>NC_053389.1:316718812-317066771 GCF_905171765.1 Bufo bufo
AAGATGGCATCTGTTCCTGAGCGGAGCAGGCATCATAGCCGTGGGGTGCCTGCTATTTCATACAGCAGACACCCGTGGCTCATGTCCGCGATCGTTGATAATGCCTGTCATGGACATTTAACACTTCAGATGCAATAGTCAATCCGGCAATCACGGCATGTGAGCGTGTGCAAAAGCTGAAATGCATGCTTTTGGGTATGTTACGGCTCCTCCATGCATCGATCGGAGGAGCTGGAGCTTGTTTGCAGCAGCCCCTGTCATAGAGAATTGACAGGCTGTTGCATAGTGTTTCCTATGGAGCCCTTGTCTATAGTAGGGCTCCTTAGAAAACTAGTACATTTCTCATACACTGCGTGCAGAATTATTAGGCAAATGAGTATTTTGACCACATCATCCTCTTTATGCATGTTGTCTTACTCCAAGCTGTATAGGCTCGAAAGCCTACTACCAATTAAGCATATTAGGTGATGTGCATCTCTGTAATGAGAAGGGGTGTGGTCTAATGACATCAACACCCTATATTAGGTGTGCATAATTATTAGGCAACTTCCTTTCCTTTGGCAAAATGGGTCAAAAGAAGGACTTGACAGGCTCAGAAAAGTCAAAAATAGTGAGATATCTTGCAGAGGGATGCAGCACTCTTAAAATTGCAAAGCTTCTGAAGCGTGATCATCGAACAATCAAGCGTTTCATTCAAAATAGTCAACAGGGTCGCAAGAAGCGTGTGGAAAAACCAAGGCGCAAAATAACTGCCCATGAACTGAGAAAAGTCAAGCGTGCAGCTGCCAAGATGCCACTTGCCACCAGTTTGGCCATATTTCAGAGCTGCAACATCACTGGAGTGCCCAAAAGCACAAGGTGTGCAATACTCAGAGACATGGCCAAGGTAAGAAAGGCTGAAAGACGACCACCACTGAACAAGACACACAAGCTGAAACGTCAAGACTGGGCCAAGAAATATCTCAAGACTGATTTTTCTAAGGTTTTATGGACTGATGAAATGAGAGTGAGTCTTGATGGGCCAGATGGATGGGCCCGTGGCTGGATTGGTAAAGGGCAGAGAGCTCCAGTCCGACTCAGACGCCAGCAAGGTGGAGGTGGAGTACTGGTTTGGGCTGGTATCATCAAAGATGAGCTTGTGGGGCCTTTTCGGGTTGAGGATGGAGTCAAGCTCAACTCCCAGTCCTACTGCCAGTTTCTGGAAGACACCTTCTTCAAGCAGTGGTACAGGAAGAAGTCTGCATCCTTCAAGAAAAACATGATTTTCATGCAGGACAATGCTCCATCACACGCGTCCAAGTACTCCACAGCGTGGCTGACAAGAAAGGGTATAAAAGAAGAAAATCTAATGACATGGCCTCCTTGTTCACCTGATCTGAACCCCATTGAGAACCTGTGGTCCATCATCAAATGTGAGATTTACAAGGAGGGAAAACAGTACACCTCTCTGAACAGTGTCTGGGAGGCTGTGGTTGCTGCTGCACGCAATGTTGATGGTGAACAGATCAAAACACTGACAGAATCCATGGATGGCAGGCTTTTGAGTGTCCTTGCAAAGAAAGGTGGCTATATTGGTCACTGATTTGTTTTTGTTTTGTTTTTGAATGTCAGAAATGTATATTTGTGAATGTTGAGATGTTATATTGGTTTCACTGGTAAAAATAAATAATTGAAATGGGTATATATTTGTTTTTTGTTAAGTTGTCTAATAATTATGCACAGTAATAGTCACCTGCACACACAGATATCCCCCTAAAATAGCTAAAACTAAAAACAAACTAAAAACTACTTCCAAAAATATTCAGCTTTGATATTAATGAGTTTTTTGGGTTCATTGAGAACATGGTTGTTGTTCAATAATAAAATTAATCCTCAAAAATACAACTTGCCTAATAATTCTGCACTCCCTGTATTTACTGGTGTTATATACCAGTTTCCCCCCAAAAAAACATATTGAGGCAGGGGTGTGAAATACCAATAATATACTTTCTATATAGTGCATTTGGGTAGTGCAGCATTTGTTTGCGGTTTTGCTGCGTTACCGCAGCTACACAGAGTGACAAACGCTATTGGAAGAAATAATTTCAACTGGTGCGATATACCAGTTACCTCCCCAAAAAAACTGATTGAGGCTGGGGTGTGATATATCTTCTTCCACAAATACTGCTCTTCTATAGGGACTTTTGTCACAGGGTAATTTTGAAAATGACAGGCAGAGGAAGAGGCAGGCAATTCCATAGGGGTGGTAGGGGTCGGGCAGGTGCACCAGGCCGAAGCCTAAGTGGGAAGTTGCAGAAGGTGCGTGCGATTATTTCAAAGGACGCACCAGAGTTGGTTGAGTGGCTCACTCAGCCTTCCGCTTCTGCACCCTCCTCATTCTCTCTATCTGCACCCTCTTCACTCTCTGCTGTGTGCACCCCCAAAGACACCACCACCACCCTATATCCTCCGCTCGAGTCTGAGGAATTATTTTCCCACCCATTCCAAGATCTTACCGATGTGCATCCTTGGCATCGGATCAGGAAGAGGAGGTATCAACGGTCGCCACCCAGCAGTCTGACGACAGTACCCAGATCAACTCAAGGAGAGTGGTCCTTGCTATTGCTGCGTACTTTGAGATCTCTAATGTCAGTGGTGGTGAAGGTGACGATGATGACATGTCGATGGACGTCACGTGGATGCTCACAAGAAAGGAAGAGGAGGGGAGATCAGAGGTAGAGACGGAGCAGCAGATAGGGAGGAGAAGGAGGAGAAGCAGGCAGAACTTACAGTGCACAGGAGGCAAAAAAGCAGACTGCTAATATATCTGGAACGAGCCATCCACCATGCACGGTCCCATCTGACGCTCCCAGGACACCGGCTTATGGATTTGGTGTTACAGCCATGGATTGCATGCAGGCCTGCCTCTTCTCATCCTCCTACTCCATCCCCCGTCTCCTCCTCGGCTGACTCCTTTTTTTCCACTGCTACCAACATTTCCGCTGCGCCCCCCCAAGCTCCCCAGAAACTATTTGACGTGCCAGGTGAGACATTGCCATGCTGTGGTGCGGCTGTTGTGCCTGGAAGCCAAGAGCCACACTGGTCCTGCACTCCTTTCAGCTTTGTGGTCACAGGCCGATGAGTGGCTAAGCCCACTCAATTTGACAGTTGGTAAAGTGGTGTGCGACAACGGTGCCAATCTGCTGAGTGCGCTGAAGTAGGGAAAAATGACACAAGTGCCGTGCATGGCACACGTCCTGAACTTAGTCGTGCAGCGATTCGTTGCTGAATACCCCGGGGTACAGGATGTCTTGCGGCAGGCCATTTTAGAAGATCTTACACGGCCATGGCTAGCCTTGCTGACGTTCAGCGGCGACACCACCTGCCCGTCAGACGTCTGACTTGTGACAGCTCGACGCACTGGAACTCCACCTTGTATATGCTTGATAGGCTGCTCTAGCAGCAATGTGCTGTTAACGACTACCTGTACGAACTCAGCAGCAGGACAGGTTCTGGGGAGCTTGGTTTCTTTTCACCATGCCAGTGGCTGCTCATGCGCGTGGCTGGGGGGAGGAGACCGAGGACGACATTATCCTGGACGATGAGCAGGAGCCAGGCCACTCCACCGCATCCAGTTTAGTGCAAATGGGGGCCTTCATGCTCCAGTGTTTGAAGAGGGACCCCTGTATAAAAAGCATACAGGGCAAGGACCAGTACTGGGTGGCAATGTACTTAGACCCCCGGTACAAAAACTAAATAGTGGACATGTTACCAGCATCACAGAGGGCTGTCAGAATGCAGCACTTACAGGCCTTGCTTCAAGAAATGCTGCATTCTGCTTTTGCGGGTGCTGGCAGAGGAATTTCCACTCACAGAGAAACAGTTGCGGGTACCAATCCAACTGCGCATGCAAGAAGAGGGCGGTTTGAAGATGTGTTGGTCACCAGTGATGGTCAGTTTGCAGTGTTCGCCAGCGAACACATGCGGGCTGCCATCTTGACTCACCCGTCCGGCGATGCACAGGTAAGCCCTTACCTGTGCCTGTGCCGGGAGCCGGTCTGAAATCAAATGCGGTCACCGGGAGCAGGCAGTTCCCGAGAACAGCCCGATGAAGGCCCCCGGTGGCTGTTCTTGGAACTGCCTGCTCCCAGTGACCGCATTTAATTTCAGACCGGCTCCCGTCACAGGCACAGGAAATGGCTTACCTGTGTGTCACCAGACGGGTGAGTCAAGATGGCAGCCCGCATGTGTTCGCTGGCGAATGCTGCGAACTGACCATCACTGTTGGTCACTTCGTATATGAGATCATTCTTGCAGCCAACTTATCGACAGCTGCCCTCCGGATCCAGCCCCTGGGAACGCCTAGACCGACAGGTGTCCAACTACATCGGGTTAACGGCCGATGTGGACACTCTGAGAAGCGAGGAACCCCTTGACTACTGGGTGTGCAGGCTTGACCTGTGGCTAGAGCTGGCACAATTTGCCATGGAATTCTTGGCTTGCCCCTCGTTCAGTGTCCTGTCCGAAAGGACGTTCAGTGCAGCAGTGGGGATGGCGACCGATAAGCGTACTCGCCTAGCTCATGACTACCTCACATTTAATTGAATTTCCTCATGCCAGCCCACACATATCCTACAACACCAAGAACAAAGAGCAGTCCCTGTCTTATGTAAATAATGAGGCATAAAAGGCCTTTTATGTCCATTGAATGCCTAATGTTTTGGGCCTCGGAGGAATTCAACACCTGTGACGACCACGTGTTTCAACTATTATTATTAGGGTTTTTTTTCAAAAGGGGGGATTTCGTTAGCCATGTTTTTAATCCAATTTTATTTATTTATTGTATTTGACCTGTATTTGTACTGGCCCTCAGTAAAATTGATATCCATTGACTGCCTAATATACCTCCAGCCACATATTCACTTGATCTTTTATGTACGGTGAATGCATAATTTTTGGTGCCTGTAAATGCACTGGCCTGCAGTAAAATTGATTTCCAATGACCGTGTAATCCTCCTTCAGTCACATACTTACTTGTTCTTTTCTGACCGCTGATTGCATAATTTTTGAGGTCTGTAGTCCACTGGCCTGCTGTAAATATGATATCCAATGAATGTGAAATCTACCTCCAGCCACATACTTACTTGTTCTTTTCTGTACGGTGAATGCATAATTTTTGGGGCATGTAAATACACTGGCCTACAGTAAAATTGATTTCCAATGACGTGTAATCTACCTTCAGCCACATACTTGTTCTTTTCTTTCTGCTGAATGCATACATTTTGGGGCCTGTAGTCCACTGGCCTGCTGTAAGTATGATATCCAATGATACCGTATGGGAATAAAAGGTTAAGGAACAAAAAGAAACCAATGTGGATAAATAGAACTGTAAAGAAAGCAATAAATGACAAAAAGAAAGCATATAAATCACTAAAACAGGAGGGTAGCACGGAAGCACTGAAAAACTATAAGGAAAAAAATAGAACATGTAAAAAACTAATAAAAGCGGCCAAACTATAGACTGAGAGATTAATTGCCAAAGAGAGTAAAACTAACCCTAAAATGTTCTTCAATTATATAAATGTTAAAAAGTATAAATCTGAAGGTGTCAGCCCTTTAAAGAGTAATGAGGGGGGAGTCGCAGAGAGCGATGAGGAGAAAGCAAAGCTGTTAAATATTTTTTTTATTTAATGTATTCACTGAGGAAAATAAATTGTCAGATGACATGCAGAACGTAAAAATAAATTCCCCATTAAAAGTGTCCTGTCTGACCCAGAAAGAAGTACATCAGCGACTTAAAAAGATTAAAATAGACAAATCGCCAGGACCGGATGGCATACACCCCCGTATCCTAAGGGAATTAAGTAATGTCATAGCCAGACCCTTATTTCTGGTATTTGCAGACTCTATACTGACAGGGAATTTCCCACAGGATTGGCGCATGGCAAATGTGGTGCCAATATTCAAAAAGGGTCCAAAAACAGAGCCTGGAAACTATAGGCCGGTAAGTTTAACATCTGTTGTGGGTAAACTGTTTGAAGGTTTTCTGAGAGATGCTATCTTAGAGCATCTCAACGGAAATAAGCAAATAACGCCATATCAGCATGGCTTCGTGAGGGATCGGTCATGCCAAACTAATTTAATCAGTTTCTATGAGGAGGTAAGTTCTAGACTTGACAGCAGCGAATCAATGGATGTCGTATATCTGAACTTCTCCAAAGCATTTGACACTGTACCACATAAAAAGTTAGTATATAAAATGAGAATGGTTGGACTGGGAGAAAATGTCTGTATGTGGGTAAGTAACTGGCTCAATGATAGAAAACAGAGGGTGGTTATTAATGGTACACACTCAGATTGGGTCACTGTCACTAGTGGGGTACCTCAGGGGTCAGTATTGGGCCCTATTCTCTTCAATATATTTATTAATGATCTTGTAGAAGGCTTGCATAGTAAAGTGTCAATTTTCGCAGATGACACTAAACTGTGTAAAGTAATTAACACTGAAGAGGACAGTATACTGATACAGATGGATCTGGATAGATTGGAGGCTTGGGCAGATAAGTGGCAGATGAGGTTTAACACTGACAAATGTAAAGTTATGCACATGGGAAGGTAAAAAATGCAAGTCACCCGTACATACTAAATGGTAAAACACTCGGTAACACTGACATGGAAAAGGATCTAGGAATTTTAATAAACAGCAATCTAAGCTGCAAAAACCAGTGTCAGGCAGCTGCTGCCAAGGCTAATAAGATAATGGGTTGCATCAAAAGGGGCATAGATGCCCGTGATAAGAACATAGTCCTACCACTTTACAAATCGCTAGTCAGACCACACATGGAGTACTGTGTACAGTTCTGGGCTCCTGTAAACAAGGCAGACATAGCAGAGCTGGAGAGGGTCCATAGGAGGGCAACTAAAGTAATAACTGGAATGGGGCAACTACAGTACCCTGAAAGATTATCAAAATTAGGGTTATTCACTTTAGAAAAAAGATGACTGAGGGGAGATCAAATTAATATGTATAAATATATCAGGGGTCAGTGCAGAGATCTATCCCGTCATCTATTTATCCCCAGGACTGTGACGAGGGGACATCCTCTGCATCTGGAGGAAAGAAGGTTTGTACACAAACATAGAAAAGGATTCTTTACGGTAAGAGCAGTGAGACTATGGAACTCTCTGCCTGAGGAGGTGGTGATGGTGAGTACAATAAAGGAATTCAAGAGGGCCTGGATGTATTTCTGGAGCGTAAAATTATTACAGGCTATAGCTACTAGAGAGGGGTCGTTGATCCTGGGAGTTAGTCTGATTGCCTGATTGGAGTCGGGAAGGAATTTTTTATTCCCCTAAAGTGGGGGAAATTGGCTTCTACCTCACAGTTTTTTTTTGCCTTCCTCTGGATCAACTTGCAGGATAACAGGCCGAACTGGATGGACAAATGTCTTTTTTCGGCCTTATGTACTATGTGACTATGTTACTATGACTGTATAATCTACCTCCAGCCACATACTTACTTGTTCTTTTCTTTCTGCTGAATGCATAATTTTTGGGGCCTGTAGTCCACTGGCCTGCTGTAAAATTGATATCCAATGACCGTGTAATCTACCTCCAGCCACATACTTACTTGTTCTTTTCTGTACGGTGAATGAATAATTGTTGGGGAATTCAACACCAGTGACGACCACTTGTTATCGAATTTCAACTATTATCATTAGTTTTTTCTTTCAAGAGGGGGGATTTCGTTAGCCATGTTTTTAATCCAATTTTATATTTTTAGTTCTTTTAAACATATGTATTTGACCTGTATTTGTACTGGCCTGCAGTAAAATTGATATCCATTGACCGTGTAATATACCTCCGGCCACATAATCACTTGATCTTTTCTGTCTGGTGAATGCCTAATGTTTGGGACCTGTAGTCCAGTGGCCTACAGTAAAATTTTTATCTATTGACCGCATAATGTACCTCGAGCCACATAATCTGAATTTCTTTTATGTCAGGTAAATGCCTAATTTTTAAAGCCAGTATTCCTGTGGCCTAAAATATACATTTTCTAGGCTCCAACAGGGCACATTTCAGAGAATTTCCCTTTAACACGCATAAAAATGTCCCCTGATTAAGATACATATTTTTTGTTGGAATTTTTGTCATTGATCCCCCTCTAGTATGTCAGTGTCCATGTTGCGGAACTATTTGTGCACTTCTACTAAGTATTTGGTGGCTGCAAATATGAGCTGAAGGTTTTTCAGGTTCGCCTGCCATTAAAGTGAATGGGGCCCGCCGCGAACTTGCGGTTCGCGAACATTTGATTTCGTTTGCGCGATCGCGAACTGTCCCGACCGATGTTTGTTCATCACTAGTTCCCTCTTCACATATAATACCCCTCAGTAGTGCCCTCTTCACATATAATGCCCCTCAGTAGCATCCTCTTTACATATAATGTTGCACAGGATGCCCTCTTCACATATAATGCCCCCCAGTAGTGCCCTTTTAACATATAATGCCCCCCAGTAGTGCCATCTTTTAATATAATGTCCCCAGTATTGACTTCTTTACATAAAGTGCCCCCAGTAGTGCCCCACTTTAGGTAAAGTGTCCTATTTACATAAAGTGCCCCCTAGTTGTGGTGTCTTTAAACACAGTCTCCCCCAGTAGTGGTCTCTTTAAATATGCCCCCCTTCCCCAGTAGTGACTCTTTAAATATAGTCCCCCCAGTAAATAATGCACCAGTCCCTCCTCCTTAGTGCCCCCAGTAGTGTTCACGACTCAGAAAAAAAAAAGAACAAAATGCCAACTTGCTACCCCGCCTCCCTGCAGTTATGGTACAGTTATAGCGACCTCCTGTGCTGGGTCTCTGGTGGTGTCATGATTTCGTCACACCGCCTGTGACCCAGCACAGGTTGGGGACCCCTAATTTAAAGGATCTTATACACTGGCAGCTGCAAAATGTATGTGAGATGAATGATCATTAGTATTATGATTCATCCACCACACAATTTGCAAATGAATAGTGGCACATCCCCTGTTTCAGATTATTTTTATGTTAACATAAAAGATCTGATCAGCATACAAATAGGCTGTCCCTGCTTAGTTGGGTGTTTAGACAGCCTGATGATCATCAACAAGTGTCCTTATGATCACTCTTCTTCACCCGATAATCAGTCTCTGTAAGGTCTTAAAGATGGCTGTCAGAAGGTCTGATCTTGAATGTTGTTTTGTGCAATGCTAATTTCATCCAACAATTGCCTGCAGATGTGAAGTAAAAGATCTGACCTTCCTCTGATACATGCAAGAGGGTCACACAGGATAGGCGGTAAAGACCTACCTGAACGCTGCTCCAAGAATAAGAATTAAACTATTGTGAGGGGGCAGTAACTGAATAAAATAACACTTTTAATCATATTAGGAATAAAAAAGGCCCCTACAGACAAACAAACATGTAAGAAAGTTGATATCGAAACCCATGTGATCAATTGATGTATAAGACCATAGCGGCTACGATAAGACCATCAGGTAAAGAAAGTAACCACACGGTGTATAGCGCCAAATATAGCGCTCAGCTAGGTACCTAAAGAAGGAATACCGTGAGAGGCTGAGATGTCACCGTGGGTACTAGTAGTGGACTAGCGACCAATGTATAGAGTCAGGGAAATAAAGGGTATTGGTATCGTGTGTACACTGACCCTAGTGGATCCCTACTTGTCCTAGTCCACCCTACTGATGTATCCTTGGAACAGGGTCCAAAAAAAACCCTGCAAGGGGTGGCCCCGACTGGAACTCTGGTCCTACGCTGGATGCCCTGTTGAGGCCCTAGACAGCGATAGAGGAACCATATACCCATTAAGTGATACAAATCATGGCTAAAAAATCTTAATTGAGCTTATTGGAAAGACCATCCCAACCAAACCCAATCAGGCTTGTAGCAAAAAAAAGACAAAAAAAAACAAAAACACAAGTATTTTGCCTAGGGTGTCCTGATGGATACACAGATGTAAGAAGCAGTACTGAGGATGTACTGGGAAAACAATAGTTATAATACTTACACAAGGCCTATACTGCAATTTAGTACATTTGATTATAAACTAAGAGGTAATACAGGTCATGATGTAGGCTCTAGTCACACTTCTGTTTCAGTTTCTAGTCATAATAGAGATCATGACTAGGGATGAGCGGAACCGTGGATGTTCGGGTTTGACGGGTTCAGCCGTACTTCAGGTCAAAGTTCGGGTTCCAGACCCGAACTCGAACACGAACCCCATTGAAGTCAATAGGGACCCGAACTTTGGTGCACAAAAATGGCTGTAAAATAGTCATAGTAAGTGCTAGAGGGCTGCAAAAGAAAGCAAAATGGGGGTAAGAGCAGGACACTTGCCCTGCAAACAAATGTGGATAGGGAAATGACTTAAAATAACATAGAAAAAAAAATAAAAAAATATATAATCTTGAACTAGAAGGTGGAGGTCAAAGTGGAGTAGGAGGTTGTGGAGGCGGTAGACGTGGCGGTGTAGGTGGATACGGCGGTGCAGGAGGAGATAGCCAACACAGAATTTTTTTTTCTCCTTTATTTTTTATTTTTTGTAAATTTGGGAAGACCCTAAAACATTGGGAAATGGAAAAGAGAACGCAAAGAGAAAGTGCGCTGGTGTGCGGCCGGTATACTTATCTACTCAGCACAAGGTATGGACAAGTCCTGTGGTATCCATGCCGGATTAATTTTAATGAACGTGAGCTTGTCCACGTTGGCTGTGGATAGGCAGCTGCACTAGTCTGTGATCACCCCTCCTGCCATGCTAAACACACGTTCGGACAATACACTGGCCGCAGGGCAGGCCAGCACCTCCAAGACATAAAGAGCAAGCTGAGGCCATGTGCCCAATTTGGAGACCCAGAAGTTGAATGGGGCAGACCCTTCAGTCAGTACGTGTAGGTGCATGCTCACGTACTGTTCCACCTTGTTGCTGAAATGCTGCCTCTTGCTAAAATATTCAGTATCACCTGGTGGAGTTGGTTGTTGAGGCGTGCTGACAAAGCTTTTCCACATTTCGGCCATGATAACCCTCCCATCTGAGGTGCTGGCGGTGCATCAGCTGCTTTGGCGACTTCTTCCTCCTCCTCTTCCTTTGCAATGTGATTCCACTGAGTCCCCGCTGTCAGGTGGGAATGCCATCAGCAGCGCATCTACCAGCGTGCACTTGTACTCGCGTAACTTCCGATCACGCTCCAGTGACGGAATTAAGGATGGCATGTTGTCCTTGTAGCAGGGATCCAGCAGGGTGGCCACCCAGTAATCAGCACAAGTTAGAAGGTGGGCAACTCTGCGGTCGTTGCGTAGGCACTGCAGCATGTAGTCGCTTATGTGTGCCAGGCTGCCCAGAGGCAACGACAAGCTGTCCTCTGTGGGACGTGTATCATCTGTGTCCTCTGTATCCCCCCAGCTATTCTCCAGTGATGCCCATGACCTGCTTTGGTTGCCACCCTGCTGTGAACACGGTTCCTCCTCCTCATCATCCTCCTCATCCTCCAGAACTGTGTCCTGGCTGGACAGTTGTGTACCTGGCCTCTGTTGGTGCAGGAACCCACCCTTTGAGCCACTTATGAATGACTGGCCTGATAACTGTGGAAATTATCCCCCTTCCTCCTCCTCTACCTCCCGTGCCACATCCTCTTCCATAATCACCCAATGCGTTTTTTCAAGGAGACATAGAAGTGTGATAGTAACGCTGAGGATGGCGTCATCGGCACTGGCCATGTTTGTGGAGTACTCGAAACAGAGCAACACATCCCACACGTCCCACATGGAGGCCCAAGTGGTGCTGTTCCGCAGAGCCATTCACCCGTGCATGCTGCAGCTGAAACTCCACTATCGCCTGCTTCTGCTCGCACAGTCTCTTCAGCATGTGCAAGGTGGAGTTCCAGCTTGTGGGTACATCGCATATGAGACGGTGGGCGGGAAGGCTGAAGTTACTCTGCAGCGCAGACAGGCGAGCAACAGCAGGGCGAGAATGCCGGAAGTGCGCTCAGACGGCCTGCAATTTCTGCAGCAGCTCAGACATATCGGGATAATTTTTCAGGAACCTCTGCACCACCAAATTAAGCACATGCGGCAGGCAAGGGATGTGCATCAAACCAGCTAGGCCCAGAGCTGCTACGAGATGTCACTCATTATCCCACATCACTAGGCTTGGCTTGAGACTCAGTGGCACCAACCACTCATTGGTCTGTTGTTCCATGCCCATCCACAGCTCCTGCGTGGTGTGGGTTTTTTCCCCCAAACAGATTAGTTTCAAAACAGCCTGCTGTCGTTTCCCCCTGGCTGTGCTGAAGTTGGTGGTGCAGGTGTTACGCTGGCCAGATGAGGAGGCGGTAGAGGAGGAAGTGGAATAGTAAGAAGAGGCAACAGAAGGCAACGAGAAACGTCCTGCAATCCTCTGTGGCAGAAGGACATGTGCCAAACTGCTATCCTCCCAGGCCCAGCCACCACTGCATTTACCCAGTGTGCTCTTAGGGAGATATAACTTCCCTGCCCGTGCTTACTGGTCCACGTATTGGTGGTTATGTGGACCTTGCCACAGATGGCGTTGCGCAATGCACACCTGATTTTGTCCGCCACTTGGATGTGCAGGGCAGGGATGGCTCGCATGGAAAAGTAGTGGAAGCTGGGAACCACGTACTGTGGGACAGCCACCGCCACAAGGTTTTTAAAAGTCTCCGTCTTCACCAGATGGAATGACAGCATTTCAAAGGCCAGGAATTGTAGATGCTTGTTGACGGTGGTGGAGATGGTGGTGTTGCTGCCACATCCTCTGTTTGCACAGGTGCCACTGTCACTCCAGAGGGGGAGGAAGAGGCCAAGACCGCAGCAGAAGGAGCCTGAGATCTTTCACGGTTTTTGAGGTGTGTACTCCACTGCAGGTCATGCTTTGCATTCAGATGCCTGGTTATGCAGGTGGTGCTCAGGTTTAGAACATTTATGCCTCGCTTCAGGCTCGGATTGCACAGTCTGCAAACCACTAGCGTCTTGTTGTCAGCAGATTGTCTGAAGAACTGCCATGCCAGGGAACTCCTTGGAGCTGGCTTTGGTGTGCTCAGTCCCTGGGTGCGGTGGGAAGTAGCAGGCGTACTGGCTAGGGGACAGCCACTGTGCTTGTGCATCCTGCTCCCTCTTTTGCTGCGTGGCTGGTGCTGTGTGACCACCACCTCTTACTCTGAACTGCACACGTCACTCGCATGATCTTGATTCCATGTGGAGTCTAGGATCTCATCATCCTCCACATCATCTTCCATCCACACTTCACCCCTTGCCGGTCTGAACACTGCAGAAAGCCGCAGCCGTTGGCAGTTTGGCACCTGTGATTCATCATCATCAGAGACGTGCTGCGGTGGTCCTCCCATGACCACATCCTGAAACATAAGTGGTTGGGCATCAGTGCATTCAATCTCTTTCACTTCTGAGGCAGGGCTAGGTGGATGGCCCATGGAAACCCTGCCAGCAGAGTCATCAAAAAGCATAAGAGACTGCTGCATGACTTTGGGTTCAGACTGCTTGGCTGATTTGCAGGGGGGGGGGGTGAGGTGAAAGACAGATATCCATGGGATGCAGGTGCCAACTCTGCACTTTCAGCAGGGCACTGGGTGGGAGACAGTGTGAAGGAACTGGAGGCACCGTCAGCCACCCAATCTACTACCGCCTCTACTTGTTCTGGCCTCACCATTCTTACACCGGTATTCGAGCCGACAAAATAACGCTGAATGTTCTGTCGCCTACATGCACCTGAGAAAGGTGTTTCATTTGGGCGTGTAGCTGGCACAGATTGACCACGTCCTCTCCCTGCAACAGGAGCTCCACCAGCACCAGCAGCACCATGACCAGGGCTACGTCCCTTATTTCACCCTCTCCTCATTCTTTGCGGTCACCCACTGAACTAACAGACAGATTAACTATATTCATTTTCCTGTCATGTATGCAGTGCAGGTGTACCTCACACCAAAAATGGGTATAAGTTACCCACCGAACTAACAGACTGATTAACTATAATAATTTCCCTGTCACGGATGCAGTGCAGGTGTACCTCACAGAAAAAATGGGTATATGTCACCCATTGAACTAACAGATGGATTAACTATATTAATGTCCCTGTCACGGATGCAGTGCAGTTGTACCTCTCACAAAAAATGGGTATATGCTACCCACCGAACTAACAGACTGATTAACTATATTAATTTCCCTGTCACGGATGCAGTGCAAGTGTACCTCACACAAAAAATAGGTATATGTCACCCACCGGACTAACAGACTGATTAACTATATTAATTTCCCTGTCACGGATGCAGTGCAGGTGTACCTCACACAAAAAATGGGTATATGTCACCCACCGAACTAACAGACTGATTAACTATATTAATTTCCGTCACAGATGCAGTGCAGGTGTACCTCATACCAAAAATGTGTATATGTCACCCACCGATCTAACAGACGGATTAGCTATATTAATTTCCCTGTCATGGATGCAGTGCAAGTGTACCTCACACAAAAAATTTGTATATGTCACCAACTGAACGAACATACGGATTAGCTATATTAATTTCCCTTTCATGTATGCAGTGCAGGTGTACCTCACACCAAAAATGTTTATATGTCACCCACCGAACTAACAGACAGATTAACTATTATATTTTTGTGTCAGGGGTAGAAAGCTGTATTGCGCCCACAAAAAAATTGCTGTAGGTGACCTACAGCCAGATTAATTATTATATTTCTGTGTCAAGGGTGCAAAGATAGTGCATTGCACCCACAAAAGATCGCTATAGGTCACCCACAGAATTAGCAGCCACATTTATTATTATATTTCTGTGTCAGGGGTGCAAAGCTGGTGTATTGCACCCACAAAAAAATCCCTATAGGTCACCCACAGAATAAACAGCCAGATGAGATTCCTAACACTCTCCGTCACTTCAGCTGCCTGCTTCCTGTCCCTGCACTACTCAGAGCTGATGGGCGGTGCTACACGTGATCCAGCTTGTATAGAGGCTGAGTCACATGATGCACTGGCCAATCACAGCCATGCCATTACTAGGGATGGCTGTGATGGCTTCTAAGTGCCCACAGCTTAAAACCTTGTTGATTGGCTGCCCTGCAGCCTTTCAACAAGCTTTATTAAATGCCCGAACACTGAACTCGAACGCGAACTCTTGCTGCAAAGTTCGGGTCCGGGAACCCGAACTCGCAAAGTTTGCTCAACACTAATCATAACACATTGTCATGTGCTTTTAATCATGAATATTGTCAATACCCAATGAAACAAGCTGACTCCCAATAGAGTCCTTGAGGCTCTGCCAAGGTATCCATCCTTTTGATGGAGGCATCAAAAGAATGCAGATGTGAACAAAAACTTACCTACACGTATGTAGATAAAGATACCTGCTCTATTAGTCAGATGAATCTCATTGTTGTAAGCAACAGATGTCCCCTGTGTCACAGCCACTATCTCTGGCTGTGACCTTCCGTCATTGCTTGTTCGGCGTTCCTCGCTGAAGTTCTGTTCCTTTGTGTTATTTGTGGTTCTTTATGGGTTAACTCCCCTGTGTGCCTATTAGGAGTTAATCCTCTGTCTGCTCCATGGGTGTGGTCTCTCTGCTGCACCCATGGAACCTGTATATAAGGCTGAGGTTTCCTCAGTTCTGTGTCAGCTCTCCTGGTGTGTGTTGTCTTGTCCTGCTCTGCTCCTGGTTTGTACTCTTTCTCCCATGCTGCTGACCCATGGGATCCGTGTCTGTCTGTGCTCTGTGGGTTTCCCTACTTGTTCATTAACGTCGTCTGTCTGTTATCTGTTCTGCCTGTTATGTTTTAGTTACTTTGTGTTTATTCTGATGTCTGTGTTCAGCAAGCCTTTGTAGCAGAGTGGCATGACAAGGCCATGCAGTTTACTGCTGGTGGAGCAAGTCCTTCTCTGCTCATTGCCACTCCTGCTCCCTTGCGTGAACTCCTGCTCGTATTATTAGTTCCCCTGTTTTGTATTCATATGTCTGTGTTCAGCAAGCCTTTGCAGCAGAGTGGCATGACAAGGCCATGCAGTTTACTACTGGTGGAGCAAGTCCTTCTCTGCTCATTGCCACTCCTGCTCCCTTGCATGAACTCCTGCTTGTGTTATTATTTGCCCTGTTTTGTATTTACCTGTCTGTTATGTTTGCCTATGTGCCGTCGGTACCTTCTGGTACCTGTTGTCCATTCGCTCCTGCTGTCACTGTCTAGTTCACGCTCCAGAGTGGACCCTGGCAACTTCCTGCGGCAAAGTCTAACCCTACCATCTAGGGCTCTAGTGAACACCAGGAGTTGCTTAGTCATGCCCCTCTGGAGTATTACTAGACAGTGGCGCAGTGGGGGTTTTCTCCCACTGTGCTGACGGTACATAGAGCTCATGTTTTCTCTGTGCTGCCTTCCATGTTTTTGTTTGTGCAATAAACTCTTATGTGTCTGTACCTGATTTCTGTTTATTGCTTGACGACGCGGTGGTCTCTCCTGGGACCTCCAACTCGTGACACCCTGGTTGTTTCATATTCACATAGTTGCTTATTTTATTTAGGCATTTGCTATGCAAGTGCCTTGCACCTGGATTTATGTGGTTGCTTAGATTTTCTAGCTGTATTCCCTTCCAGATATTTTTTAATTTGTTCTGTATTCTGGGATCTGTAGTTACACTGTGTTTCTTGCTGTGTTTGGGATTTGTTCGCTGCTGTGCTGTATTGTTCTGGTTGGTTTGCTGACTTGAATTCAGATATGCGTAATTTTGTATGTAGAGCAGCACTTCTGTACCTTACTGACTTAATTCAGGAGATCTGTATCAGCCTGTCTCAGGCACCAGATCCACGGTCGCCCACGATAGACATTCAAATAGTAGATGACGGCAGCATCGTTCTACATGAATTCTCTAATTGTTGTCAATCCATTAAATATGTACAAAAAAGACCAATAATAGCAGCAACGTTTCGACTACGATGTAGTCTTTGTCAAGTCTTTGATTGAATTCCGATATGGTCAGTTCAATATTATTTTTTTGTTATTGTCATTCATCTGCTATTTACATATATGCTATACCACTGCCATTCACTCCATTGCTGGATTATCTCCTCTTACTGGGCCCTAAGCATTTGGTTCCTGTCATCCAAAGGTTAGTTTGTATTGGTGTCTTGTTTTCTGCCATTGTTGATATGTGGTTCATGTATGTTGCTCTTGTGACCATCTGGTTGTTGTTCATTTCAGCCCTACTGTAAGTCCTGAGGGTATCTGAGTGCCAAAAGCCAGTGTTAGGACTTTGGAAAGTTGACTACTGTAGGTAAAGTCCAGCTATTTGTTCTTGTACAATCAATGTTGTTACACTTACTTATGTACAAAAACCCATAATGGTTTCCATGTTGGGGAACAACATCTACGTAGTGTGGTAATTAGATGAAGAATGACTGAAAAAAAAACCCGATTAATTAGGAGAAATTGAAAAATGAAAACACTTTAATTTCCTTTTCTGATCCTGTCCAAGTGAATGTCATGACGTATAAGCCTTCATTGAATGCAACACTGTATTCAATGCGACACTGAATTATGTACTCCTGAGCTGGTAGATACGTATAATCCACTATAAATACTCAATAATTTAGGAGAAAATGTCACCATGAATGGTGAGAACTGATAGCAGAAAACTACCTTCCTTTTTCACAGGCTGTGCTCCACAGAATCCCAGGCCTTCCGTACAAGCATTTCCAGTTGTCTTGGCATCTCCCAACCAAGTGTATGTTCCTGCTCTTGCATTCCTTCAGCTGTTCAAACTGGAATATTTCTCTACCCTAGACATCTCACTTTTCACACTCCATATGTCCTCAGGATGTCACTACTAGCACTCAGTGCTACTCCCCATATAACATGAATGCGGCAAGTATATTCTTAGTCAAGACTCCACCTAATATGTGCATTTGTTGTAGTGTCTGTGTTTAGTGATAAAATGTGAACAGTATATTAGGATTATAGCATGACATTGAGTAATATAGAAAATTGGGTTTGTCGGTGCAGAAAAGACCTGCTACTGTAATTGTATAATACACATTAATACTCTATATCCTTCCTGTGCAATGAGGGTAGAAACTGCAATATCTAAATGTGTGAGTAGATCACAATCACAGGTCTTCTACCTCTCATATGTTGAGTATTGGTCTGTGATCTAATCTCATCTTGCTCGTAGATGGCTACCATTTACTTCTCCCCACAACCCTCTTCACTGTGGGAAATTCAGAGTATCAGTAGATTTTTGGAGACAGTTAAAGGGGTTGTCTCACTTCAACCAATGGCATTTATCATGTAGAGAACGTTATTACAAGGCTCTTACTAATGTACTGTGATTGTCCATATTGCCTTTTTTGCTGGCATGATTCATTTTTCCATCACATTATACACTGATAGTTTCCATGGTTACGACCACCCTGCAATCCAGGAGTAGTGCCCGTGCTTACACACTATAGGAAAAAGCGTCAGCCTTTCTGGTGGCCAGGACTGCAGAAGTGCACAAAGGCTGTTACTTTTTCCTATAGTGTGCAAGCACGGTCACTGCTGCTGGATTGCAGGGTGGTTGTAACCCCTGGATATGAGCAGTGTACAATGCGATGGAAAAATGAATTATCCAATATTTAGATATCCACTCAAGTACTGGGTTCTCTCAGGTCCTCTTCCTGCTTCTGCTCGACAAAGGACATTCCTGTGTCAGCATTGAACTTGTGTAGTGTGAAGCTAAGCATGCCTTCTTTTCTGCATCTGCTGTGTCAGAGATGAGGGTTGACTTATAGAGTTGAGCGGACACCTTAATGTTCGGGTTCGGCCGGTTCGGCCGAACTTGAAAAAAAAGTTCGGGTTCGGGACCCGAACTTGACCCGAATTTGAACCCGAACCCGAACCCCATTGACTTGGGGACCCGAACTTTTGGCCACTAAAATGGCTCTAAAATAGTCCTGGAAAGAGCTAGAGGGCTGCAAAAGGCAGCAAAATGTGCTTAAGAGCATGGCAAATGCTCTGAAAACAAATGTGGATAGGGAAATGAATAAAAAAAACATAAAAGACCTTAAAAAAATAAAAATTAGGAATGATGTAGGAGGAAGAGGTTGAGGAGGCGGTGAATGGGTGTATGTGGCCGTGTAGGAAGCGGCGAAGGAGGAATAGGTAGCCAACACAGATCTGTGTTATTTTGCATTTTTACATAGGGGTATCCCCCAAAATATCGGGACATATAAAAAAATAAAAAGGAATAAGTGCACTTGAGTACAAGGATGGATGGTTGAGGCTGTTAGAACTGTCTATTCTGCACAAGGTACAGACAAGTCTTGTGGGATCCAGGCCTGGTTCATTTTAATGAACGTGATCTTGTCCATGTTGGCTGTGGACAGGCGGCTGCGTCTGTCTGTAATGACGCCTCCTGCTGTGCTAAATACACATTCAGAGAGTACACTGGCTGCAGGGCAGGCCAGCACCTCCAAGGCATACAGGGCAAGCTCTGGCCATGTGGAAAATTTGGAGATCCAGAAGTTGAATGGGGCAGAACCATCAGTCAGTACGTGTAGGCGTGTGCACAGGTACTGTTCCACCATGTTATTCAAATGCTGCCTCCTGCTAACACGCTCCATATCAGCAGTTGGGGCCGGTTGTTGCGGCGAGGTGACAAAGCTTTTCCACATGTCGGCCATGCTAACCCTGCCTTCTGAGGTGCTGGCGCTGACACAGCTGCGTTGGCGACCTCTTACTCCTCCCCTGCCTTCGCCTTGTGCTTCCACTTGTCCCCCGGCGTCAGTCGGGAATGCTCTCAGGAGCGCGTCTACCAGCGTGTGCCTGTAGTCGTGTATATTCCGATCACGCTCCAGTGAGGGAATTAAGGACGGCACATTGTCTTTGTAACGGGGATCCAGCAGGGTGGCCACCCAGTAGTCAGCACACGTTAAAATGTGGGCAACTCTGCTGTCGTTGCACAGGCACTGCAGCATGTAGTCGCTCATGTGTGCCAGGCTGCCCAGAGGTAAGGACAAGCTGTCCTCTGTGGGAGGCGTATCGTCTGCATCCTCCGTATCCCCCCAGCCACGCACCAGTGATGGGCCCGAGCTGCGTTGGATGCCACCCCGCTGGGAACATGCTTCATCCCCATCCTCCTCATTCTCCTCCTCCTCGTCCTCCAGTAGTGGGCCCTGGCTGGCCAAATTTGTACCTGGCCTCTGCTGTTGCAAAAATCCTTTTTCTGAGCCACTTCTAAAAGACTGACCTGAAAGTGTCAGAGATGACCCCTCTTCCTCCTCCTCGTCCTGGGCCACATCCTCTTCCATCATCGCCCTAAGTGTTTTCTCAAGAAGATATAGAAGTGTTATTGTAATGCTGATAACAGAGTCATCGCCACTGGCCATGTTGGTGGAGTACTCGAAACAGCGCAACAGGGCACACAGGTCTCGCATGGAGGCCCAGTCATTGGTGGTGAAGTGGTGCTGTTCCGCAGTGCGACTCACCCGTGCGTGCTGCAGCTGAAACTCCAGCATGTGCAAGGTGGAATTCCACCTGGTGGACACGTCGCATATGTGCGGTGACCGGGAAGGCCGAAGTTACACTGTAGAGCAGACAGCCGAGCGGGGGCAGGATGAGAACGCCAGAAGCGCGCACAGACGGCCCCCATTTTCCACACCCTCCAAGACCACCAGCTTCTATGACCTTCCCCCGCCAACGACGCACGGCTTGACTCCTCCCTCAAGCCCGCACGTTCCTCCACATACCTAGTGCCCTTTCACTTGCACTTTATGCAGCAGCTCTGACATGTCGGGGTAGTTGTGAATGAATTTCTGCATCACCAAATTGAGCAATGCGCCAGGCAAGGGATGTCAAACCGGCTAGTCCCAGAGCTGCAACGAGATTTCACCCATTATCGCACACTGGCAGCAACCACTCGTTGGTCTGTTGTTCTATACCTCGCCACAACTCCTGCGCGGTGTGGAGCCTGTCCCCCAAACACATCAGTTTTAGAACGGCCTGCTGACATTTACCCCTGGCTGTGCTGAAGTTGGTGGTGAAGGTCTGTCGCTGACCGGATGAGGAGGTGGTAGAAGAGGAGGAGGAAGTCGAGTAGGAAGAGGAGGCAACAGGAGGCAAAGAATGATGCCCTGCGATCCTTGGCGGCGGAAGGACGTGCACCAAACAGATATCCGCCTGGGGCCCAGCCGCCACTACATTTACCCAGTGTGCAGTTAGGGAGATATAGCGTCCCTGGCCGTGCTTACTGGTCCACGTATCTGTGGTTAGGTGGACCTTGCCACAGATGGCGTTGCGCAGTGCACACTTGATTTTATCCGATACTTGGTTGTGCAGGGAGGGCACGGCTCTCCTGGAGAAGTAGTGGCGGCTGGGAACGTACTGTGGGACAGCAAGCGACATGAGCTGTTTGAAGCTGTCCGTCTCCACCAGCCTGAATGACAGCATTTCAAAGGCCAGTAGTTTAGAAATGCTGGCATTCAGGGCCAGGGATCGAGGGTGGCTAGGTGGGAATTTACGCTTTCTCTCAAAGGTTTGTGAGATGGAGAGCTGAACGCTTCCGTGTGACATGGTGGAGATGCTTTGTGACGGAGGTGGTGTTGTTGGTGGCACATCCTCTGTTTGCTGGGCGGCACGTGCCAACATTCCTCCAGAGGCGGAGGAAGAGGCCGAGGCAGCAGCAGGAGGGGCCTGAGGGAGCAGGAGGGGCCTGAGCCCTTTCTTGGTTTTGAAGGTGCTTACTCCACTGCAGCCCTTGCAGTCTCGCATGTAGATGCCTGGTCATGCAGGTTGTGCTAAGGTTCAGAACGTTAATGCCTCGCTTCAGGCTGTGATGGCACAGCGTGCAAACCACTCGGGTCTTGTCGTTAGCACATTGTGTGAAGAAGTGCCACGCCAGGGAACTCCTTGAAGCTGCCTTTGGTGTGCTTGGTCCCTGGTGACGGTGGCCAGTAACAGGCGAACTGTTTTGGCGACGGCTGCTCTGCTTTTTCACCCTGCTCCCTCTTTTGCTACGCTGTTGGCTCGGTCTCACCACTGCCTCTTCCTCCGAACTCTGAAAGTCAGTGGCACGACCTTCATTCCATGTGGGGTCTAGGACCTCATCGTCCCCTGCATCGTCTTCCACCCAGTCTTCCTCCCTGACCTTCTTAAGACGCAGCCGTTGGCACCTGTGTTTCGTCATCATCAGAGACGTGCTGAGGTGGTATTTCCATGTCCTCATCAGGAAACATAAGTGGTTGTGCGTCAGTGCATTCTATGTCTTACACCCTGGGGAAGGGCTGGGTGGATGCCCTTGGGGAACCCTGCCAGCAGAGTCTTCAAACAGCATAAGAGACTGCTGCATGACTTGAGGCTCAGATGCACGGGGCTGATGTGACAGACTGATGGGCATGGGTTTCAGGTGCCACCTGTGCGCTTTCTGCAGAAGATAATGTGAACGTGCTGGATCCACTGTCGGCCACCCAATTGACTAGCGCCTGTACTTGCTCAGGCCTTACCATCCTTAGAACGGTATTAGGCCCGACCAAATATCGCTGTAGATTCTGGCGGCTACTGGGACCTGAGGTAGTAGGTTCAGTAGGACGTGTAGCTGTTGAAGAACGGCCACGTCCTCTCCCTGCACCAGAGGCTCCACCAACACCACCACCACGACCATGACCGCGACAGCGTCCCTTATTAGATGTTTGCCTCATAGTTAGCGTTCACCAAGCAAAGTAAAAAGTGGTTAAGTCTGTTAAAAATAATTAACCGCCAATAAAAACCCTAGGGTATTGCACAAAAAAATTTTTTTTTACCTCTATATGACAGCGGTATTTGTGGCCTAAATTTCACAGTAATTTATGAGAGTCTAATCCCAGATGTGCAGTATATTAGAGGTTTTTTAACCCCAGTAAGCAAAAAGCCGTATTTGTGGCCTAAATGTGACACTCACTTATGCACGTCTAATCCCAAATGTGCAGTATATCAGAGGGTTTTTTAACCCCAGTAAGCAAAAAGCCGTATTTGTGGCCTAAATTTCACAGTCACTTATGCACGTCTAATCCCAGATGTGCAGTATATCAGAGGGTTTTTTAACCCCAGTAAGCAAAAAGCTGTATTTCTGGCCTAAATGTGACACTCACTTATGCACCTATAATCCTAGATGTGCACTATATGAAACAGATGTTTTTTTTTCGCCCCAGTATGCCCCAGTATGAGAAAGCCGTATTTCTGGCCTAAATTTCACAGTCACTTATGCAGCGATAATCCTAGATGTGCACTATATGAAAAAAATGTTTTTTTTTAACCCCAGTGTCTCTATCACGACCGGCGTGCCGATCACATACGTGACGCAAAGGGAGGGAAAAGGAAGGCCCTGTCTAAGGGAGAGGGAAAGATGGTGACCCCTAACTCACCTTGAGGCTGGCACCTGACTGCCCTGACGTCCCTAGACGGGTTTCTCACCCGTACGCCGATCACGTTCCTAAACCCTGGCTTTCCCTACGTAGTGAATAGGGCGGTGGGAACACTAGTCCGCACCACTAACACTAAAGGGAAACACTATGGAGAAGACAGACAATACTGACAAAACATATAGTCCCAGGTGGGCAACAACCCACAAAACCACCAGGGATCCGGAGGGTAATGCTCTGGTACAACAACCAGGGATAACAGCAACTCAGCTCCAGTGGGTCAGTATAGAAGTCCAGGCAGCAAGCTCTATATCTGGCAACCAGAGAAGTGGGAGAGGGGAATATAAGGAGGTTGGGACTGCTGGACAAGAAACAGCTGAGGAGAAGAAGCTACGGATCCCTGAGTGAGACAAAAAGGATTGCAAGGCAAACCCAGAAAGCTACCATTAAGTAACAGCACTATCTTTAGACATAGAGCGCTCAGCCACCCGCTGCGACTTCCTGACCCCGGGTATAACGGAGTCAGACGTGGCTCTTGACACCCTCGTGACAGTCTCAAAGCAGTATTTCTGGACTTGCAGACATGTAGATATCCTGTGCTGGTGCACTATCGTTGCATAAAAATGGCTGCCGATTATGTATTGATATTGACTAACTGAAGGAAAGTTCGTTTTCAGTAGTAGTTGGCTCAGGGCAGGCTTAAAACAATTGTGCACTGCACCCACAAAACACATTTGCTGTAGATCGCTGAGTAAAGAAGCAGTTCTTCATAAAATTTCTCCCTGATCTCTCCCTCACAGCAGCTGCAGCCTATCCCTACACTAATCCGAGCAGAGTGACGGGCGGTGCTAAGTGACTCCAGCTTAAATAGAGGCTGGGTCACATGCTGCAGTTGGCCAATCACAGCCATGCCAATAGTAGGCATGGCTGTGATGGCCTTTTGGGGCAAGTAGTATGACGCTTGTTGATTGGCTGCTTTGCAGCCTTTCAAAAAGCACCATAAAAAAAAACACTGAATCCGAACTTTTACGTAAATGTTCGGGTTCGGATCCGGGTGCCGAAAACCCTAAAGTTCGGTACGAACCCGAACTTTACAGTTCGGGTTCGCTCAACTCTATTGACTTAGCTATTGAAATGAAGCATTCAGCCAAAATTTTTAATAGCATGTTAAAATATGATTTTTATGCCAGAGATGGCTGCATAGAGCAAGAACATGTGAGCAGCTGATCAGAGCCAGAATACAGGGAGATAGCAGAGACATAGTTACAATAAGGGTCCATTCACATGTCCGCATAAATGGATCCGCATTCGTTCTGCAATTTTGTGGAACGGGTTCAGACCCATGCATTTCAATGGGGCCGCAAAAGATGGGGACAGCACACAGTGTGCTGTCCGCATCCGCACTTCCGTTCCATGGCCCCACCAAAAAGATAGAGCATGTCCTATTCTTGTCCGCAGCCACAGACAAGAATAGGCATCTCTATCATAGTGCTGGCCATGTGAGGTTTGCAAAATACGGACACCAATCAATCAAGGCTATTGATGCCCCCCCATATAATGCTAAAACAATATGCAGTGTCTAGATAGACAGTCAAATAAATGAATGAACAAGTGAATACGGGTGCATCAAATTGGCTATCAAGTGTAGGATCATGTGTGCAAACTCTAGGTATAAGCTAATAGGACCAATGTTGTCCCTTCAGTAAAGACAAGTAATGCAGGCTTGCACACATCTAAACCCAATCTTATCTGAATTATTCTTCATCCTTTTTTTTTTAAATCTTGCTTAGAATTGATACCATCTGAGCATGTTTCTCGACAAATGATTAAAATGCTATGAATAGCACTTATTAAAAGCTTTCGCATAATACTATCAAGGAGTTATTTTATGCTGAATGTACTTCTCAGGCAGCATAATATATCACATTGTTTCAGATTTGGCATCATGTAGGGTGCTGGGTGAGTCACACAGATAATGACCCATTCATAATAACTAGCTTGTACTTGCTGAAAGCTGATAAGCACATTTCCTGTCTTTTCTTTTACTGCTCCACATAATGAGGGTAAGTTATATATATATATATATATATATATGGTAGGAAAGCGCAAGGGGCCGTCATCGATGGAAGATATGTGTCACTGAGGTTCCTGGTGAGGTAAGAGCCGGTAATTTTAAGTGTCAGCAGCAGCTAGTGCTGACTGACACTATTGGTTATTTAGTGTGGCTGTAAAGCCGATCCGGGTCGGGGCTCTTACTGGGAGAAGCCAAAGTGCAGGGTGGGTGGCTGTTCCCTGTGTTCCAGGCTGGGTTTTGGTTTGGTGCCAGCCAAACCTGCCCGGGACGTACCCCCTGTAGACCCAGCCCCGGTGGTCTACTGGCGGTGTCACAAGTCTGGACACGTAAGAGCCGACTCTCCCCATCGGGGTGAACCCATGGAAACCAACTATGGCTACCGCCGCTCATTGTATGCCAGGAAGCTGTGCGCCACAAGTACCTCAGAGACTGTAGACAATAGTCACCTGTGCCAGGTGGAAGCGGGGGACACTCTGGCGGTGTCACTGCTGGATTCAGGGCCCTGGTAAGAGCTGCCCTGATGCGGCCTGCCGAGTATACTGGCCGAAAAGTCGGCGTTGTCTGCATTCATGGGGACTTAAAGGACTATCCCACCGCCCTGGTCTCTCTGTCAATGATGGCCAGCAGGTGGACGCATGAGGTGGCCGTCACCACAAAACTTCCGTATGAGTTAATAATTGGGAGAGACTTCCCCGGTTTCCCGGCACTATGGCCGGATACGAAAGTTACCGATACTCGGCGGACAGATGTAACCCTAGCAGAGTGGCCCGGCTCAGGGGGGAGACCAGAACCCTGGGAACCTGAGTCAGAAGGGCCAGCAGTAGGGGTGACGGCCACTTCGGTGGAAGAGGGGGAGACAACCCCATTATGTGTGATGGTGGGAGACATGGAGGACTTGCTACCGGGTCCTGAGCTGGCAGACCTCAATGTCTCTGGGGATAATTTTGGTACAGTACAGCACCAGGACCCGACTCTGTCTCGAGCCTGGGAAAATGTGGTAATAGTTGAGGGTGAGTCGCAACAACCGGGAGCCGAGTCTATGTTCCCCTGTTTTGTGGTTCAACAGATGCTGTACCGGATAAATCAACTAGGGGGGGAACATATTGAACAGCTGGTGGTGCCCAAGGCGTATCACAAGCTAGTGTTGGAGTTAGCCCACCAACATGTTCTTGGGGGACACCTGGACCAGCAGAAAACGCAGGACCGGATTCTACAGCGGTTCTACTGGCCCAGTGTGTTCAGAAAGGTGGAAGAGTATTGAAAGTCTTGCCCAACCGGCCAGATAATCAGCCCCCAGCCAAATTTCCATAGTCCCCTGGTCCCTCCCAATTATTGAGGTTCCATTTGAGCGGATCGCTATGGATCTCATAGTCCCAGTACCGAAGTCTGCTAGAGGGCACCAACACATCTTGGTCATCCTCGAATACTTCACTCTGTATCAGGAAGCGGTGCCACTGCGTATTAAATCAGCCAAACTCATAGCTAAGGAGTTAATGGAGATGTTTTCCCGAGTGGGTATGCCTAAAGAGGTTCTGACTGACCAAGGGACCCCTTTTATGTCCAAAGTCATGAGAGAACTCTGTAAGTTGCTCCACATAAAACAGTTTTAAATGGACGGCCTGGTGGAGAGGTTTAATCAAATATTAAAAAATATGTTAAAAAGAGTGGTGTCTACGGATGGGAGGGACTGGGATCTTCTTTTGCCCGATCTCATGTTCGCAGTGCGAGAGGTGCCTCAGGCCTCTACTGGGTTCTCGCCCTTTGAACTGCAATACGGCAGACACCCTCGCGGTCTGTTAGTCGTGGCCAAAGAGGCGTGGGAGCAACAACCCACACTGCACAAAAGTGTTGTTGAGTATGTCAGCCAGATGCAAGGACGGATGGAAACAGTGTTACCTCTGGTTAGGGAGCATATGGAGGCAGCGCAGCGAGCCCAGAGTATGGTCTATAATCGTCAGGCTCGGGTCTGGAACTTTAACCCGGGTGATCGGATATTGGTGTTGGTACCAACCATAGACAGTAAGTTCCTAGCTAGGTGGCAGGGGCCCTACGAGGTACTTGAAAAAATTGGAGAGGTAGATTACAAGGTACATCAGCCGGGGAGGAAAAAGCCGGAGCAGGTTTACCATGTAAATCTGCTCAAACCCTGGAAAGATAGCCCACGTCTAGGGTTTCTAGGGGTAGTGGAGTTGGTCCCTCTGTCTGAAGCAAGGGAAGAGGCTGCCACAGTGAAAATTGCTGACAGCCTCTCCTCTAAACAGGCTCAGGAAGCCAGGGAGTTTGTTACTCGGAACACGGATGTGTTCTCGGACCTTCCTGGACGCACTTCCCTAATCCGACATGACATTATCACTGAGCTTCAGGCAAAAGTCTGGTTAAAACCATGCCGGGTACCCAAGGCTCGGCGACAAGCCATCGCGGAGGAAGTGCAGCTAATGCTACAGCTAGGTGTCGTTGAGGAGTCAAAAAGTGAATAGGCCAGTCCGATAGTCTTAATACCCAAGCCGGATGGGACATTAAACCTCAGGTAAACAAAATTGAGGCAATTCGGAAATAGCCACGACCGGACTTGGACTACTCGGCAAGTAAAGTCATTCCTGGGACTGGTGGGATACTATATGAGGTTTGTCCCCCACTTTGCTACAGTCGCTGCACCATTGACAGGCCTTTTGAAGGGACAGAAGTCAGTGACGGTCCACTGGAATGAGCAGGCGGAAAAGGCTTTCTCCGCACTGAAGTCGGCCCTGTGTGGGTCCCCGGTGTTGGTTACGCCCGATTCAAGAGGGAGTTTGTGGTACAGACCGATGCCTCTAAAGTAGGCCTCGGAGCTGTACTCTCTCAGGACATCAATGGGGAGAAAAATCCCGTTGTTTTCCTAAGCCGCAAACTTACCCGCAAGCTTACCCTAGCCGAGACTAGGTACAGTATAGTGGAGAGAGACTGCCTGGCCATCAAGTGAACACTCGAGTCTCTGGGCTATTATCTGTTGGGGAGAAAGTTCTGTCGGGTAACCGATGACTTCCCTCTCAAGTGGATGAGCCAAGCCAAAGAGAGGAATGCTCGGGTCACCAGGTGTTTTTTGTCTCTACAGAACTTCAAGTTTTCCGTGGAACACAGGGCAGACAGGCTACAGGGAAATGCAGATGCCCTGTCCCGGGTACACTATCTGGCGGGTGTTCACCCCTCAGGGTTGAACAAATGGGGGAGGTATGTAGCCCAAGGGGCCATCATCGACGGAAGATATGTGTCACCAAGGTTCTTGGCCTTGGTGAGGTAAGAGCCGGTAATTTTAAGTGTCAGCGGCAGCTAGTGCTGTCACTATTGGTTATTTAGCATGGCTGTAAAGCCGATCCAGGCCAGCTCTTACTGGGAGCAGCCAAAGTGCAGGGTGGGTGGCTGTTCCCCACGTTCCAGGCCAGGTTTTGGTTAGGGATATAAAACCCAGCCAGCAGTCTCAGCTGGGTGTGGATTATCCTCCATTTCACAGTGAATCTGTGAAGTCTCTGTGGTTTGAGATCTGCATGATGTGTGCCGTACTAAAGGGCTGAGAGCCGTATTGCTGGGAAGCAGGCCCTAAAGCCTGTTGGGGACTGCTACTGCCAAAACCGCTGACAAGTTGAATGCTTTTTGTTCTGTGGACTTGCCATGGTGTGAATGAACACCAACGAACTGTCATTTTTGTTTATGTATGAATAAACACTGCACTGTTTAAGTCAAAGACTTTGTTTTTGTCTCTGTACTGCGTCCACTAATCTGACTACCAGAGTGAATCCCCAAAATATATATATATTATATATATATATTGTGGGAATTCGCTCTGGTAGGCAGATTAGCGGACGCAGTACAGAGGCAAAAACAAATTTGCCCAGTATCAAATTGTTGAGAAAAAAATGTGGGTGGAATCTATGGCAACAAGTGAGGGCACAGATTAACGTTGCCATCTCTGTGCCACTGATGGCACGCATAGTGTCTGACTCACTGCATCTCATTGCTCATTTTTACAATGTAATAGATAAGCATATAATGGAAAAATAAATATAACGATTCAAGCATCTACATTCCAGAAATAATGACAAGTAATGTTCTGCAGGCAGTGTACTAGGTCTGGATGAATTTGCTTTTCTTACAATAGTAGTCACCATACCACCACATTGCCAAGGAGATGACCAGAGGTGTAACTACTGTAGAAACCATGGGTGCTCATATCAAACCTTGATTGCCACGCTGTCTCGATATTATTATTTTTTATCTGCCATCAATCTGTATTTATTGTACCACTCGCCCCTTCCCTCATCTGCAATGATCCGTTCACACATTCAGGGTTTCATGAGGATTTGGGCATGAATTTTGTTGACATTCTGCATGTAAAAAAAAAAAATCAGCACAGCACTTCCTAAAAATCAGGACTGTGTGACGCTAGGTGATCACTGTCAATGGTATTCAGTATAAAGGGTTAATGGATTGTCCAGTTGAAAAAAACACCCAAGCTGAACTTTCTAGAAATTATATATACCAGAAGAGAGAGAGATCGGTTGAAGATTATAGTTAAGTGAGTAGGGACAACTAGGGGGAAAAACTGGAGGAGTTGTGAAGGAATAGGGTCAGTAGTGAATATTGCTGAGAAGAAAAGAGGAGCCTGGAGACTTTTTCTTCTGTGACTGGGTCAAATGTGGAAATTGAACCTGAAGAGATGCTGGAGGGAAGGGGATCGATGACAATTAGTGTCAGGGACTGAATTTTCTGATGAATGTTTTCAATTTCCTCTCTGAAGTAGGTGACCAGATCTTCAGTGCAGAGTTCTGTAATAGGTGCCTACACTTTTGGACTGAGGAGGGAATAAAAAGTGTCAGTTTATTTTGGATTATTGGATAATGAGGAGATTAGGGTTATAAAATGGGTCTATTTGGCAAGGTGGAGTGCAGAGTTGTAAGTTGTCAACATAATTTGGTAATGGAGGAAATCTAATGTGTGAGTATTTCTCTATAGGTGTTCAGGACTCCTGGAACATCGCTGGAGAAAGTGAGTTTGAGGTGTAAGCCAGGTTCGCTTTCATCTCCATTTAGAGGTTCTGAGCATAGGAGGGTGCTCCTTTATCCAAGGTACTTCTGAGGGTAGTTTTATAGTGTTTTACAGCCAGATCAAGACAGGAGAGGGAATAGATTGGGGACAATAATGACTGTAGAGAATATGTAAGTTTATGAGGGTCAATAGCATGTTGATTTCTGAATGTATGGTAAGTAGGAGTGTGCTGAGATGGATGAGAATTTCTGACAGTAAAGGAGGAAGGCTGAATGCAGGAGAGGAGAGTTTGTAAAGTAAAAAACTGAGCAGAGAATGAAGACCAGGTCAAGGTTGCTACTGTCTTTATGTAGCTGAGAGTTAGAAAGTTGTGAAATAGAAAAAAGAAAAAAGAAGAGGTTAGAGATGGAGGCTGGGAGGCAAATGTGGAGATAGAGCTGTGTATAGGGATGTTAAAGTCACCCAAAATGAGAGTTGGTAATTCTGAGGACAGGAAGTATAGCAGCAAGGCTGCAAAGTTATCCAGGAACTGGGTGGGTGAATCAGGGGCAGATGCGGACACAGACAGCAGAAAGCCCCTGTGCAAAGAATGTGCCTCAACCTAACCTATTTCCTCATAACATTACATACAGCAATACAAAACATACAGGATAAGACTACTTTCACACCTGTGGCAGTACGATCCGGCAGAGAAAGCAAGGAATCAGCCAGACACAAACCGCAGCATGCAGTTTTTGTCCTGTCAATTCTCTGCATTTTTGCTAGATTGTGGCCGGATCTCTGCCAGACCCCATTATAGTTAATGGGCTGGCAGGCATTCTGTCTGCATGTAGCAGTGGCAGATCTGGTGAATTCCGGTAGGATGTTCTCCGCTTGAACAGCCTGCAGGAATAACTAATGAAGATGCGAAAGTAGCCTAATACAGCACCACATACCTCTTACATCCAGTGACGTCTCCTTTGATGTAGATGTTCTCTTTCCTCAACTTCTCCTTTCAGACCAGGCCGCCATGATGATTTATTTCAGTCATCTCTCGACTCTGCAGAGTTTGACAAACAGAAATCTTAGTTTCCATCATCCTCCCCACCTTTTCAACATCCCATCATGCCACCCCCAATACTGTGCCCATTGTGCTACCCAATACTATTCTGCAGAAACAGATAAACCCCCTGAAAATACTAGTGCCACACAGATAGTGCCCCCCTTAATAATTATCAGCACGCAGTGCCCTAAAAAAAACTGTGCCCAGCAAATAGTGTCCCTGACACTAATAGTGTAAACATAATGTCCCCCAAAATGATTGTGCTAAGCTTATACTGTGCCAGTGTGCCCCCCCCCCCCAGTAATAGTGCTCTCCAAAGTCCCACCAATAGTAATAATTCTCTGTCAGAGTGCACTTAGTAGTAATATTAGCCCTACAGTGTCCCCAACAGTAATAATGTCTCCACTGTGGCCCAGACATAATTGCGCTCCTATAGTGCCCATACCATTATTGATGTTCCCCATAGTCCTCCAATTCTAATAAAGCTCACCATAATGCCCCCAGTAGTAATAATTTTCTTTATAATGTGTGGCAGTAGAAAAATGCCCCCTTATGATGTGAGTCAGTACAAAAAAGGCCCTCTTATAATGTGTGCCAGTGTAAAAAATACCCCATTGTGTGGCAGTAAAAAGAAACCTACTCTTAGTGCCCCCAGTAAACCCAATGGTTCATGACACCCTCTGGTTCATGACAGTAGGCTCAGGCCATGGACCCTGCTTGTCACTTGAAGCCTGTCAGTAATTGTTACATGAAGTGAGGTGTCAGAGTGAACGTCAGGATGTCATGATGCAGTTCATGCAAAATGTCGCTGCTAGTCTTGATGCCATCTCTCCTCCAGCTACTGCAGGGTCGCCAGTCGCTGCTACCCCTGCAACACCCATACCGGTGAATCCGGATTTGTGTGCCGCTGCTGTGCAACTCCCTCTGCCATCATGCTATAGGGGAGATCCTAAAACCTGTTGTGGCTTCCTGAACCAGTGCCTTATCCACTTTGAGTTGCATGGGCAGAGGTTTCCCACTGAGTGGTCCAAAGTTGCCTTCATTGTGTCCCTGCTGTCTAATGAGGCCCTTGCTTGGGCAAATTCTATTTGGAAACATGAAGGTCCAGAGACAACTAATTTGCAGTCTTTCCTGGCTACCTTCCGGCTGGGCTTTTAAGAGCCTGGCCGCACGTCCTCTGCAGCATCAGCTATGCTGCGTCTATGACAGGGTTCCTTGTCTGTGGGTCAGTACGCCATCCAGTTTTTTCTACCCTGGCTGCTGAATTTGCATGGAACAATGAGGCTCAACTGGCGCTGTTCTGGAAAGGCCTTTCTGACCAGATTAAGGATGAATTAGCTGGTCGCGACCGTCCTTCCACTCTGAATGACCTGATCACCTTGGCCACAAGAATAGATATGCATTTAAGGGAACATTCTAAGGAGGTCGCATGCACCAGAAGACCACCTCACTTGGCTCCATCCTTCCAGAGGTCAGTTATTCCTCTAGTGTCCACCCCATTTAAAGAGCCCATGCAAATAGAGCACTTTGTGCGTAATTGTCCACAGAAGCTGGGAAACGCCAATGTCTAGGATCAGTTGGAGAGGTGGTCCTAGACAAGGAGAAGTCCTCTCTGAAACTTGCAGTTCCAGTAACTCTCAATCACAAGGGAGTCACAATGTCTGTGCCTGCATTATTGGACTCTGGGTCAGTCGGTAACTTCATTCGGCAAGCTCTGGTCCATCAGTACCAGCTCCCTACCATCTGTCTAGAAAGGCCTCTGTCAGTAGCTTCCGTAAATGCACTGCCACTTCCTAAACCTGTGCTTTCTGTTATTATGCCCCTTAAGTTGCAATCAGGGGTTCTGCATTCAGAGATGACCTCCTTCTATGTGCTGCCAGCGTCCATGAATCCGGTTATCTTGGTCTTCCCTGGCTGTGTCAGCACACTTCAGTTCTGGACTCACACTCCAGTCATGTTCTGAGTTGGAGATCATTCTGTCAGTCCACCTGCTTATCGGAGGTCCTACCTGCTTACTCGCCTACTGTACCTGAAGACCTGCCTGGACTTCCGCAGCAGTATGCCAGTTTTGTGGATGTCTTCAGTAAGAAAGTGGTCGAGACCCTGCCTCCTCATCGTCCATATGATTGTTCGATTGACCTTCTGCTTGGTGCCACTCCTCCTCGTGGTCAAATCTACCCACTCTCGCTTCCCGAGACCCAAGCAATGTCTGATTACATCAAGGAGAATCTTGAGAGGGGGTTTATCTGGAAATCTACTTCGCCAGCCGGTGCCAGGTTCTTCTTTGTGCAGAAAAAAAGATGGATCCTTATGGTCCTATATCGACTATAGAGGTCTGAATAAGATCACGGCCAATAATCGATACCCTCTTCTGCTAATCTCCAAACTCTTTAACAGTATCCAGGGAGCTAAGGTCTTCACAAAATTAGACCTGCGCTGTGCATACAACCTTATCCGCATTCCAAAGGGCAATGGGTGGAAGACTGCTTTCAACACTCGTGACGGTCACTACGAGTATCTCGTCATGCCCTTCAGTCTGTGCAATGCTCCCGCGGTATTCCAGGAGTTCGTAAATGATATCTTCCGCGACCTGCTCTACTGTATGTCTGCATGATAGTGTACCTGGATGATATACTAATCTATTCTCCAGATTTGACCACTCACCGGAGGCATGTATGTTTAGTTTTACAGTGGTTGAGAGAGAATCGATTTTATGCCAAACTCGAAAAATGCATCTTTGAAAAATCTACTGTACCGTTCCTCGGATACCGGGTTACACATGGATCCTGAAAAATTTAATGCAGTAATGGACTGGCCCCGCCTACAGGGTCTTCGCGCCATACAGCGCTTCGTTAGATTTGCTAATTTGTATCGTCAGTTCATCCGGAATTTTTCATCTCTTACATCTCCGATCTCTGCTCTTACTAAGAAAGGGGTGAATGCCTGAGTCTTGACTCCTGAGGCTGAAGCCGCTTTCGTCCAATTAAAGAGGTCCTTTGCTTCTGCACCTGTTCTGCGTCATCCCGATGTCTCCTGCCAATTCTTTTTAGAAGTGGACGCCTCCTCCGTAGGAGACGGTGCTGTTTTACTACAGAAAAGTTCCAATGCCAAGATGTTTACATGTGGATCCAAACTCTTCTCCCCTGCTGAGAGGAATTACTGTATAGGAGATAGAGAGCTTCTGGCCATAAAGCTAGCCTTGGAGGAGTGGTGTTATCTATTGGATGGGGCCAGCATCCAGTGATAATCTTCACCGACCACAAAAACCTTACATATTTGCAGATGGCCCAGCGTCTGAACCCTTTCCAAGCCAGATGGGCGCTCTTCGTCTCCCGTTTTGATTTTGAGCTTCACTTTCGCCCGGCCGAGAAGAACATCAAGGCAGATGCTCTATCTCAGTCATTTGACTGTTCTAACCAGCAGGAGGAGCCCCAGTACATTGTAGATCCTGCTTGTTTGATCACCGTGGCTCCTGTCCTAGTCAAAGACATCAATCCCAGGAGGACATTTGTGCCATCTGCCAAGAGAAGACGTATTCTAGCCTGGGGGCACAATTCCAAACTGGCTCATCACCCGGGGATCCAAAAGACCTTATAACTTTTGTCAAGCCACTACTGGAGGCCAACTCAGCCTAAGGATGTGTGTGAATACGTGTCTGCCTGCCCAGTCTGTGCTCAGAATAAAGTCTCCAGGACCAAACCACCCAGGCTGTTGTTATCTCTTCCTGTTCCTGATTCCCCATGGCAACACATTGCCATGGATTTTGTTACATATCTGCCCACTTCTGCTGGATGTACAGCTATCTGGGTGGTCGTGGACTGGTTCTCCAAGATGGCGCACTTTGTTCCTTTGGCTGGTCTGCCCTTGGCTTCTGAACTTGCTAAACTAATCATGAAACACATATTCCGCTTGCATGGACTACCTTGGCAGAGTCTAGTTTTCTTTTAAGCTCTGGAGAGCTCTTTGCTGGCTGCTCAAAATTGAGTTAGACTTCTCTTACGGTTATCATCCCGATACCAACGGGCAAGTAGAGCTGGTCAATCAAATATTAGAGAACTATCTCCAGAATTTTGTTTCGGCCCAACACGACAACTGGGTGCAATTGCTACTTTGGGCTGAGTTATCCAATGATAACCACTCTAGTGAGTCTACTGGATCCTCTTCATTCTTTATAGTTTATGGGCATGAAAACGAAGGCAGATAAGAGAAGAAGAAAACCACCTTTTCTTGGTGCTGTATTTCTTCAGTTCCCAATATTTGGCAACCATAGGGTTAATGTTGCAATGGAAGTAGGTCCCTTTTGAACTATCCAGGTTTTTTTTATTGCAGGAACCAGGGCTGTGGGGTTTGTCTCTTGGCCAGTTGAAGGTGTGATATGTCACACTCAGGCCTGTTTTTTCTACCTCCTGTATAAAATAAACTTCCTTCTATAATGGGAAGCGTTACAGAACAAACAGCAATTTAATATTCAACGTTCTCCCCATTACCTAGTGTTCAATAATAGCCTACATTTTTAACTAATAAATTATAAGGAGGCTCTAAAACCTGAACCAAGGGATGAAGGTATAAAACTCATATTTTTGAGGGGCAGTCAAAACTGAGATTTTGTACGACTGCTTTCAAGGTGCAAAAGACTTGTGAGTTTTATGTGTCTTCTGTTATTTTCTCCCTTTCTAACAGTTTTGCCCCTTGCATGTCATATTATGTTTTTAGATTTTTTCAAGCACTGTACATTTTTGCATTAAAGCTTTAAACTTTGAAGCTTATTCCTTGCAACTCTACTAACTCATAGCTTTTCAAAGAGTGTTGCCTGACAGCAGTATGTATGTGCTTTTGAATTAATAGATCGATATCTCGCTGGCCATAGTGACTGGATATGCTAGCATGTATTTGGGGTTTGTGGATTGTATTTAGGGTGTGATATATGCTCTACTTGCAGCCTGAAATTGATGGTGAGAAGATTTAGTGAGTGGAGATAGCTTGATCCCACGTCACATGCCGGTCCATGAGGTGGCCCATAACAGTCAATGTACGTTTGCTCTCAGGGTTACTGTTTATTCTTGCAGAGACAACCAGCTGGTGTAGAGAGTGAAACACACATCTGTAGACAGTTATTTGGGGTTCCTTTCTCATGCCTCTCAGTAGTAGCCTTGTGCAGTCAACGGGTGCTGAAAGAGCACTGTGCTCAGACGAGAGCCAGACTTCTACCCATCAGGTATTCATAATGTCTAGCAATAAAATTACTTTAACCCCTTCCCAATCAGCGCCGTAATAGTACGTTGCAGCGGGATTTGACTTGCCGACCAGCGCCATACAATTACGGCGGGCTGATTGGGCGGGTGCAGGAGCAGCGCCCGCCCGATCAGTGGCAGGGGTCCGGCAGTGACTGATAGTCAGACCCCTGCTGTATGCGCCAGCATCAGTGAAAACACTGATGCCGGCGCATTAACCTTTGATGTGCCGCGGTCCGCGCTGACCTCAGCACGTGCGATGTATAGGAGGGAGAGAGCACCCATCTGGTCCCCGCACTGCTGTAACGGGGACTCGATGGCAGGGAAGGCAGCCTAATGCTTTACTTAGGCATCGACGTTGCCTTCCCTCTTAGCCTGTGAGGTCCAGCCCCCTGGATTTCACAGGCAAGTAGGCTGTAAGTGTATTACACTGGTACAGAAGTATTGTGATGCATTGTAAAGGGGATCAAACCCCCATTTCGAAGTCCCAGAGTGGGACAAAAAAAAGGTAAAATAAAAAGTAAATAAAAAGTTTTACAAAAACAATTAAAGGTTTTTAAGTAAAAAAAAGCGTCCTTTTCCCAAAATAAAGTAAAATGTATTTATTTTTTTAAAATAGGGAAAAAAAAGAACAGTAGACATATTAGGTATCTCCCGTCCGTATCAACCGGCTCTATAAAAATATCACATGACCTAACCCCTCAGGTGAAGACCGTCAAAAAATAAAATAAAAACTGTGCTAAAAAAAAACATTTTTTGGTCACCTTACATCACTAAAAGTGCAACACCAAGCTATCAAAAAGGCGTATGCCCCCTAAAATAGTACCAATCTAACCGTCACCTCATCCCGCAAAAAATTTGCCCCTACCTAAGACAATCGCCAAAAAAAAAAAAAACTATGGCTTTCAAAAATGCTTTTATTGTGTTAAATTTAAAAAAAATTAAAAGTAGACATATTAGGTATTTCCACGTCCATAACAACCTGCTATATAAAAATAACACATGACCCAACCCCTTAGGTGAACACCGTAAAAAAAAAATGGTGTCAAAATGGTGTCATTTTTGTCACCTTAAATCACAAAAAGTGTAATAGCAAGCGATCAAAAATTAATTTGCACCCTATAATGGTACCAATCAAACCGTCATCTCATCCCGCAAAAATGATACCCTACCTACAATAGCCCAAAAACTGAAAAAACTATGTCTCTCAGAAAATGGAGACACTGCAGGATGATTTGTTTTGATTAAAAAATGCTGTTATTGTGTAAAACATAAATAAATAAATAAAAGTATACATATTAGGCATCCGTAATAACCTGCTATATTAAAATATCACATGAACTAACCCGTCAGGTGAACACCGTAAAAACTATAAAATAAAAAGTGTGTCAAAAAAGCCATTTTTTGTCACCTTACATAACAAAAAGTATAATACCAAGCGATCAAAAAGTCATATGCACCCCAAAATAGTACCAATAAAACTGTCATCTCATACTGAAAAAAATGAACCGCTACATAAGACAGTCGCCCAAAAAATAAAAAATAAACTATGTCTTTCAGAATATGGAGACACTAAAAAATTTTTTTTTTCAAAAATTATTTATCATGTAAAACTGAAACAAACAACAACAAAAAGTAGTCATATTTGTTATTGTCGCGTCCGTAACAACCTGCTCTATAAAAATACCACATGATCTAACAAAAAATAAAAACGGTGCCAAAACAGCTATTTTTTGTTACCTTGCTTCACAAAAAGTGTAATATAGAGCAACCAAAAATCATATGTACCCTAAAATAGTACCAAAAAAGCTGCCACCTTATCCCATAGTTTCCAAAATGGGGTCTTTTTTGGAGTTTATACTCTAGGGGTGCATCAGGTCTTCAAATGTGACATGGCAGGTTAAAATTATCCCAGTGAAATCTGCTTTCCAAAAACCATATGCAGATGCATATCCTTCTGCGCAATGCCGTGTGCCCGTACAGCAGTTTACAACCACATATGGGGTGTTTCTGTAAACTACAAACTCAGGGCAATAAAGATTGTATTTGGTTTGGCTGTTAAACCTTGCTTTGTTAGTGGAAAAAAATAGATTAAAATGGAAAATCTGAAATTTCATCTCCATTTTCCATTAATTCTTGTGGAATACCTAAAGGGTTAACAAGGTTTGTAAAATCTGTTTTGAATACCTTGAGGGGTGTAGTTTCTAAAATGGGGTCATTTTTGAGTGGTTTCTATTATGTAAGCCTCACAAAGTGACTTCAGACCTGAACTGGTCTTTAAAAAGTGGGTTTTGGAAATTTTCTTAAATATTTCAAGATTGGCTTCTAAACTTCTAAGCCTTCTAATGTCCCTAAAAAATAAAATGGCATTCACAAAATGATCCAAACATGAAGTAGACATATGGGGAATGTAAAGTAGTGACTATTTTTGTAGTTAAATTGAAATTTGGAAATTTTTTAAATTTTTGGGTAAGTTTGGTATTTTTTTTATAAATAAGAATGAAATATTTTGACTCAATTTTACCACTGTCATGAAGTACAATATGTGACGAGAAAACAATCTCAGAATGGCCTGTATAAGTAAAAGCGTTTTAATGTTGTTACCACATAAAGTGACACATGTCAGATTTGCAAAAAATGGCATGGGCAGGAAGGTGAAAACTGGCCCGGGGTTGAAAGGGTTAAAATGCTCTTTGGAACTATTGCTATTGGAAGTTGGCACATAGCAATAGTATCTGGTGGCACATTACAGTAACTTTATATTATCAATGTTTTTTTAAAACTTATTTGGAGCCCTTTTACATTGTATTGGGCCTCATAAAACATAGAGGAACCATACCCAGTTTACTCCTTATTGTTTTTAATTTCCAAAAGCAGAAAGAATAAATCAGTGCAATGTCTTAAAAAGGACCAGTCAGTTCTCCTGACTTACATTATCAATTAAAAATTTGTAGCACCTTTTATTAAGATCTCTGTATTGCTACCGTTGTTTTGTTATTTCCCCTAGAAATGTATGGTATAAATTGACAACGGGGCATTGTCAATTTATAGTGGTACTGACAGTGTCACAGTTTCAGTACCAATTTGACAGTATTAGACTGTGTAAGGCAGGGACAGACCCAATATTAAAAGCCTGGAGAACCCCTTTAATTACCACTGAGAGCTCAGTGTACCCGATGAGCAGCAGAGAAGAGGGCTTGGGTGGCCCCTTGGGCATTGGCCCGTAGGCAAATTTCCCTGTAAGATCTATGGCCAATCCGCCCCTGGTGTAGGACTCCTCTTTGACAAGGAGTCAAGGTACTTTATATCGAGTACAGTTACTCAAATTGAGCTGACATATCCTGTAAAGGAGATGTCCGTGTCGACATATCTCTGTGAATACATTCACAATAACTATTCTTTCTTTTCATGTTACAGTGCAGTATGTGTTACTTTCTGCTATAAATTGAGCTGTTTAATTTGCACGTTTGGAATTTCCCTTTGGTAATATTATTTTCATCTCTTCTAATAATCACAAACATCAAAGAGCTTAATAATGTGCTCGGGAGACAGATTTGAACAGTTTCAAAAAGGGGCCAAGATTGTCAGGACTTAAACATTCTAATTTTATGTGTGACTAGAATAGATGACTCCATCCCTCTCCCTGGGGCTCTGTTTCATTTTTTATTAAAGCTGAAGTGTAAAGTATTTGCATCTTCTAGTCTTGTATTTCTTATTACATGATCACAAATTAGATGGGAGTTAATTAAATCCAAGAAGTATAATGTGTCAGCATGAGCCTTAGTTTAGGTTTTTCAGTCTGGTTTCACAGCGCCCTGCTTTTCAAATGTGTAATACAATGCTTTTGCAGAGCATATAATGAAATCATAGGGCCATGGAGTAAAACTCAAAATTGACCTTTTAAGGCTTAAAATATTGTGCTGATTAATTTCATAATATATATTTTTGTCATTGGCTCCCTGTTTATTGACTTAGCTCCAAATTCTCTACTTCAGACAGACTCAGAGTTGCAAAATAAAATTATGCTAGCCTGCAGTTAACACTAGGTGGAGCTCACTTCATATGGATTTATACCAACTGTACTGAACTTGCTGAGAGCTCTATAAATCTGGAGAAAGCTCCCCGTTAATAACAGCAACAGGTAAACACAATGCTATTGTAAAGACAAGTGGGGAAGTGCTAAGCCTCTCCTGACCATGCTTAGCATTCTCATGTTCTCCCTATATGGTAAGTATGCCACTGTGTCCAATGAGACATTAGATATAGGTTCCCCAACTGCTTATAATGATGATAATAATAATAATAATAATAATAATAACAACAACATATGTATAATAATATATTCTTACAACACAAAAAAGAAAAAGTTTATGTGCGGTAAACTTTTTGATGTCGTGGACTTTGCATGTTCTCCCCATGTTTGAGTGGATTTCCTCCGGGTACTCCGGTTTCCTCCTACACTCCAAAGACACACTGATAGGGAACTTAAATTGTGATCCCCATTGGGGACAGCTTGATTCTAATGTCTGTAAAGCGCTGAGGAATATGTCAGTGCTATATAAGTGCATAAAATAAATAAATAAATAAATAAAATTGTTCTTAGCTTCTTTTGAAATCAGACATATAGCTGTTTTCATCGTTTTTAGCTTACTTTGATATCAGACATATATAGCTGATTTCATTGTCTTTAGCTTCTTGACATCAGATATATAGCTGATGTCATCATCTTAACTTCTTTTGACCTCTGAAGTATTACTGATGTCATCAGTCACTTTTCCCTTCCTTTGACTTCATAGCTGATGTCTTTGTTTTTAGCTGTCTTTGACATCTGGCGTATAGATGTTGTTAATATCTTCCCAATTTTTGATTATAAGTATGCAAATTATGCAGACTATACACAGGTCACAAGGATATATCTTTTGTTCTGAAGTGTGAAAAATATTCCGTTGTATTCTTCTAGTTATTTTTAATCATTTACACTTACAGTATGCATATTCCAACATTTTTCAATTATTTATGCAGCTTTGGAATTTAATGTTTTCACTGTCTGTAGGATGCATAATCAAAAAGCTGAAAATGAAAAAGAAAAATGTGTAAAGCATAAATCAATTCCCCTGATAAAAAAGAATAAAATATGAAAAAATATCAGGTTTTTAAAATGATTTTAAGCTTTGTTTTTTAACACAACTGGAACAGCTTTTTCTAGTGTGGTTTAGAAGATGGAATGTCTTTGTTGCCTTGAGAAACAGTGCTTCATGCATTGACTACACGTGATCACAGAAATTCATGCCTATAGCCTATGCTGATTAAATGTCCACATATTAGAGCTGCAGCATAGAGACAGGCAGAGCATTCCTTTTACAGATATTTTACCTTCTGCAGTTACTACCAGGAGCAGATGGGCTGTCACAGTGAAAATGGATTCCCCCAGTGTCTTCTGGAATGTGGCCACTGCCTAGAAAGAAAAGAGCTTTACGGAATTAAAAAAACTACCATCTGCCATGCTGCAGCCATCCCTGTCGTAACTGCTATATTTGACTCAGGAAACCCTACCATGTCACTAGGCAGACAGCTTCAAGTGAGAGCGTTGATCTCTTTCAACTTCAAAGTCAATCCAAAGTAGATCATATGGTTCGCAATAGTAACACCTTATTTTATTCCAGACAGATGCATGGACAATCCCACCATGGATTACACTAGAGTCCCTGGTATGTTTTGTGGAATACACACACACCGTGAACATATATTCTGTACATACATTTGTACACATGTTTCATTATATATACACACATATTGTACATACTGTGAGGCAGTGAGAGGCCTCATAGCTGCTAGGGGAGATTCATGGCAGGAGTTTCTGTGTCTTCCTCGTCACTAATCAGGTCTGAGGCAGCACCAGGTAACACAAACAGTCTGGGATAAGAGTACCGCCCAGACTGTCAGTCAAAAAGAGAGAATCTTGGTGCAACAGAGGCCTGCTGGAAGCTCTGGAAGGGTGGTCTCAGCCGGGCTGGCTGAGGGGCCACGAGGTTAGGTGTTAGCCTGATCTTTGGGGGACTCCGCAAGGTCTGGGAATCGACGGTCGCTAGGCCGGAGTCAGGCGGACTTCTGGGCCACAATCCCCCAAAGGTACTGGGCTTTGTTACAGCCTGGAAGTGATGGAGTATTGGCTAAGAAAGCCGCATATTGGTATCGTGTTTGAACGGTGCTATAAGTGAGGTAGGGTTATGCTATATTTAGGTAGAGCCCAGACAGGCAGACTTTTATTTTGTACTGTTTTGTTGTTGCTGTGAAAATAAATCTCACGTTTGGACTTGCAATCCAGCTGTAGTGAAGCTAATTGTGAGAATGACCCCCGAAAAAGAGCTAATCCCCCACAATACCTACATGCACACACTGTAAATGCATGCATAAACACATACATACTACACAACTACACTGCTCAAAAAAATAAAGGGAACACAAAAATAACACATCCTAGATCTGAATTAATTAAATATTCTTCTGAAATACTTTGTTCTTTACATAGTTGAATGTGCTGACAACAAAATCACACAAAAACAAAAATATGGAAATCAAATTTTTCAACCCATGGAGGTCTGGATTTGGAGTCACACTCAAAATTAAAGTGGAAAAACACACTACAGGCTGATCCAACTTTGATGTAATGTCCTTAAAACAAGTTAAAATGAGTCTCAGTAGTGTGTGTGGCCTCCACGTGCCTGTATGACCTCCCTACAACGCCTGTGCATGCTCCTGATGAGGTGGCAGACGGTCTCCTGAGGGATCTCCTCCCAGACCTGGACTAAAGCATCTGTCAACTCCTGGACAGTCTGTGGTGCAACGTGACGTTGGTGGATAGAGCGAGACATGATGTCCCAGATGTGCGGGCCAGTCCATAGCATCAATGCCTTCGTCTTGCAGGAACTGCTGACACACTCCAGCCACATGAGGTCTAGCATTGTCTTGCATTAGGAGGAACCCAGGGCCAACCGCACCAGCATATGGTCTCACAAGGGGTCTGAGGATCTCATCTTGGTACCTAATGGCAGTCAGGCTACCTCTGGCGAGCACATGGAGGGCTGTGCGGCCCTCCAAAGAAATGCCACCCCACACCATTACTGACCCAATGCCAAACCGGTCATGCTGGAGGATGTTGCAGGCAGCAGAACGTTTTCCACGGCGTCTCAAGACTCTGTCACGTCTGTCACATGTGCTCAGTGTGAACCTGCTTTCATCTGTGAAGAGCACAGGGCGCCAGTGGCGAATTTGCCAATCTTGGTGTTCTCTGGTAAATGTCAAACGTCCTGCACGGTGTTGGGCTGTAAGCACAACCCCCACCTGTGGACATCGGGCCCTCATATCACCCTCATGGAGTCTGTTTCTGACCGTTTGAGCAGACACATGCACATTTGTGGCCTGCTGGAGGTCATTTTGCAGGGCTCTGGCAGTGCTCCTCCTGTTCCTCCTTGCACAAAGGCGGAGGTAGCGGTCCTGCTGCTGGGTTGTTGCCCTCATACGACCTCCTTCACATCTCCTGATGTACTGGCCTGTCTCCTGGTAGCGCCTCCATGCTCTGGACACTACGCTGACAGACACAGCAAACCTTCTTGCCACAGCTCGCATTGATGTGCCATCCTGTATAAGCTGCACTACCTGAGCCACTTGTGTGGGTTGTAGACTCCGTCTCATGCTACCACTAGAGTGAAAGCACCGCCAGCATTCAAAAGTGACCAAAACATCAGCCAGGAAGCATAGGAACTGAGAAGTGGTCTGTTGTCACCACCTGCAGAACCACTCCTTTATTGGGAGTGTCTTGCTAATTGCCTATAATTTCCACCTGTTGTCTATCCCATTTGCACAACAGCATGTGAAATTGATTGTCACTCAGTGTTGCTTCCTAAGTGGACAGTTTGATTTCACTGAAGTGTGATTGACTTGGAGTTACATTGTGTTGTTTAAGTGTTCCCTTTATTTTTTTGAGCAGTGTATATACAAAGCATAAAAAAGGTTTTTGTAGTCTCATCTCACCCATGTACTTCCCATTTCACAACAGGACCTGGATTTTTCTGAGCTATTTTCAGTTTGTTTTTTAATGAAAATATTAGGGAAGGTAGGGATTCCACATATTGCTCTTTTTCAGGGGACACAATTGGTTTTGTACTACCACCCATGAGTATAATAGAGAGTAATGTATAGCTGAGGTATGTTAGTAAGTAGTAGTCATTTTTTACAGCAGACCTTTAGATTATTGAAACCTGGAAAATCCCTTTAATTGCTTACCACCACATAAAACATTGCAAGTCTTCATATACTGCCTAGCAACAATACTAAAGGCACCAGATAGAGAAATGTAATTGGTGATTATTGCACAGGACTCTAACCTACATTGCACTTATCTGCCTGCTCTGTCTCCAGGCAGTTCAGCTTCACTAATGTATTTCATCCTTTGTTTTGCAGATCTGTAGCAGACAGCTTCTAATCAATAATCCCCTTAGCCAGCTAATTCTCCTCCTTGTTTCTATGCTGCTCTCCCCTCCTCCCCACCAGGCTCCAGACTGTTTACATCTCCGGATCATTTCTTTTCTTGCAGCCTACCTTTCTGTACAATTTCTGCTTCAGCAATTCTAGTTACAGGCACAAAAATAAATCCACAAAAAAAAAGAATGAAAAGAAAAACTGATGCATTTACAATGGTGTGAAAGATTTAGATTTTTTTTTTGCTATAAAAGCCACACTGAACAGTTCTGAAGACCAAATAAAGAGATTGCTCCAAATTTGAGGATAACTAACAGATTACTGGGGGTCCGACCGTTGGGACCCCCACTAATCCTGAGAACAGAAATTCTGTTTCTCTGATCTGATGGAGCAGCAGGTTAAGCATGCACCCTGCCGCTCCATTAATTCTGTATGAGACCACTGAGTACAGTACCCAAAATAAAAATTAAGTTGTTCCATTATTATTTACTTACTTGACCCTGCCCCCTTTCTACAGTCCACTAGACAAGAATATTTGTGACCAGTTGGTTGGGGGCTTCACAGTAATACATTGTGGGACACATGTGACCAGTGGACCTCTGGTTGTGTGCCTCTGCTTTAGGCCCCATTCACACGACCGTATTTTTGGTCCACATCTGTTCAGCATTTTTTGCGGATTGGATGGAGACCCATTAATCTCAATGGGTCAGCAAAAATGGTGCAGACAAGAATAGGCATTGTTACAATGCCCATCCGTATTTTTTGCATATTAGTGTTTTGTGGACCGTAAAATACATACAGTCGTGTGAATGCACCCTTAAATTAATGTTTCAATGCAGCATATTTGCAAACATCTCTGCAACTGCTCCGTACGTGTAATGTAGGTGGGTAAAAATCCATGCACATGCTCCAGAATCAACCACATTCACTTGTATGGAAAGGATTTCCAGTTGCACAACATGAGTGAACCACTGGCATAGCTATAGGGATCGCAGCGGTCGCAGTTACGACTGGGCCCCTAAGCCAGGGGAGCCCAGAGGGCCCCCTTGCCAGTGGTGCTGAATATTTCCCTTTATAAGATGCAGTGCATCTTATAAAGGAATACTAGTGAGCGCTTCCATAATGGAAGTGCTCACTATTATGCAGGAGGATGGGGAAACTCTGTGAGCGCTGCTGTGTCCTGGACGTACAGAGCGCTTTATGACCTGATGCTGCAGGCAGTCAGGTGATTGCAGCACAGGCCCTGAGAACAGAAGAGAGCATGGAGGCCACTGGACCTGGAGAGTGGCGGTGGAGCAGGAGGGTTAAGTTGTTTTTTTTTCCGGCCATTAGCGATGTATCCTTAGATTGCTAATAAGGTCTATGTTAGCATTAAATGTTTTGTTACATACTGAACAGACAAATATGGATGTTTTTGATTCAGCTGTTGCATTTGCAGCTTTGTGTTTATGAAGTGTACGCTTCTCCTGTGCTAGGATTGTCCTTCTTGATTCGTATGTCTGGCAAACCTGATGGATCAGGGAACGCCATGTATAACGATCATGCGCCAGAGATTCCCACGAGGTGATTATGATATCCAGGGACTTGAGAGAGGCTTTCAGTGTTTCTTTGTATAGCTTCTTTTGCCCCCCATGAGATCGCTTACCCTTGGACAGCTCACCATACAAGATCTGTCTAGGGATGCGACGGTCTGGCATCCTTACAACGTGGCCTGCACAGCGATGCTGGGCTTTCATCAATAAGGTGTAAACTGATGGTAAGCCTGCTCTGAAGAGGACTCCTGTATCTGGCAACTTATCCTGCCACTGGATTATCATGATTCTACGGAGGCAAGACATGTGAAAGTGATTCAGCTGTCTAGAATGTCTTCTGTATACTGTCCAGGTCTCACTACATACATCAGGGTGGTTAAAATTACCGCCTGGTATACTTTAAGCTTTGTAGCAAGGCTTATTCCATGGCGGTCCCATGCAATGGTCCGCAGTCTGCCGAATGCAGAACTTGACTTTGCATTTCTGCAGTTGACCTCGATGGAGTCAGAGCATGGATTTCTAACCTGCAGACTCACACTGGTGGATTCCCTCACTGTACAGCAATCTCCTGCATAAACCTCAGTGGGACCCGGCACCCTCCCCTCTTCAGAGCAGAGGGGGCCTGGTTTAATGCTTGGTTTCTCCCATTGACTTCCATTGTGCTCGGGTGCTCTGTAGAGCACCCGAGCATCGCAAAGTGTTCTACTCAAGCACCAGGGCACCTGAGCACTTTGGTGCTCGATCAACACTACTGTATGAGAGGATGTTATAACAACCAACAATGATTTTCAGGTCAGCATAAGGGTATGGCAACATGGTCAGGTTTCCTGATGCGGTTTTGGAGTAAGATCAGGAGTGAGTAATGAAAGGAGAAAAAGTATAAAGAACAGACAACTTTTTATTTGAATTCCCTCCTGGTTTTGGCTTCAAAAACTTCATCTGAAAACCATGATCATTCCTATGAACAATCATTATCAAAGGTGATATGAATGTTGGATAACTTTATTTCATACAAATCTAGTCCAGCACTTAGATTAGAAGGTAATACTCCGTGAGCTACAGTAAATACTCTTTGGTAGTTTGCTGCAATATATCAGTCTGGATTGTATCCACTTGTCAACAGAGGACAGGAAAGGACATGTCCGGGTTTGCAGCCCTCGACTGTAAAATGTAATTTTCTTAATCACTGACAGAAAGAAATATAATAAAAAATGTTGAGAAAATGAAACAAAGAATATTAGATATTTGTAGAACATTTTTAGAAAGCAGTGCTTTCTGTGCCAGTCTTAATATCCCTGTGCTGCCGGAGCATGCACCTAATTTGTGGTGTGGCACATGCCTAGTCTAAACTCAGCACATCCTCTGGCATGGAACCGAACCCGAGTTCAGGATTTTTTTTTTTTACAATAGAAATACATTTATGAAGTAATAACTTCGGCTCATTAGAGCCAATACATTCTAATACTGTACGGCGCTTGCTCCGTACAGTATTGAAACGAGGCTTTATGCGAGTTATAATTATTTTTATTATGCAAATTAGGCCATTGGTGCAATAAGGGTGTCACTATTGCTCCTGTTGCACCCAAGCTCCACTCCTTTCTGTGGCCAGACCCTCTCTTGCTGATTTGCCACTGCCTGGTCAATCAAAGCAGACAGGCAGGGTCTGACCACAGAAAGGAGTGGTGCTTGGGTGCAACAAGAGCAGTGGTGATGCCCTCATTGGACCAAATGACTAATTTGTATATTAAGAAACAATATAATAAATTTAATGAACAGAGACTTGGATCAACAAAGGAAAAACAGCATTTGAATCAGGTGAACCACTGCTATGTGTCTATACAAACAGCTGGATAGGGAGGTCGCCAGTGACAGATTCCATTTAATGAATTGTCGGAACATATATGGAATAGAAGTTCTTTTTATTTGAACAGCAGCCACTCTGCACTATTCTCTTAACTTTTTTCATCTTTAGAAAAAATTGATTACTAAGATGAATCTCCACCCAGCATAAATAACTAGTGGGACTGATGTAAACCAGTTATGCCAAAGGAAAGTGCAAGAACAATGACACTGATATACCATTTCAGCCTCTGAGTCTTCTGCAACTATTTAAAAGAAGGAACTGTGGATTCTTATCTCCTTTATTAGCTCCACTGGAATCTGAAAGTTCACTGTTGCCAGCCTCTCATGCTTAAAATTTTTATCATTTCACTGCCAAGGACATATCTTATACACTCTGGCAAAAAGGCACATCAGCAGCCAATGAAGTGGGAGATATGTCCTTGCTACTCTGTCTCAGGATCTTAGCAGATAAAGCCAGGAGCTAGTTCTTGATATAAAGCTAAGAATGTGGGCTGAAAACAAGACCAACTGAAGAGGGAACTGCAAATACCAGCAGCTCTTACTGCCAAATCTTTTACTATAGGCTCTATAACAGACTGTTACCTTTTGATTTGCCCCAGGCTCTGTTAATATCTCTATTAGAAGCACAGTCAAAATACTATGTTGCAGATTCTTTGATCGTTGATGAAAGCCTAGAGAAGCAGTTCTTTCACCCTTGTCAAAATGATGGACACCTTGGTGGAGTGAAGTGATCCTTTCTATAAGCTGATTGAGTCCATCAGCCACCATTGGTATAAATCATGTAAAGTGGCTTTTGCAGATGTTAACTTAGTCATCCCTTTATGAGCACCCTTTGCTCTCAAATGTTTCAAATAGAAAACTTTTTTTAAATTTATATATTTTAATTAAAGGGTTTCTGTCACCTGAAAAATGGGTATTAAACTGGCTGACATTAGCGATGTGCTAATGTCAGCTTAATATAACTATATTAGTGCCATCTCACTGCCTGCCAGTATTGAGAAAAACAAACTTTTATAATATGCTAATTAGCCTCTAGGAGCAGGAGGCATGTTGCTAATTAGCATATTATAAAAGTTTGTTTTTCTCAATAAAGACTTCAGGCAGTGAACATATAGTTAGCACATCACTAATGTCAGCCAGCTTAATACCCATTTTTCAGGTGACAGAAACCCTTTAAGAATCAAACAATAATTTTCAATACATATAATGAAACATCATGAATACTTTTCTCCATTTTTTAACTTACCCACTCTCTGGCTTGCAGAAGAAGACGGGGGTATTTCGGTCCCCTTTTTTAAGGTTATTGCATGGCCTCTCAGATCCAATGGTTTATGGCAGTGGGAATAGTTCTATCCAATATCTTATAGGGGGATTTAGAGGCCCCCAAAGGGATATTTTTAGTATCTTAGAGACTGGATATTTGGGTCTGCGAGGGAATTACTTCCCGATAAGTAGAATGATACATTTGGTCTGGAATAAAATCAAAATTGATTCTTGGCATTTCACACACTTTACAGTTTACTCCTTTATGGCGTAATAATAATCTTGGGGAATTTTTGTCACTAACGGACTTTAAGTTTTGGCAAAACTCTGGTATCACACTACTATCTAATTTGGTTATTTCTGGGAATATTAGACCTTTAGTGGACTTGCGTCCTGATATAGAATTAGATCCACTTATGAATTTTAGATATCACCAATTAAAACACGCTTTTGTCTGCACTAAGAATAAGCAATATTTTATAACTAAAGATGAGGATTTTACTGATTTCTGTTATAATTTTAGGACAACTAGGGTGTCCATCGCACAAATCTGCAAAATAATTATGAAGGGATTAGGTAAGGTAATTAAGTACAAGGCTGAGAATAAATGGGCAAAGGAGATTGGCACTGAAAATGTCTTGGATTGGAGGGCCATATACAGGAATATAAAAATGGCATCAATATCTAGTAATTTTAGGCTTATACAGTTCAATATAGTTCATAGACTATATTATAAGCCGTTACTGCTCTCTAAGATATACACAAATCAGGACTCCAGATGTTGGAAATGTAAAAGCGAACATGCAGACTTTCTCCATTTGATCTGGAGTTGTCCTATTATTCAGACATACTGGGACAGGATTTTCAATTAACTTAGCCTGATAACGACTTTAAGCCTTTCACCGGAAATCGTGACAGCTGTATTAGGAGATTTCTCGCCCCTGAAGATAGGGAAAAAGATAAAAATTATCTGGGTGAAAGGGTTGATGCTCGCTAGGGTGAATATTGCGAGAAACTGGGGGTCGGATAGACATCCAGATGTCCTGGAATGGAAAAACCTAATTAATAAAGTCAAGAAATATGAAAAATATGCGCTAGCGGGAATCTAAATGTGGAAAATGGGTAACTCCAAATGGGAGGTTCTTCACTGTGGAGGTGTAGGCGTCAGGTGGTTCTAAGTCCCAGTTGGGCTTTGTGTCTCAAGCGCTTGTGGCCGCTCGGCTGGCTCCCAAGACAATGGGGGTGGGTATGGGTTCCCTTTCTGGGAGGGTAAGGATTTAAATGGGTTTTAAGATTGTAGTTAACAAAGTTAATTGTAATCCTTTTTTTTATATTATGGTAACTGCTACTTTCTGAGAAATATTGCTATATGGATTATGATGTTCTTCATTTCTTTTTGTATGGTTCAATTAATAAAATAATAAAGAATATAAAAAAATAAATAAATAAATAAATAAATAAAAAACTACCCACCCAAATGGATTCTTGTTAAAAGCATATAAGATCATAGGACTGCATACAAAGTATTTGGGCCATACTTTGTATGCAGTCCTATGATCTTATATGCTTTTAAGAATCCATTTGTGAGTATAATAAATCATTTTATAATATATGGAGAAGGCAGTGCTTCACTGTGGTTGCGATTCCTTGATCACCTACAGCAGGGTCAGGTAGAGGAGAGACGCCTATCTGTGGAGCTTGATGGTTCTTTTCCATGTCTAGAGGAACAATTGGCCTTGTGCTGAGAGAAAAAGGAGTCTCAGAGGAGTGAGCAGCAGCGAGGTCTTCTATTTAAACAATTTGCTTCATTCTGTGATTTCTACCCACATCACATTGAGGACCTGCAGCGTGAGAATACAGCTACGTATCTGAGTGTATTTTTTTGCTTTAGTGAACCATTTTTCCTCTATATTTCTCTGTTTGTAGAGAACCCTCTCATGTATCTTAATCTTGTTCACCAAATTTAAACATACAGCCACATTTGGTGTATTCCGTGAAAACCAGACCCTAGTAATCAAAAGACTTGCCAAAAACATTACTCTTAATAAAATAATCTTTTTGTCTTTATGGCAATTTACCTTGGAGAGGTCACCCAATATCCAGCATTCTATCAAGAAGGGGATCATTTCTTTTTAATTTTTCCGTAATAACCACATCAATTGCTCCCCAAAATAGAAAATGTCTTTAACATTTATATCATAAATTACAATGAAAACTAAGGTCAGGAAAAATGTACAGAGAACTATTGTTTGGAAGAAAACATTTTATTTGATTTTTTTTCTCTTTCTTCAAAGAAACAAAAAGCCATATAAATATTATTGTATAAAACTTGAGTGTAATACATTGACATTAGTCTATACTGGTATAAGAAGGGTGAAAGAATATTCTAATAATAAAGTACAGGTCAGAAATAGACACAATGAAAAGACAGATGAATTAAATTTAATGTACATTTATATCACAAACCACACAGAAAGATACAGGAGGAATTAAAGTACTGCAGCCCACAAGTTATATACAGGGATGGAAGGATCACGTGATTACTATATTACAATACCACCTATACTACAATGAAGGTTTTGTTATAAAGTAAAGAACTAAAAAAAAATCACCTACTACTAAACAACTTGTGTGACTGCCCTATTGAATAGAGTTACAAGCTCTGAAAAAGGTTATTGTGATACCCAGGTAGAGGGTGAAATAGTGGTTGCATCCTGACCATACAGGATATTGGCATAGTATGCAGAGGTTAGTGTAGGATGCTTTAATATCATATAACTGTAATTAGTGCTGTTATCATTGTAAAGCAGCAAGCACAAGATACAACGCTTCACTGCTCAAGGCATCAGAAATTCTTATCTGCCTACAAAATTCCCAGAACAGAAATTCAAGCAATAGTGAATACAAAAATTCATATTTTCTCATATCTATTGCAAAAATCATTAATCGTTGCCCTTTTTGCTCAGTGAAAAGATAATGTAATATATGTGAAACATATCCCAAAAAATCATTACGAAAAAAGCATCTGCCACTGGATCTTAGCAGCTACCATACTATCACATGTATAACAATAAAAAAATCACAAAGAAATGATCACCTGGAAATGTGAAATAAAAAAAAGAAAAATTATCTGTATTTATTTTAATTTTTGCCAGTGTCATTATAACTATTAAAGGTTTGTAAGACATGAAGCGAATTTCAATTAGAATTTAGTATCATTCTGTTTTTGTGGTGCCCATTTTGCTTTTTCATTATTTTTATTTATATATTGATGCTTCATGTTAAATTTCTTCAATGTGACTTACTTTAATGGGTTATCCAAGCAAGACCCGACAGCAAGCATCCCCACTGATCAACAGTTAAGCAGTAACTCTGACATCAGAACTTGCATTGGAACTACATAGCTCTACTCGCGGCACAAGAGATGGAGCTGGTTACCACAGTGTTGCTTCCATGGAAGTTAATGTAAACAGTGCTGCAGTTTCAACTCTGTCCACTGCATAATAGATGGAGCTGTGGAGTTCTGGCTTTGAGTCCCGACATTGTGCTACTGCATGGTGTGGGGCCACCACTGGTCAGGTAGTGATGACCTATCATAAGACATGAGGAAGTCATCACTTGTAAAGTGTAGGACAACCCCTTCAATTCAGTACATTCGGTCCTTTCTTTTCATTATTAATCATTTTAAAAATCATGGAAAGTCAGAAAACCCTTCATGTCAATCTTTGTTACAATTATTTTTGGTCAAAATGGCTCATTGAAAACAACTGGCCTGCATTAAACGGGCTCACTCTTTTATCATTCTATATAAGAATGCATACACTCCATGCTGGGTACGTACAGTACATGCAGAAGGAAGACGAACCTATAGAATTGCTGACTGAAAGTAATTATTGAACATGCATTCCTTGGTGCAACAATTAAAATAATTGCTCTTTAAGAGCTGAGAATAATCATAATCCTGTCCACTTTCAACATTGTGACTTACAGTATTGCAGGTCTAAATCTTCTGGATTCTACCATGTTCTTGGAACATTTCCAAGAAATTTGAAAAGCTTAATTAATCTTACCAAAATGGACAAGACACTGGCATTCGTTATTTTTGTAGCCATGCTATATTTTTAATCAGGTTCTAAATTGTTTTGTTTTAATTATTTGCATATTTCCATTATTTCAGGTGTCATAACATTCTTTACAAGAAAACTCAGAGACAGGAAATCTCTCTACTAAAAGAAAATTGAACCTAAATTCTAAAACTAAATATCATCTTGTATATTTTTTAATTGTTCATCTTCAAAAAAATGCCATGTGGGTTAACAAAGATTAAAGCATACTTCTCTGATGCTGAAAAATTATAAATAACTATTTAGCAATACATATATACATCGGAAGAATTTCCATAAGGATGCAGAATTCTATCAGCAAGGCTGAACTCTATTTTTATGTAAAAAGCGAATATCATTGGTTAAGAAATGACTTTGCAAAATAGAATAACCTGGCCAATAGAAAATTTTGGCGCATTTTGATAGGGCTCAGATATCCAGTGTCCATACTATTATTCTCATCATAAGCTCTAATAGCAGAGAGCACCCTGCTACTAGCTCTGGTGACGACTGATACAACCAACACTCTAACACTCTCTTCCTTTGTAGATAAGACATCGAACATCACTCTGATATTTTTTCTGAGGATGCTTTTATGGGATTTATATTTTCATTTCTTCTCCTTTTTACCAGATTTCTTCTTGTTTCCTGACGGTGCTCCTGCTTTGCCATCCCGTTTCCCAGCAGCATTAGTGAGGGTTGATGTTGTTCCTGGAATGTAGATATTTTGTCTGTAGTCTGGGACATGTTGCAGTGTGAACTGTGGTCCATAGCGTGCACTAAGACCCATTGTATTTGCTCCTCCTCCGAGAGCAGAAGTTCCTTCAGCAGCTTCTGTTGGAAACCAAAAGAATACTGATCAACTGGAGCATATTAAATAGCTAACTATATTTTGGAGCACATTCATGAAAATGTAGAATAGAACGGTCAGCAGGCAATAACCAAACTATAACAATACATAGAGTTAACTCTATCATGAGGGACATTCAGGTATTGATTTAGTTGTATACGTTATATCCCTGATATAGCTTTACAGAATCTTTTTTAAAGCAGTGAGCAATGAAAAAATATGATTTTTGTCTCACTGCTGGATGGCCCTTCCCTGGTGATCAGCTGTTAGTATCAGGGGAGCGATTTGGCCTTTGAATATGAATTATATCAGGATGGACATTAAAATCCATGGAGGATCATGTTGTCTGCACTCCTAAGCAGCTGCATCCAGAGCGCTACAATATTTCCTCTAGCCTTTACCCCTGTAGAGAAGAGGTTGCCTAAAAATGTTAAGTTCGGTTTGTTTAGAGCTGACAAAAGTCATAGACAGTGTTTAGATTTGTGTAGATCTGTGAGGCAAGACTTTCCTAAAATAAAGTGTAGAAGTGCTTTGTAAAGTGCAACATGATCATGGGAAAAATCCTTAGAAGATCGATTTACCCTTTATCATGTTTAATATTAAAATTCAACTGCAACTCTCTTGAATATATGTCATCAATATCAGAATCTTGAAAAACCTTTTTAATTATACTCTGTGACTTGGGCTCAAGTTTGAACAGGTCTGCCATTGAATACCGTTAAAGTGTGCCTCAGGGTTTGTAAAACTTCTGAGATGTCACAGACATGCCAAACACTTTCATTTGTGGGGTTTATGAGCTGGGACCAAATGTGATCTCTAGCACCAAGGCCCTTTAGCTATTTGATCAGGATCATCAAATTACTAAAGATGTCTGAGAAAAATGTTTTTGGCACTTCTATATACCTGAAAAAATTATAAATCCCCATAGGCATTGTGACCTCATATAAATCTATCACAGCAAATAGACGGTAGTTGGATGTCCAGTAACAATGATCTGCACAGCTGAAAAAAATTATGAAGATATAATGGGCCACATTTCCTTATTGTGTCTAATATTCAGACAGCGTAAACAAAGTAAGCAGGAGATGCACCAAATGTGGCACATGCTCAAGGCTGTATTTAATTCTACACCATTATTTTGTGTTACAAAAAAAGTTGCAAGCCATTAATAAATAAGGTGTATTTTAAGAATCCATTTATTCACTCTGTCTTTTCTAGACACTTTAAAGGGGTTCTCCGGGCGTCTACTATTGATCACCTATCCTCAGGATAGGTCATCAATATCAGATCGTCAGCAGGCACCCACGCCGATCAGCTGTATGAGGAGACGGTGCACGCAGTGTGCATGTGCCATCTCCCTTTTCTCTTCCTGTTCACTGCTGCTGTCTATGGTCTTTGAATGTGTTGAGTTGGGACCAGAAAATGTGGTGCAGCAAAGACTGGAGCAGCATCAAAACAGCAGCAGTGGGAAATCAGTGGAAGTACTTTCTGTCTTTTTGATCACTATTCTTAAAAAAAAAAAATCCCTAAATATATTACTGTCTTTTTATTTAATTGAAACCATTTCGGTAAGTTATTGTGCACATCTCATGTCCCCTTTCCTTGTACATGCTGTCACTGTGTAAATATTTATAGGTCCCTGTATTTGTGGTTTTCTCATTGGTGGTAAAGTGCAGCCCAACCTAACTTAATTGATGGAAACTGAATCTTGTTAAGTGTTGCTCACTACTCCTCCCTTATACGGGAAAACTGTACAATTAGAGGAGAGGAGGCAATTGCCAGGGGAATAAGATACTATGGTGAGGTGAACCAACTGGATGTCTGAGGTGAAATCTGACAAGGAAACAGATAATCTTTAGTGAGTGAGGAGCAGGACTGAAAGGAAGGCCTATAAAGTTGTTCATAATTATTACAATTATCAGCTCAATAGAAAAAATAATCTGCTAAAAAGAAAAGCCCAGAGTAAATAAAAAGTCCAACAAAAGGATGAAAAAGACCAAGCAGTACATATGTCTACCTGATACAAAAATGGACACAGTTCTGCTGTTCATCATCAAATCTAGTTTTGAATAAATAGATTACACAGGAAACCAACATATAGTGATTGAATGTCAAGAAAATTTAGTCAGGTTTTCAGAATAAATACTGCCATTCATTAGTTCTTCCAAAAAGTGGGGCAGCATGGTGGCTCAGTGAGGTCCTAGGTTTAAATCTGACCTAGGATAACATCTGCAATGTTGTTTGTATGTTCTCCCTGTTTGGGTTTCCTCCTGGTACTCTTGATTTCACCCACACTTTAAAGAAATACTGATAGGGAACTTATATTGTGAGCTACTTTGGAGACGGCAAGCAATGATAATGTCTTTAAAGTACTACGGAATATCTCAGTGCTATCTATATGAATAAGATAAATTAATAAAAGTGGTTGTCAGTCTAAAGGAACTGGTACAATTCTTCAATGTTCATCATCAAATCTACCTTTGATTAAATGGATTTGCTGGAAACCATTATATAGTGACTGAATGAGGAGAAAATTAAATCGGGTAACAGAACAAACCCAGCCATTCATGAGTTCTACGGTAAAGTGGATGCACAAATCTTGTTTTGGATAAACTAGTTTGCTGAAAATAACAATACAGTGACTGGATAAAAGTTCCTAATACCATAACAGTAAGCGGTTTCATAAAAGCTTGCCATATTGTAATGGACTTAAAGACTCCAGGCTATTATATTTGTCCATCACATTTGCAACCACTTTAGATTTATATACTGCAATAAAAAGTTTGCAGATCGGATATTGGAGTAACTATGATCAAATTTTATATAATACCGTAATATTTTAGGCATTATAGCTGTAACCTGGAGATTATTTAAATGATTAAAAAAACTGCAACCTACCACATGGAATTAAGTAGGAGGAGTTTAGGTGCAAATACACAGACACACTAACAGGAACAATTTACTATCCCATTAGAAGACCTTGTACAGTACAAAAGATATACAGTATTTCCATTTTTTCACCAACTGAATTCATGTGCTATAATATCTCAGAGGAATTAGATCATAGATGTTAACTGCTTAGAATTCCCAGTGATCTGACACAGCTAAAGGCAAAGGTCCACCATTTGTAGCACTCATGTTTCCAATCAATATGAGTCTATTATTGTGAGGAGCCATTATGAGGCTGAGAACATTTGCCTGTAAGTTCACTTATATAGTACTGTCCAGAAAACTAAATCAAATGGGTAAAACAGCATACGATGTCATCAGCTGTAATATATCTTAGGGTGACTGATTCACCTAAGAGTCAATGAAAAAAATGCTAAACTCTCATTCTACAAATGACACCCACGATACCTGTGCAGTTTATACCAGCCTTCTAACTAAATTAGATCAATGTAGATTATGATTTTCTGATCACTTCAGTGACAACATAGGCCAGTGGACTGAAACTTTACAATGTAATTAATTCAGTTAAATAGCTACTTGTGCATAATTCTCTGCACATATTGATATATGATGCTATAGCCCATCAGAGCACAGTGAATAGTATAGCAATGGGTGTGATCCGATGTGCTCATGGCTAGACAGGCATGGACATTTATACCATGACACAATTATCTGCCATTTCACAAACAGAAAGATGGGGAGCTACAAAATTCTGGAATAAGCAAAAATCAGTCAACTAAGGGAAGAACTTCGACTAAGGGGAGTTCTTAGAGATACAGTACATGGATCATATATTAACACAAATGTCTTGAAAATAAAGGAAAACAATATGATTAAATAAGAATGTACTGAATATAGGAAAACTACAAAAGGTATTTAAAAGTCAAGAGGCGGAGGGTTCAGAAAAAGCGTTCTAGCCTTACAAAGATCTCAACAGGAAATACAAAAATGAAATCAAGTTAGCAGAGTTATCCTCAGGAAAACAAACTGCTAATGACTAAGTGTATATATATATATATATATATATATATATTTATACTGTATATAAATGCCAAAAAGAAAAAAAAATCTGATAACATCGGCCACCTAAAAGATGACCATGGAAATGTAATTTTCTGAGGACAAAGAGAAGGCAGAGAATTAAACTCTTACTTTTCATCTGTCTTCACCAGTGAGCTGCCAGTGCCAGATATCATTCAGGGAGCAGTAATCAAGGTTTTCTGCCAAATATCATTATCTTAACACAAGAAGAAGTACCTCTGTGTCTGAGCAAATTAAATATTGATAAAGCCCCTGGCCCAGATGGCATACACCCTCTGGTACTGGGGGAATGGATGTCAGTAATTCATAAACTGTTGTATCTCATGCTCTTAGACTTTCTTGTTTCAGGGTCAGTGCCACAGGACTGGTGGATGGAAAATGTTGTAGCAAGCAGGTAAAAAGGATGAACTGTGTAACTACCAACCGACAAGTTTGACATCTGTTGTATGTAAAACATTTGAAGGTATTCTAAGAGATGATTTGCAGAAGAATATAGAGGTCAATAAATTATTAACTGATAACCAGCATAGATGTATGCAAAACAGGTCATGCCTAACCAGCATGATGGGTTTGTGTGTGGAAGTAAGTGGTAATCTGGATGCTGGTCATGCATCAGATGAGATGTATTTAGATTTTGCAAAAGCATTTGATACAGTGTCACACAAAAGCCTTGTGCTGAAGCTTCAAATTCAGGCAGTAGGATGCAATATATGCACATAGGTAAAGAATTGGCTACGGGACAGAAAACTGAGTCGTTATAAATGGTACATACTGAAAATGGTCTAAAATCAGCAGTTAGGTACCACGATCATCTGTAGTTCTCTTTAATATCTTTTTTTAATGATATTTTGGATGAGATTGAAAGTAGAGTGTCAGTTTTTGCTGATGATACAAAACTTTCTAGGGTTCTTAAAAAAAATCTGATGAATTGTCAGCCTTTACGGAAAGAACTAGATAAGCTGGCAGAATGGGCAAGAACGTGGCAGATGAATTTTAATGTTGCTAAATGTAAAGCAAATGTAATTGCATGAGGTTACTAGATAAAAAGCTTTTGGGATAACCTGAAAGCCATAGATAACAAAAACAATATGCCAGGAAACAAACTCAGCTTTGCCGTATTATCAATTATGTTATAAGCAAACTACGATAGTCTCATGGATACCTCTTACTTGTAAAGAATGGTTTAATTCATAATGATGTCATGGAAGAAAGGTATTGACATCTCTGCTGCTTCATGGCATTGAGGATTGTCCTCTCTTCATAAATTCACAATATCAAGTTTTGACTTGACCTAGAAGTTTTACATTAAGTGTTATGTAAACTGACCATTTGCTGATGCCAGGATCATTGCTTGTAGTCTTTCTGTTTCAAACTGGTTGTTTGGCCACACTCCAGCTTCTTCTGTGGGTTGTTGTGTTCTAGAGAGATGAAAATATATTTTCCTATAAGAAATAGGCCAATTGTGAGGGAGTAACAGGTGTCTACCCGTGCTGCCAGGGAACACTGAGAGGTGATACTAACAGATGGTTTATGAGGAATGTTCACACATGTAAATGTCATGCTATAGAGGACATTTTTTTTACTCTTTTTTACTCTTTTTTTTACTCTTTTTTTTTTACTCTTTAAACTATGAGAGCTACTCTCATTTTAGACATTTAGGGAATGTCCATAGGATATGTTATAAATGTTGGATAGAAAAGGTTTTCATCTCTGAGACCCGTACCCTATCAAAAACAGACAACAGACATCCTGTAACCCTGTCCCACCTCAGTGGCAGCTGCTGGATTACAGAAACAGCAGTTCTCTGTGCTCGGGTGTTTTTGTAACTGCGCTAGATGTCAATGGGAGTCACCGATATTGTACTGCTATGATGTTTACGTAACTCCCAATTTCAGCATGACCAGCCAACCATCTAAGGACTATGTGGTTGTCACGATTTCTCCTTAACAGATGATGTCAGGAGAAAGAAGGATAGAACTGTTGGACTTCAACATGTCCAATTCTTACGTTTCAGGGATAAACTGCTGCCATTCAGAACATTCTGAAGTGTATAGCCAGTTTTTTGGCACTGATTATAATCTCAGTTAAGTGAAATGGTACTGGATATAGCCAGTATATGTCTAGGGTTCCACTAGAGACCGTGGGGGTCATTTACTTTACTGAAATATGCATAAATTAGGTGTATTTCAGTTCATTTGGAACTGGCGCTGGATCAAACGTCAGTCTTAATAAATGTATCCCTGTATCTCTGCATGTATTTGTGATCCTGAGGCATCAGGTAGGACATGATTTATAATCTGTTTATCCTTTGCAATTGCAGATTACATTTTTTTAATGGGTTTTTACATTAAAGGGGTTGTCTCACTTTAGCAAGGCATTTATGGGTCTGGACGCACTGCTCATGATGTCACCGTGCTTGACGTCCAGGCCTTTCCCTTTACAGAAGTCAGGATCGGAAGCAGAGATAGGGAGCTTTCTGCAGGCAGCACATCAGCCCAGGCCCCAGACAGTAGTGATTGATATTGATATTTATTGGGGCACACCAACATTAACATTGTCACTATGAATGCTGGTAGTAGTATTCTGCCACCTGCCCCTGTGTTGTGCCCCAATAAATATCAATATGAATGCAGATAGCACTATGCTGCAACCTGTCCCTGTGGGCCAATATTAATAGACACAGTGCCTGGTACCAGACAGCTGCTCTTGTGTGCAGCACATGGGCAGCAGACTAGTACCGGGATGTACATAACTATTATTATTGATATTGGGGTGCACGGGCACACAATGTACCCTAATATCATTATAAATGGTTCAGACTAGTACTACTCTGCTGCCCTGGGTACCCCAACATCAATATTAATGGTTCCTGGTACAAGTCTGTTGCTCCTGTGTGCAGCACATGGGCAGCAGACTAGTACCAGGTTACACAGCTGTTCATATTGATATTTGGGTAGCTGGGTAGACAATTTGTCCCAATATCAATATGAATGGTTTAGCCTGCTACTAGTCTGCTGCCCCTGAGTTCCCCAATATTAATATGAACAGTGGCTGGTACAAGTCTGCTGCTCTTGTGTGGCACACTGGCAAACAGGCAGCAGACTAGTACCAGGCTGTACATAACCTTTCATATTGATATTGGGGAATCGGGGCACACAATATACCCTAATATTAAAAAGAATAGTTCAACCTGGTACTAGTCTGGTGGGTAAATATAGTGTTTACATAGCCAATTATACATAGCCAATACAAGTCATAGTGTTGATTTTATGTACATCCTAGATGACTGTGCCTCCAGTGGCCAAACAACCCTTAGTTTGAAAGGCTTTTCATATTTTGGACATACATTGCATATCTGATGGTTGTTTCTGAGATATTAAGCATATGAAAACCCAGAACATAAAAATCAATAAACTATAAAGTCTAGGACCAGCCAAAAATCCAGAGGCCTAACTCTGTAGAGACACTGTATTGTTATATAGAGCAATACACAGCATGAATTACCTTCCTCATTTGGAAGTTTTATACAATATTTGATATGGAAACATGGCGATCACTTACCCACTGGGTCCGGGTCTCTGTGCCTGGGTGAAGCGCCAGTCCGTGTTAGGTTGCCCCTGCTGAATAAAAACAGATAAGTGTATTTAACCCTTATTCGAATATATTAGATCATCTGAAAACAAGAATACATCTTTTTTTATTTTATTATTCTTTTAATGTATAACTTCATTTCAGAGTATGATGTGAATAAATCATTAAAGGAGTCGTCCAACCAAATAAAAAGTAGTTTGAATGGGTTTGTAATTGATTCCACTTATTAATTTGCTTTCAGTAAGATAGCTGCCGGGTGTCCCACTAACGTCCTGCTGCAATTCTGGCTTGGTTTGGATACAGAAATAAAGCTTTTCTCCTTGACTTAGTTATTGCAATGAACCACACTGCTAGCCCCCCTCACGATTGTCACCAATCATGTGTCAATACACAGAAAAGGGGGGTTCTCCCTTTCTGTGTTGGGACCAATTCCCGCTGGGACCGGACATTGGGGCAGCTATTGCACTGAAAGTATATTAATTTCAAACACATTAAAGCAGCAATTTATAATTTCTGAACAACCCCTTATTATTGTAACATGGTAGAAAAGTCTAATTTGTTATAGACATTTCACCAAATACATTTAACTTAATTTGTACAGTACTTAATTGTATAGTTCACAAATTGGTGTATTTTGCAGAGTTGTCTGCCCCACTGGCTGGATCCATCCAGATTTTACATCAGCCATTTTTCTTGCTAGTTGTACATATTATAAGTTAGTTTAGAGTAGGGATGCTCAACCTCCAGCTGGTGTAAAACTAAAACTCCCACCATGCCCTGCTGTAGGCTGTCCAGGCATGCTCGGAGTTGTAGTTTTGCAACAACTGGAGGGCAGCAGGTTGGGAATCCCTGCTTTAGAGCATCGATCTGCAACCTGTGGCTCCTCTTCATTTGCAACAGCTAGAGAGCTACAGTTTGAAGATTACTAAGCTTCAGGTAGGAGGCATCTTAAGGGTGAGTCCTCCAAAAACTGACCATGCACATGTGAATTTGCACCTGATTGATGCAATGTCCCAGCACTTACAAACCATTGGTTGCTGTAGATGAAAACGCTGCCAGATATCTACAACTATCAGAATGACTTCCAATGCAAATGTAGCATGTAAAGTATAAAGTAAAGCAAGGAACCATTTAGATGTCTTGATGTGAGGGTGAATAATAATATAACAAGTTGATTGATGCTTGTTTAAAGAGCATTCACACTAGCTGATAGATGATATATGGGAGCTGAATGATCACTAGTATGATATTTCATCCCTCGCACTTTATATTATGTATATCCTATGTTTATAGAGGGAGATGTGCTTCACCAGTGAGCAGTTGTATGCTCAAATAAAAATCTGATCAAACGAGATCCGACAAACAAGCTGCCCTGTTTTTATAAGAACAATAATGTGGAACAAGGGCTCCAACCTGAAGTTCCAAATGTATTACCACCAATATTACATATTTTTACTGCTCTGGTATGACTGGTAACTTTACTGGTCATATGGCTAACAGTTATAGATATGTCCATGGCCACCAAGGAATGAAACATGATAATTAGGAATCACATGAATGGTTTTACAAGGGACTGTGGACAAAGTTATTGAACTCAAGGTGTCTTATTACATTGGAAAGTAAGCAGCTCTGCTACATTTGAAGGATTTGCATAGGAACAAACCCCATCTTCTACTTGATAGTATGTTGATCTTGAGATATATAATGACCGTCATCACATTGTACTCACAATAATATTATATAAAGTAAAATCATATGATTATGAACAGTCGTCCTAATAAATATCATAGCTAAACAGAAAAATTTACAAGCGCCTATAAAGTGAACTTCCGATCTTTGAGTTTTGGGTTGTTTCTCTGTAGTTAGAATGCTTTACATTCTGTTTTACACAGAACTTTGCAGCTACATCTGTAGATTATTAACCACATACAATGGGACACATTTCCGGCCTCCACTTTACAGTAATGTATGAAGCCTATTGCCCTTTAAGTAATAAATTCAAATATACTAACATAATCCTGGTAGGTTTATAATAATATAATATTATCAGTATGAAAGGCTAGTTCTATAGTCATTAATACTAATAAGGATATCACTTATATTCTCATCTCTATCCAGTGAGTCTCATTTCCTTGTAAATAACATCAGGGAATATTAAATCCTGTTTATAACAGCAGCTTGAAATTATATTCAGACATAATATACATTAATGTCAAAGTGAAGATGTTTTATTGTATTCTAACCCTAATGAAACGGACAATGTGACTGTCCCATGCTCTCAGCTGACTGTAATGGTGAAGCAGCGAGCCATCCGTTCCCTGCTTCACCATTCCTCTCAGCTGCCGGCGCTCCCCAGCAGCACGATGCGGTAACACATCGCACTGCTGGCTGTATAAGAGGAATGGAGGAATCAGCAAGTGCAATGTATGACAGCATCCTGCCTGCTGCTGGGGAACGCTGGCAGCTGAGCTGTGATCATCAGAGGAACTACCGTAGGTGAGTATTTACTGTTTGTTTTTTTACTTTCTGTGAAGACGGCACATGTGTGCATCACTACTCTGAGGGGCCACATCTGGGCATAACTACTCTGTGGGGTCACATCTGGGCATAACTACTCTGAGGGGGCATATCTGGGCATAACTACTCTGAGGGGCCACATCTGGGCATAACTACTCTGAAGGGGCACATCTGGGCATAACTACTCTCAGGGGGCACATCTTGGTATATCTACTGTGAAGGGGGCACAAGTGGACATAACTACTCTGAGGGGGCACATCCTGGCATATCTACTGTGAGGGCACATTTATGCATAACTGCTGTGAGGGGATATATCTGGGCATAGCAATGGTGAAGAGGACACATATTTGGCCATAACTACTGTGAGGGGCACAATGTGGGCATTACTGCTGTGAAGGTGCACATATGGGCATGACTACAGTGTGGGCATTACTACTATGTGTTGGCACAAAGGGGAAATAATTACTATGTGGGGGCATTAAGAGGACTAGGTGTGTATAGTTATGGTTTAGGTAGAGTTAGAGGGGTGGCCTAGCATGAAACAAATTGCCACAGTGCGCTTATTGTCCCTCTTTGCAATTTCCTAAAGTGGAAAGGTATGGAGAAACTCATGTCACATTCTCAGGACTATGGAAGCTGAGTCCTTGTCCTCACACTGATATGTACAAGGAATATAATGGTTCTGAAAGATTACGCAAACACATTTCTTAAAAGCTGCAACTTCAAGGAAATACTGCCAAACAACTCCTCATATCTCAGCTTCCTGTGAGTCATACACAGTGATGGGAATAATAGAATACTGCGGCGGACTTTAGTCACTTCCATTTCCAAGTTTTGACTAGAATTTTGCTTTTAAAGTAGTTTAAAGATGACCATTTAAAATCCTGATGTGGATGACTATAGATAAATAGATAATAGATAATAGAAATATAGATAGATATCAGATAGAGAGATAGATAATGGATAATTAGATGAAATGCATATAGATAGATAGATAGAGAGAGAGAGAGATAGATAGATAGATAGATAGACAAATGGATGGATGGATAGATAAATAAATAGATAATAGAAATATAGATATTAGATAGAGAGATAGATAGATAGATAGATAGATAGATAGATAGATAGATAGATTAGCAAAAAGGCAACACTAAAATATTGACACTTGGGTGAATAACCTTTTTGCATTTTTTTCAATATTTTACAGAGTGCTGTCTTTTTGCTACTCTATTTGTTTCCCCTCAGAAATGCACCTATTTAGTTTTTACTTGTCTGCTACTCTAGTGCTGCCATTCTTCTGCTTTTCTAGATAGATAGATATAGGTGGACGGTTGGATCATCACTGTACGTTGCTTAGATACAGACCTTACAAATACCGTGTGTTCCTGCTGTTTCCTTCCTCTGACCCAATGTGAACCTGATGATTGCACGCTTTTTTCCAGTGTACAGAAAACCAGATCATTAGGGGATTTCATTCCAGCAGTGAGATTACAACTGTCACATGCTGAACTATCATTTACAATGGATATTAGTTTCTGGGTGGGTTTATGCTAGGCATATGTGCATTAAGTGTTTTTTTTTACATTTTGAGACAGGTTTATATTGGAAACACAGGACATACATACTGCCAGCATCTCCCCCTCAAGTACAGAAACCTCCCAATCAATCTAGTAATCAACCAGAATGCTGGGAGTACCAGAAGGAAATTGAGCGTCATTTAAGAAGTGATAAACGGTTGGTGATCTATACAATAGATGTGGCATATTTGCCCTTTGGGGTTGCAGGAACGCTGGGCGACAACATAAGCGTGAGCTCTAATTGTAGCTATACTGGCCGTTACTCAGCTTTCCTGTAAACAGATGTAACAGAAACATTGGTGTCAAATTGTCAACACTTTTCATGGACTTTGCTGGTTTTTGGTGCTTATTATGAGGAAATGAAAAGAAATGCAATACATTTCTAACATGAAAACACTATATCCTGCCTCCTGCTATGCTTAGCTATAAATGCTATGAAAATGAAATAAACCATCTAAAGCAAGGTCTCATGCATATGGGTATATTAACGCTTAGTAAATCTCCGAATAGTATGGAGCCATTATAGGGCACCCATAGACTATGGGACCCAAAGGAAAATTCATATATCTCTGATTTCATATATGTGCAGGGTTTATAAAGGATGCCACACTAAGGAGGCTTTCAGGCCTAAAAGCATTGCGACGCACTGAGTACCATATGTGGCTTTAGGTTGGTTTCACACTAGTGCTCTGCATTGTAACATTGCAGGAAGCTTAAACGTCTGCGTCCGGCCTCATTAGCTATAATAGGGACTGGCGGAGATCCAGGCGCAACCTAGTAAATATGCAGAGAATCGGCCGGAAGAAGCCCATTCAAGCTTCCGATGGAGACATTCAAGCTTCCGGCAATGTCATGATGCAGAGAGATCCGCCAATCGGATCCCTAGCGCTAGTGTGAAACTAACCTTAAAAAAATGTATACTTTTAATCATGATGCATGGTAACATTGCTGAAAGTGATAAATCACGTGATACTTATTATTATGAAATAACAGCCTCTTGTCACATATCATATATCGATCTCTATACATGAACAGCAGTATTATTCCTTCACACTGAATGCTAGCAGCAGAGTGGATGATCTTGAAGGCTTGTAATCCAGCCATACATATAGCATAAGAGGTTTAGAAGAGTTATCTGTGCTGTGAGTATTACCTAATGCTGCCTACACTTAATTGTTGGAGGGGGTGATCTAACCTGTTCTCAGATGTTGGAAGGAACTGAACTATTAATCAGTCTGTTTGTTATTCAATAATTATGCAGGATCATAAGCTAAGATTGAGTAATAGTACATTAGAGCCGGAACAGAGTGAGAGTCATAGCTATGCATTAGTAGTTCTATATTAATGGGACTGTCCTGAGATTGCCATGGTTTACAGTAGTCCTTTTCCCTAATGGAGCTTATAGTCTGCACACACACGCACACACGCACGCACACACGCACACACACACGCACACACGCACACACACACGCACACACACCCATGCACACAGGTCATGTTTACAGGAAGAGAATAACCCTCAGTATATCTCAGTGTGGAAGAAACCCACCTAACACAGGAAGAACATAAAAACTATATGGTTGGATACAAACCAAATACCCAGTGCCACAAGGTTTAGGCCCCTACTTAGTGACTCACGCACGGCTATCTGTGTTCTCCATGGGCAGCACACAGATCCATCGATTTTAATGTATCCCATACATCCTTTTTTTCCAATGAATATGGGTCAGTGAATAAAAATGGAAGCATGCACTACTGTGGTCCATGTTGTTGACCAAACATGCCTATTGAAGTCTATGGGTCCATGAAAACCACTGATAGAACACAGATGGCATCCATATTATTTCAGTGGTTTTCATGGAGCATCATCATGAGATACTCTGGAAATCCCACTATCAGACAGTGCATAGAGAATATAAATGACACTCGGAAGGCAAATAATGGACATACAGTATCATCCAACAAAGACCCTTGATTAACAGCTTTATGGATGAAAGATGGACTTGACATGGACATAGCCTGTATAATGTCTACTTATTTTTACTATTATTTCAGAAATACATGACTTGATTTTTTTCACACTTTTCCTCATTTTTGTCAACCAGAAAGTTTCAAAATGGGCATGAAGACATGTCCAATTGTGTTCAACAGGATTCTGCTTTGCACCAAATACATACAGATGTAGTAGATCTAGATCTAAACGTAAGTGTTATTACATCTCACTATGATATCACAAAAGCCATTGAAAGTCATTGAAAAACTAAACTAACATTTTAAGAGTCAAGACAAGGATCACTATATGTATATATCACTATAATCATGGATGTCACTTGGCAGAGTGCAAAAAGTGCTGCACTCAGTGTGTTCTTAAATGCTAAATTATATTACATTATATTTCTGCATAAAAAAAAAGTTGCATTAGGAGTGGACATACAACAATGTATCATTTTATGCAACATAATGTAAAAAAAAATCTAAAATAGACTTAATAAAAACAGTTTCTACTATAAATACCACCACAATGAGCCAAGTTCAAGAGACATGAAGGATTACACCCTGGGAAAATTATGCAAACTAGTTTTCTCTAATATTTTTTTTACGTAAGATTGCATGGAACATTGATCCCAATAGCAAGGATCTGATCTGTCATTAGTGGGTGTTATAGGTAAGTAAATGCCAGGGTGAGTAAATCTATATATTAGGAGTAAAATCTACATATTAAGTGTAAAATGATGACAACAAAGTACTACTGTATATGAATCACCACTCAACCGAAACCACATGAAACGTAGACTATTAAAACAGTGACATATGAGCCATTTCTCACCTGGGAAGGAGCTCTCATGTTACTAACATATGTAAGCTTGGTTGTGTTCAACATTTCTCCCATTGTAGGAAATGGAAAAGGCTTCAGTAGTGTGAGATTGATGTTTTCTGCTCCTTGTGAAAAATATGTTCTGTAGCACTGGCTTTCTGGGTTGGCTGGATCTTTTCTAACCTCCAAATACTTTAGCGTGCCATCCATATTGAAATGAAGTCCTGGTTGTTGTGTCCCATCATCACTGTCTGGATTGGACTGATTTAAAAACCAGCAAGGATACTGGCACACATGTATGTCTTTTTTAAAACATTTTACTACCAATAGCAATAAAGTAACAATAAATGCCAAGGTAATGGCCACCAATGAGATGACCAGGTACATCACTATGTCTGTGCTATTTCCAGAATACAGAAGAGATAGGAATGTTTTGGTGTTTTCGACATTGCTCACTAATGCTACAAGCAGTGTAACAGTTATTGATAGAGATGGGTTACCCCCATCACTGATAGACAATACAAGTTTCTGCTCAGATTCATCAGTTGACAAGAAATTCTTGACAGTTTTTATTTCTCCCGAAAATGAGGATATATTGAAAGGAAAACCATCAGGAGGATCCACAAAATGAAATGATAGCAGCGCATTGCGACCTGAATCTGAGTCCACTGCAGATACTTTAGTGACCAAATGACCCACTGGCACAGTCTTAGATATATTTAGAAGGCTGGTGACCTCTCCATAAAAGTTTGGGTATAATACTTTTGGAGGGTTATCGTTCATATCCAAAATAAAGACCCATAAAGTGGCATTGGTAAAGAGTTTTGGTTCTCCATTATCTTCCACTTGTACAATGACTTCTAAAACATGTACCTGTTCGTAGTCAAATGAACACATGGCATAAATAACTCCACTTATTGGGTTGACCGATATGAAAGATGAGACAGGCAAACCTCCAAGCTGGTATTCAGCTATAGAATAGGTAAATTTGGCATTATTCCCTTCATCTCGATCCAAAGCAGATAATGTAAAAAGCAAATGTCCAGGTTCATTGTTCTCATGAATAAATGTATTGAAATCTTGATTAAGAAACAGTGGTGGATTATCATTAACATCAGAAATGTTCACTGTAATTGTTACCTGAGATGACAGAGATGGAGACCCCATATCAGTGGCAGTCAAGACAACTTCATAAAGAGAAACATCTTCTCTATCAAGGGGGTTGCTTATAATTAAAGCATAGTGATCCTTGAATGACTTTATTTGAAATGGTCCATCAGGTGACAGGGCTAGTTGTATTTCTCCATTTTTTCCTGAATCCATGTCAAGTACAGAAAAAAGTCCAATAGCTGTTCCTAAAATGGTATCTTCCGGAATCTCACCCAACAGTGATGTTAACATTATCTCTGGCATGTGATCATTGACATCTTCAATTACTATCTGAACAATGCAGCTTCCCTCCATTTGTGGTATTCCTTTGTCTTTTGCACGTACAGTTATCTCATAAAAGTTAGAACTTTCAAAATCTAAAGTCCCATTTGTTTTAATAATGCCTGTGTCTGGATCTAGAAAAAATAATTGTCTGACGGAGATGGGTGTGCGACCATCCAAAAAGTATTCTATTTCAGCATTCAAACCCTCATCCAAGTCAGAGGCATTTATCTGAATTATTGGGGTGTTCACAGGTGAATTTTCTGTCACATTTATTTTGTAAAATGTCTGTTGAAACATAGGAGCATTGTCATTGAAATCTATAATAATGATCATTATTTGTGATGTCCCAGATTTTGGAGGATCTCCACCATCAAAGGCTGTGAGAATGAGGTGATAGTCTTCTCTTTCTTCTCTGTCCAGAGCCTTATTTATGACCAGCTCTGGAGAGAGAGCACTATCATTTGGGCTTCTTGTAGAAAGTGAAAAGTAAATGTGTGGACTTAAACTATATTGTCTAACCCCATTGATGCCAGAATCTTGGTCTTGGGCTTCTTGTAAAGGTAACCTGGTACCTGGATATGCAAATATTTCTGTTATTTTTATCACCTGCTCCGTGCTTGAGAACATAGGAGAATTGTCATTTATATCTAAAATCTCAACGTCCACTCTATACAACTCCAAAGGCTTTTCAAGCACGACTTCTACTGTCAAAAAACATTGTAAGCTAGAGCCACACACACTTTCTCTATCTATAGTTCTATTTACAAGAAATGCACCATTTTGTTGGTCCACAGCAAAATACTGACCACCTCCTGATGACATTAGCCGTATCCTACGTTCAGACATAATAATTTTTGGTACTCCCAAGTCAGCTGTAATATTGCCAACTATTGTGCCTACTTCTACTTCCTCCAACACTGAATAGTAAAGGTTCTCAGAAGATTCACCATTGTTACAAGAAAAAATTAGAATAATTACTTGCCATTTCCAAACTATTGTTGAGATTTGCAGGCCCATTATTTCAATGACATCCCTTGTATACTTATATGTCCTGCTGAAGCCACGTTTCAATGTACATGACCCCAGCCTGTATCTTAAATATGTACAGGGTTTACACTGTAATGTCAGCTGTGCATTCTGTTCTGCAGAATAAGGACATGGAGATTACAAAAATGGAGTATGGGGTGGAGAAAAGAATTACATAGCCTGTAGGACTTTAATAGTTATTAATATTCTCCCAAACATTACAAAGCAGCAAAACTTTGATATCTAACTCACATATGTAGTAGAAAATGTAGGAAATGGTTTGGAAAGCATTAAAAAGTAGTTACATGTAATAAAGTATAAATTACTTTTGGAATATATACATAATGCAGTGTACAACACCACTCACTACTACTCCATTATCCACCAGATAAAAAAATATACTTTTTTTTTTCGGCTTTGAGTTTTTGCCGAATAGCAGCTTGTAAATCTGACATCTTCCAAGGCATTGCTTAAAAACTATGTCAGTGTACTAAAGTTCATGTAAACAGTGGGGAATATGCTGCCCTCTGCTGGATCTACTCAATGTACACGGAATGTATAATCTAGAATTAGGTTGCCTGAGGCTTTTTACCAGCATGTGCTCTAGATTCTGAATTACTATGACTACTTCTCAAATTGCCTGAATATCGAATAAAAACCATATAATTTCGACAATTTGACTTTTTAAAAATACAATAGAATATAGTTCTGTCCATCTATATATAAATATTGCACTGTATAAAGCGTGCCTAGAATTGTAAAAGCAGCAGCAACTTAAATTTCAAATTTACATTAACCTATACCAGACACAAAACCCAAGATAGGCCCTATCTCACCTGTACTGTATCCCTCCACTCAAACTGGGCAGAAATAGCATCATCACTTTCATTGACTAGCTGCTTTAACTGAGGAAAGTTCAAAGACTTCATCAAGTTCAGTGTGTCCCTATTAATGTCTGAAGAACCACTTGTCTTAGGATATTGGCCTTGCTGACTCCCCGGCATCATAGCAACCTCCATGTACCTCAGTGTGCTTGTAGGGTTCAGCTGTAAGGTTTTGTGGGTGTGCCCCATGTAGTGATTCATTTCAGAATTTGCCATTTGATGCTTGTTCCTAAGACATTTTGTGAGCAAAATAATTAATGTCACAAATGACACTACACTAATGGCAACTAGAGAGATAATAAGATACATAGTTACATTGGGGCTTTGTTTGGTCTCAGAAAGTATATCTGTAGAATAATGACTTTCTTTAGATGAGTGATCCTCTAGAGAAATTAGTAAGGTAGCAGTAGAAGACAATGAGGGTGCTCCATTATCTTTTACTACAATACAGAGGTTTTGTACTGGTGAATCTGTCTCTTGGAAGCTTCGAGCCAGTCGGACTTCACCAGTGTGTGGAGCAACTTTAAATAATGAGAGATCTGTTGCTTTAGCAATGTTATAGGTGAGCCATGCGTTGTATCCAGAATCAGCGTCAATCGCTACAACTTTAGTTATCAAAGAACCAGCCTGAAGGGACCTTGAAATAGGCTGCTGTGCTGGAACATGGCGTGAATTTCCAGGGTAAAGTATAGATGGGCGATTATCATTTTCATCCACAATGTGCAGATAGACTGTACTGTTAGATGATAGCTTTGGAATCCCAGAATCCTCTGCTCTAATTGTGAACTGAAGAACCTGAGCTTGTTCATAATCAAATGATTGCTGAGCATAAATGTTCCCATTCTGGGTGTCCATGTAAATAAAAGACATGGCCGGGGATCCATTGATGAGACTGTTAACGATGGAGTAAGTAATGTGTGCATTTTCTCCAAAATCCTTGTCAGATGCTGAGACAGTACAAAGTAACCCTCCTGGCTTATTGTTTTCTTTAATTTCAACATTGACAACCAATCTTTCAAAACTTGGGGGGTTATCATTGATATCGGTGACAGTTACATTTATGGCTGTTTGTGTTTTCAGTTGGGGGTCTCCCAAATCTGTCGCCTGCAGTACAATGGTATATTGACTTGCCTGTTCTCTGTCCAGGAATCCATCTGTTATTAAGGAATAATGGTTTTGGGTAGATGTGATAGTAAATGGAAGATCTGGAGAAATTTGCAAGTGTACTTCCCCATTTTTGCCACTATCTTGGTCAATAACTCTTAAAAGTCCCACAGTGGTTCCTGGAGGTGTATCCTCTGGAATGGATGATACCAAAGAAGAGATAAGAATTTCAGGATCATTATCATTGACATCTTCAATATCTACTTGAATTACACAATGTCCTTCCATTTCTGGTATCCCATGATCCAAAGCCTTAACAGATATTTCATAAGAATGATGTTTTTCAAAATCCAATTGTCTCTTAAGTCGTATTTCTCCTGTTTTACCGCCCAAGCTAAAAACATTAGTTATGTCCTCTGATGATATATCCTCAAAGGTATAACTAATCTCACCATTTGGGCCTTCATCCTTATCTGTTGCGTTTAGTCTTATTACAAGAGTATTTAACTGTGCATTTTCTTTTAAACTGATTTTATAGAATGCATTATCAAAAACTGGGGCATTGTCATTAATGTCTATTACATTTATTGTAATTAAACTTGTTCCAGATCTAAGTGGACTTCCGCTATCAAAGGCAGTCAGAATCAATGTGTGCTCTTCTCGTTCTTCCCTATCTAGAGCTTTTTCTAGAATAAGGACAGGGGAGGGTTTTTCATTTTTCCGGGCCTGTACATTTAAAGAAAAATATTTGCTCTCACTTAACTTGTAGGAGCTCACGGAGTTGATGCCCAAATCAGGATCCTGGGCCCTTTCTAGAGGAAATCTAGTACCAACTGCAGCCAACTCTGTAATTTTAATAGTACGTTCTGCATTCTGAAAAACAGGTGAGTTATCATTTGTATCCAGAATCTCAATTTCTAAGTGATGAAGTTCCAGGGGCTTCTCAAGAACAATTTCCACAGGCAGAATACAGTTTATATTTGTACCACATATTTTTTCTCTGTCTATCCTACTCCTTACTACAATTGCTCCAGTCTCTAGATTGAGAGCAAAGTATTGCTGGCTTTGTTCAGACCCCAGCCTCAGAGCTCGTTCAGAAATCCCTGCTGTGTTTAATCCCAGATCCTTAGCAACGTTGCCTACTAAAGTCCCAGGCTCTGATTCTTCAAGTAAAGAATATCTTAGCTGTGCAGAAGCTAGTTTCAAGATACTGACAAAAAATAAACCCATTACTTGCCAGTGCCAGGTACTGTAGACTCCTTTCTGCTCCATTGGCATTTTTTTTTCAAGATGAAAAGCGAAGAAGTGACAAAATATAATGAACACGACGTGCGAGAGAGGAGAGCAGCTCTGTCTTTTCCAATGTGCTTGGCAGATCTGCTTTCCCGTAGTGCAGTCACTAGTGTGCTGCTTGCAGACATTGAATTGTCAACAATAGAGTTTCATGAGGAGAAATGATGTTGCCATCTAGTGGTGAAATCCTATATAGCAAGTGAATAACAACATACACAGCTCCTGAGGATGCTTTTCACATAGCAACAAAGGTACTAATCTCTCTCAAAACCTCAACAGAGCTTCCTTGGTCTTTGTTAAATTATCAGATTACAAAATTAATCAGGATGGACCTTAAGCCATAAACAAAGAGTTGACCTACTGCCGAATGCTGCAAAGTGTTAAATATACATGTCCTATAATAAAAGAAAATGATCTATGGAATGGAATACACCTATTTATATGATCATTAAACATATAGCACACATACAGCAACCCAAACATAGTATGACACAGTCAGTAAACAACCCTCGTCACTATAGAAGAAAACAACAAGGAAGTGGAATTGATGAACATTATTTTATATCTGTACATGAACAGAGCTTATGTAACCAGCATAAATGCAATAAATGAGCTTAATATCAATAATTTTTCATATTATTATTTTTAAATCACTTTCTAATACAATAAAAGGACAAGTAGTCATTTTACAAAATGCAACTTGTATATAGGTGCATGTGGTATATACATGCCCTGATATCCACTGCAAAAAAAACAAAAACAGCTCAGCTTTCATTTCATATACTAAAACTAAGGGCTCATGCACACGACCATAGCCTGTTTTGCGGTCTGGAGATTGTGGATCCGTAAAACATGGATAGTTGCCTGTTCCTCATTTTGCAGAATGAAACGTCCTGCCTTCTATAGAACGGTCCTATCCTTGTCTGTAAAATGGACAAGAATAGTACATGTTCTATTTTTTTGCGGGTGCAACAGAACAAACATACGTGCGTGCTGTCCGCATTTTTTACATCCCCATTAAAGTGAATGGTTCCGCATCCGACCTGCCCAAAATGCGGATCGGATACGGGAAAAAATACATTTGTGTGCATGATCCTGATTGGAAATAGCACTGTGGACAACAGGGTTAGTTTTTCTGACCACTAATCTTTCAATATACTTTCCGCTGCCTGCAGCGTATATTGAGTTATACTGCATGTCCATGAATGACCTATGTATGTAGGTCCTATTCCCCTATTCAGCCATTCAGAATGTCTACATTCAAATTTGACTGAATTTATAAAAGCATCATCATTGAATGATATATATCAATGTCATTGCATCAGGAATCACACTAGATATATGAAGTGAATATGCCTTTCTGCGTCAACTATATGAAGTAAATGCGCCACAATCCTCTTTTATTTATGGCGTGCTAGACACAAGTAGGGTGAGTTATCAAAGCTATTGTAGTGTAAAAAAGTCACACATTATGGCGCACAGCATATTTGTGACCTTTTAAGCTTTTTAACGCTTAGCTAAAATGGCTAGAAAAGGGGATTGGGCTTAGTGGGAGGAAGTGGGGCTTCACATAGATTTAACTTTCTGGTGCACAGCATGGCAGAGGGACACCTAATTATTAAGAGGCACCTACCTCTTAGTAAATTAGGCGTATCTCACTCTGACGCACAAAGGGATCAAGTTTGGTGTTTGGAAACGTTAGTCTTGATAAATCTCCCCCAATGTATTTTTAGATAACTTTGGCACCAAATTTTAGTCTAGTCCTATTTTGCGCCCTGTTTTATCGCAGCCTTAGTTTTTAGTCTTAGCTCCTGTGGTGCAAAATGGTGTCCTATTCTGGTACATTATGTCACAAACACTGATTTTTGTGGGGCATTGTGTCACATCTTCCCTTAAACACTTTCTGAAAGAACATCCCAGATTTAGACACATTTTACAATCAAAACTATAAATTTGACACAAGCTAAAAATGAAGCAGACATATTATTCTAGCATAAAATAACCCTATCTAAATATATGTAGTACATATACTCTGCATACAAGTCAAGCAAGGTTCTGCTGGTGTGGTAGTGACTAGACTAGTGTGAAACATATTTATTGGATTTCCCAAAATAATTGAAATTGTTAAAGGGGTTTTCTGACACTAATGGTTCCCGCACCCTGTTCTAAACATGTAAAATGAAGTTCTAAAGATGTAAAATGAAGGTACTTTTACATTTACTTGAATTTGGAATGCTGTTGCAATGCAATGCCTGGTTTTGGCTATAGGTTAGGTGATTGTTGATTGAGTGCTTACTTCCTTTTGTGATGATATTCTGCACATTGTGGTCCTGTCCTTTAAATCCACTCCTCCAATGTACAGGACATCATCAGTGGCATGCTGGATGGCATGATGGATTATGGAATTATTGTAGCAAACCTGTCTGCACTTGCTAAGTTATTCCATTGAATAGAACTGCTTATGTGCAACCCATGAAATCTGTTGCATGCCAGGAAATGTAGTTTGAGCATATTGCTGAATCTACAAAACGTCAACAACAGTGCTGTTAGCTCGGAACAAAGAATAAGGTAAGAAATGCAAACTGGGAGAGGCTACTTTCACATAAACGTTTTTGCTGTATGGTTTTAAGATCCGGCAGGGGATCTCAAAACCACAGCAAAACGCTTCCATTCGAATAATGCAGCCAGTTGCATCCATTCAGAACAGATCTGGTTTTATTATATTGAAAATGAAGAAACCGGATCAGGCATTAAAAACTTTGTAAGTCAATGGGCGCCGGATCCGTGCCTGAAAAAAAACTGATCTGGTACCACTGACTTACATGGTTTTCGGTGCCAGATACGGCACATTCAGTTTCCAATGCCGCACACAAAAATGCTGCTTGCACCAATTTTGTGCCCTACATGGAAACATAACAAACAGGACGGAATGCATTCTGATGTACTTCCTTCCGGTTTGCTCACCTTTGTCCCCATTGAAAATGACTGGGGACAAAACTGAAGCGTTTTGCTGCAGTTTTGAGTGCCTGTGCCAGATCTCAAAACTGTAAAGTACAATGCAAGTGTGATAGTAGCTAAAAAAAACTGAATGCAGCTAATTATTTTAACACAATCCACAATTTTTTTAACTTTAAAATCCTTAAATATCCAATGAGAATGCAAGAAAAGATTAACCACACGGTTGTGACCATAGTCTGCTTTGCTTCCAAATGTAAAATCTATTTTTTTATTGAACTTGATTGTAGGCCGACTCTTGAGAGAGATGCTGGACCAGTTAGTATTCTGGCCCATGTGCTCCTGGATTAGTAAAGCTTGAAGATAGTATGTCCTTAACTGCAGAATGCAAATATGGTGAGAACTAATGGAACCACAGCAAGTACCAGGTTCAGCCTGGCAATTAGTGCCAATACACATGCTGTTACCAACTACACTGTGTACTGGCACCTACCATGTGTGAAAAAGTGCAAAAGAAACCTTTCTGAACATGTCAAAAAGTGGTAGAGGGGTGTCATATATTTTAAAGTAATTATGCTAGAAAATTGATGGATCTACCTATATGTAACTATACTTTATATATACAATATCTATTGATCTATACACATATTCCTTAATCAGTAATATTCACATACTCATGTAACTATAGTTACCTGTTTATTAAGATCTGTGGATGCAGAGTCACTTAAAGCATTAATTCCAATCCCAGAGTCATCAGACTCTATTGGATTCTCTATTAGAGCAGTCTGTGCTGGTTTGAGAAAGGCAAATTCATTTTCTGTTGAGTCTAATGCTACAGATATATCATGTGAATAGGGTAGAGTTGATGCTGCATAATTCACTGGGAATCTTGGTCCAACTTGAGAATACATATCTGCTGTTAGGTATCCAAATGTTTTGGGATGACTGGACCTTGCCCTTCTCCACCTGGATACTATGGCAGCCATAACAGTTATAGTAAACAGAAAAGATATTGCTGCCAAAGCTATTACTAGATACATATTCATATTGGATGAGAAGTCAGAGTTTTGTGACTGGGTATTTATCTTTGAAATATCTTGCTGAAAATTTTCGGCGATGACTAGATTTAGTGTTACAGTAGCAGAAAGAGGTGGTGTACCGTGATCCTTCACAATCACAACTACCATGTGTTTCAATGTTTCTTTCTCTTCAAAAGTTCTGGATGTTCTGATCTCACCACTGTATCGACCAATAGTAAAGGACGAGGGTTCTGGAATACTGAGAAACTCATAGGATAGCCAGGCGTTGTGACCAGAATCAGCATCTACTGCTACTACTTTAGTTACTAAATAGCCTTTATTGGAAGAACGAGGAACTGTCTCAAACTGTGTTGACCCACCTCTTCCACTGGAAGGATACAGGATCTTGGGATGATTATCATTTTGATCTATGACATAAATTCGTGCAGAGACATTGCTGGTCAATCGAGGAGTTCCGTTATCTTCAGCCATTATTTTAAATTCAATCTCCCGCAACTGCTCATAATCAAATAGCCTTGGAGCATAAAGGTCTCCAGTTTGAGCATTAATTGAAATGTATGACGATACTGGCACATCACCTATGTTGCTATTAATGATAGAATACCTAATTTTACCATTATCATTAAGGTCCAGATCAGACGCCTGAACTCTAAAGAGTGAGGAACCTGCTACTTTATTCTCTGGGACATATATGTCATATCTTGTTTGGTCAAAAACAGGTGAATTATCATTTATATCTGTCACTTCCAGCCGAATGGTTTTAGTGGTTGACAGAGGAGGAGATCCTTTATCTGTAGCTATAATTGTGATGTTATAGACATCATTATCTTCTCTGTCCAAGGTATTTGATGTTTGGAGTCTGTAGTAGCTGCTAGATGATGTCAATATTTCAAATGGCAATGAGCCTGTGATTTGACAGGAGATATCTCCATTTGCTTCTGAGTCTACATCACGTATATTGATAAGTGCAATCAGTGTCCCTGGTAAGACATCTTCAGGAATTGTGTTGGAAACAGATGATAAAACTATCTCAGGTGCATTGTCATTTGCATCTATAATCTTCACAACCAGCTTGGAATGTGAAACTAGGCCTCCTCCATCCTCAGCTTCAACGATCATGTCATAGTTCTTAGTGGTCTCAAAATCCAGATGACCTTTTGTTCTAATTTCTCCAGTCTTGGGATCCATTGAGAAAATTTGCTGGGCTATTTTGTTGATGTGGCTGAATGAATAGGTAACCTGTCCATTTATACCTTCATCTTCATCAGTGGCATCTAACTGTAACACCAGTGAATTGACTGGTACATTTTCAGCCATGCTTACTTGGTACAGCTCTTTTTTGAATAAAGGAGGATTATCATTAATGTCGCTGACACTTATTTTAATGACAGCTGTTCCAGTCTTTACAGGCTGACCTCCATCCAAAGCTGTTAAAATAATATCAAAAGATGACTGCTGCTCTCTGTCCAGCATCTTCTGTAACACTAGTTCTGGGTATCTTCTACCATCATTGCTAATTTTTTCACGCAGATGAAAATAATTATTTTCAGAAATTTTGTAGCTTTGCAAAGAATTAATTCCAACATCTGGGTCCACTGCATTTACAAGTACAAATTTTGTCCCAGGCTGAGTCAATTCACTGATTTCTAAATTAATGATGCTCTTGGAAAACACAGGGGGGTTATCATTAATATCCTGAATTTCAACCCTCACTGGAAACACAGACAAAGGATTTTCTGCCACAGCTTCAAGGCTTAGGAAACAACTGGATGCAGTCTCACAAATAGTCTCTCTGTCTATTCTTTCTGAGACATAGAGGTTGCCATCTTCTAGGTTCACATGAAAGAAATTCTCCACATTTACAGATGAAATGCGAAATTGTTTCATTGCCAACTGCTTAATATTCAAACTTAAGTCCTTAGCAATTGTCCCTACCAGGAAGCCTTTCTTTGTCTCTTCAGGAATTGAATAACGAAGCTGACCAGATATAGCCTGAAGCCTAGAACAGAGTAATACAAAGTATAGTACTTGCCATTCCATTGTACTCCAAGTTCTTCTGCTTTTGATTTCCTGGAGAACCACTGTAAGAAGTTGATATATCTCTTATGTGCAGAAATATCTTCCACATCTACTGGTTATAGTAGATATATAGTATGGTCAGGATATACTGTACAATCCACTGTCTTTGGGAACCTTACACTCCAGTGTATCGGAAGAGGATGTCTTTCCTTAGCCTGCACTGTCTATTTACTGAAATCTCCAACGGACCTCCTCATCTAACAATGTCACCATACTGGGCAACAGCGACACACAGTGTCTCAGATAGGAATTGCAGGTTTACTGCTATTACTGCTACTGATATTATATTAGAGATTGCATTTTTTATGTTATTATTTATCTACTACATAAGTTTATTAGATATAAACATACAATAGCTATATACGATTTAAATACTAGAAATACATTATTGCAGCAAGCTTTAAGCTGACTTTTCCAATTGCTTTTGTGATGCAAAGTGTCAATTTAAAGTTTGCTGCTTGCTGCAAAAGTATATTAAACATAGCAAGTGTCAATTTAACATTTACTACCTTGTAGTATTGTACTGTAATTATACTAGGTGACCACACATGCACTATTGTATAGAATAATGCCTATATATGTTTCAAGTCCACAAATGATTTATTTACTTTATTTACTTCCTATTTATTTATTACTTCCCACTTAGAATGGCAGGCAACATAAAAAATATCAGACTAATGTACTGTCATCAGTATCAAATACTAACATAAACTAAATTCAATCTGTAGCAGCATCATCTGGAGAAGCAATGCTACTATCATCATATAGCATGCACTTAAAACACCAGGATGTACAGTCCTTATACAGAATCACTGTATAACATAAACTATAGTTTTATAATGACCTTTTATGCTGATCCCAAACTCCTGTCTCTGCAAGTCTCTTCATTAAGAGGGCTAAGTACTACATAACACCTGCAACAATTTTGATCTCAGCCATTGAAGAATAATATCCCACCGCATTGTATGTCCCTACAATATATCCACCAATTACTGTGTCAGTACATATAGTAAAATCCATGACAAATGCACCAAGTCCACATGCAAAATTCTACAGAAAAAAAGGGGAAGGCAGCAGGGATGACTTTTGTGAATTTTGCTGTGGATTCATTGTGGATTTTGCTGTGGAATCCAAACCTAATTCATGGAAAAGTTGCCATATACATGTGAGCCTGAAGCTACTTGTAGTCTGATCAAAAATCAAAAGTGTAACTGAAAAATAACTCAGTATTTACCTAACAATACTTACAGGGTTTTTCAGAGTCTTTAAATGAAATCTGTCACCAGTTTTATGGTGTCCTAACTAAGGGCAACATAAACTACTGACAGATCCCTTTAGCAAAATGCTGGGTCACTTTCTTTAATTGACTCATCTGTGTCACCAAAATCTTGTACTGAACAGCTCCTGTGCATAATAATGAGTCCCAAATAATTATGAGCGCTTGGTTTTCCCCACTCACTTACTGCTGATTTAGTAGGAAAAAACTGTCAATCAGAGGCAGGTGGGCGGGGAGAGCCGTGAACTTATGAATATGGGGACTCATTAGCATGCGCTGGAGCTGTTAGGATTTAGGTGTTAGGGCAGTATAAAACTGGTGACAGATTCTCATTAAAAGGGGTTATGCTGACTGTATATACTGATGACCTATCCTAAGGATAGCAATCAAACAGCAGGCAATGGCAGCATCTCCAGATGATTCCGTTATTCTTCGCACTCACAGAATAGTGTACAGAAAGAGCAGCAAATGCAACGTTTTGGCTATGAAATAGCCTTTATCAAGACTTGATAAAGGTTATTTCATAGCCGAAACGTTGCATTTGCTGCTTTTTCTGTACACTATTCTGTGAGTGTGAAGAATAAAGGAATCATCTGGAGATGCTGCCATTGCCTGCTATTTGATTGTTAATCTGTGGACTGTGGTGGATCTGCAGTCGTGGCCTGGCTGTTGCATTCCAGATAGGTCATTAGGCCCGTGGGTGCTGCTTATCATCATATTTATTTACTATCCTCAGGATAGGTCATCAATATCTTATTGGCGGGGATTCAACAACATGCACCCCTGCCGATGAGCTGTTTAAAGAGGTTACATGCAAGAGCACCATTCAAGTGAATGGAGCAATCATTTGTAATTACACTGCTCCTCCAAAAGGAAGGGCAGTGTAATGAAAATGAAAGCGCTCACACAGTGAGCAGTCTCCTCTTCAAAAACCCGATTGGCGGGGGTCCAAATCAGATATTGATAATCTATCCTAAAAATTGGTCATAAGCATATATAGCCTGCACAACCCTTTTTATACTGATGACTTATCCTCAGAATAGGTCATCATTATCTGATTGGTGAGAGTCCAATTTCTGGCACCCCTGCTGATCATCTGTTTGAAATGACAGTGGAGCTCCGGTGAGTGCCACGACCTCTTTCTAGGCCTGTTATGTCACGTTCATCAGTCACATGGCTTATGCAAAACTCAGTCCTATTTAAGTCTATGCAGTTGCTCGGCAATACCAAGCACAGCAAATATCCTATGGATGACGCTGTGCTTGGTAAGCTGTAACAACACAGTGGTGCTCACTGGTGCAACACAACCTCTTCAAACAGCTGATTGGTGGGAGTGCCAGAAGTCAGACCCCACAGATCAGATACTGATGACCTATCCTGAGAACACTCAGAAAATTCCTTCACATTCACCAGTATACGAATGGTCAACAATGACTATAATGTACAATATTTTATTGATGTTCTAATCTACATTACTAGACCATTGTACAGATGTAGCTGAGCTAAAATTTACTCTGATAACTCTGACAACACGTCACAAAAGCCATTGAAATACTTTGAAAGAGTTAGTTAACTAGGGTTGAGCGAACCCTAAAGTACCGAACTTTAGGATATTTTGACCCCGAACCCGAACATTTCAGTAAAAGTTCGGGTTTGAGTTCGGTGTTCAGCGATTTAATGGTGCTTTTTGAAAGTCTGCAAGGCAGCCAATCAACAAGCGTTTAACTCGCGTGCCCTTAGAAGCTATAGAAACATAGAAACATAGAATGTGTCGGCAGATAAGAACCATTTGGCCCATCTAGTCTGCCCAATATACTATTGGCATGGCTGTGATTGGCCAGTGCAGCATGTGACCCAGGCTCTATTTAAGCTGGAGTCACGTAGCGCCGCACGTCACTCTGCTCTTAGTAGTGTAGGGAGAGGATGCTGCTGCTGTGAGGGAGAGAATAGGAAAGAATCTATCTATATATCAGAACTTGTTAACTTTGCGATCTACAGCGATTTTTTGTTGTTGGTGCAATGCAACATTTTTGTACCCTGCCCTGAGCCCAATAACACAGAAAAATAAGTTTTATCCGTCTGTTAGTTAGGTGGGCGTCGGTGGCCATTTTGTGCAAGTTTAGTGCACCAGCACTGCATATGTGCCAGGGACAATAATTGAATCCTGTTCTTTTAGTTCAGTGGGCAACATATACCCATTATTTAAGTGCACCTGCACTGCATATGTGCCAGGGGAAAGGAAAATAATATAGGTAATCCGTGTGAGTTCAGGGACCCAGGGGGTGACATACTGTATCCCCATTTTTTTCAGTAAAGTACAATCCAAGTAAATCCATCTGTTAGAATCTGTTAGAATCCATCTGTTAGAATCTGGGTGGACAAATTTTTTTTTTTTTTGCTAAACAGTACATTTGTGCCCTGCACTGCATTTGTGATAGTGAAAGAAAATCTGTTAAATCCATCTGTTTACTTGTTGGTGAAAAAAATCATGTTTTTTATTCCATAAAGTACCTTTGCGGCCTGCACTGCAAATCTGATAGTGAAATAGAATCAATAAATCCATCTGTTTCACTGTGGGTGAAAAAAATCTTATTTTTATTTTCCATAAAGTACCTTTGTGGCCTTTGCTGCATTTCTGACAGTCCAATACAAGCGTTATATACTGGTGTTATATTGTGGTTTTAAAAAAACACACATTTTGTGCTAGATACTACATCTGTGCCTTTGCTGCATTTCTGACTGTCCAATACAAGTGTTAAATACTGCTGTAATATTGTGGTTTAAAAAAAAACCCATTTTGTGCTAGATACTACATTTGCGGCCTTTGCTGCATTTCTGACAGTCCAATACAAGCGTTAAATACTGCTGTTATATTGTGGTTTTAAAAAAACACCCATTTTGTGCTAGATACTACATTTGCGGCCTTTGCTGCATTTCTGACAGTCCAATACAAGCGTTAAATACTGCTGTTAAATTTTTGTTTGAAAAAACACCCATTTTGTGCTAGATACTACATTTGCGGCCTTTGCTGCATTTCTGACAGTCCAATACAAGCGTTAAATACTGCTGTTAAATTTTTGTTTGAAAAAAACACCCATTTTGTGGTTGATACTACATTTGCGGCCTTTGCTGCATTTCTGACAGTCCAATACAAGCGTTAAATACTGCTGCTATATTGTGGTTTTAATAAAACACCCATTTTGTGCTAGATACTACATTTGCGGCCTTTGCTGCACTTCTGATAGTCCAATACAAGCATTAAATACTGCTGTAAAATTTTTGTTTGAAAAAAACACCCATTTTGTGCTAAATACTACATTTGCAGCCTTTGCTACATTTCTGACAGTCCAATACAAGCATTAAATACTGCTGTTATGTTGTGGTTTTAAAAAAAAACACGTTTTGTTCTAGATACTACATTTGCGGCCTTTGCTGCATTTTTGACAGTCCAATACAACCAGTCAATACTGCTGTTACATTGTTGGTTGACAAATTAAAATTTTTTGTGACCGTGAAGTAATTGTATAAAATTAGTCTGTCACACTGTTGTGTGACCTCAAGAAAATGTTTCTCTTTATGACACCGGCACAGCCTTACTGTCAGTGAACTTAATTGTTGACTATTGGCGGCTACATTGTCGCCTGACATAAATCATCTGTTAGTTTGGTGGGTGAACGCAAAGACTGAGGAGAGTGTCAAATAAGGAACATGACCCTGGTCGTGGTGCTGTTGGTGTTGGTGGAGCTCCTGTTGCAAAGAGAGGACGTGGTCAATCTGTGCCAGCTACATGCACAAGTGAAACACCTTCCTCAGGTGCGAGAAGGCGACAGAACCTTCAGCGTTACTTGGTAGGGCCGAATGTGGCTCTACGAATGGTGAGGCCAGAACAAGTACATGCTACATTGCCGACAGGGAAATACATTTCACTAATTGTTGGGTGACATTCATCAATTTTTGGCTGTGATATACCCCTGCTCTACCTAGTGGACAGGGAAATACATTTTACTAATTTGTCTGTTACATTGTTGTGTGAAATTCACCAATTTTTGCCTGTGATATACCCCTGCTCTACATGGTGGACAGGGAAATACATTTCACTAATTTGTCTGTTACATTGTTGTGTGACATTAAACAATTTTTGGCTGTGATATACCCCTGCTCTACATAGCGGACAGGGAAATACATTTCACTAATTCGTCTGTTACATTGTTGTGTGACATTCAACAATTTTTGGCTATGATATACCCCTGCTCTACATTGTGGACAGGGAAATACATTTCACTAATTCATCTGTTTCATTGTTGGCTGACATTCAACAATTTTTGGCTGTGATATACTTCTGCTCTACCTAGTGGACAGGAAAATACATTACACTAATTCGTCTGTAACATTGTTGGGTGACAAATGCTCATCCTTTGCGCTAGAAAGTACATTTGCGGCCTACACTGCATTTAGGACAGTAAGAATGGTGAGGCCAGAACAAGTACAGGCAATAGTAGATTGGGTGGCTGACAATGCCTCCAGTTCCTTCACATTGTCTCCCACCCAGTCCCCTGCTAAAAGATCAGAGTTGGCACCTACAGCCCATGGCCATCTGTCTTTTAACTCACCCCCTTGCAAATCAAGCAAGCAGTCTGAGCCACAAGTCATGCAGCAGTCTCTTATGCTTTTTGATGACTCTGCTGGCAGGGTTTCCATGGGCCATCCACATAGCCCTGCCCCAGAAGTGGAAGAGATTGAGTGCACTGATGCCCAACCACTTATGTTTCAGGATGAGGACATTGGAAGACCACCGCAGCACGTCTCTGATGATGACGAAACATAGGTGCCAACTGCTGCGGCTTTTTGCAGTCTGCAGACCGACAAGGAGGGCAGGGGTAAAGATTGGGTGGAAGATGATGTGGAGGATGATGAGGTTCTAGACCCCACATGGAATCCAGGTCATGCGAGTGACATGTGCAGTTTGGAGGAAGAGGCGGTGGTCGCACAGAGGCACCAGCACAGCAAAAGAGGGTGCAAAAGCGTCTGTTACATTCTTGGATGACATTTTACCATTTTTACCATGAATAAACCCCTGCTCTGCATAGGTGACAGGGACCTAAATTTAAAAAAATTGTCTGTTACATTCTCAGGTGACATTTTACCATTTTTGCCATATACAAACGCCTGCTCTGCATAGTTGACAGGGACCTAATTTTTGTAAAATCGTCTGTTCCATTGGTGGGTGACATTAAACCATTTTTGCCATTAAAAAACCCCTGCTCTGCATAGGTAAAAGGGACTTAAATTTCTAAAATTCGTCTTTAATTGACGCGCGCCCCCTCCTTTCATTCGATCCTTCCGCTTTAACAACTTGTCCCACATTTCTGCTCGATCACATTTCAGCCATTGACCTCCCTTGGATGTGGTATCCCTTTCTCACACTCCCTCTCCGGCATGAAAACCTGATTCCCCGTTACCCGTGATCACCATGGTAGGCGCATAAAAGAACATCGAAAGTTGATAGAGAAGATATCCAATTGGATCGTGGACGTCACGGGGACGTGCGACATAGTGGAGCAGTATGTGTGCACACGCCTACACATACTGAATGATGGGTCTGCCCCCTTCAACTTCTGGTTCTCCAAATTGGGCACATGGCCTGAGCTTGCCCTTTACGCCTTGGAGGTGTTGGCCTGCCCTGCAGCCAGTGTATTGTCTGAATGTTTGTTTAGCACGGCAGGAGGGGGTTATCACAGACAAGCGCAGCCGCCTGTCCACAGCCAATGTGGACAAGCTCACGTTCATTAAAATGAACCAGGCAGGGATCCCACAGGACTTGTCCGTACCTTGTGCAGAATAGACATGTATACCGGCCTCATCCAGCCATTGTTTTACTCCAGCACACTTTCTCTTTGTTTTATTTTTTATATTTCCCAATGTTTTGGAGTCTACCCAAATTTGAACAAAATAACAAAATAAAATAAAAATCAAAAACCAGTGTTGGCTACCTCCTCCTCCTCCACCGCCGCTTCCACCTACACCGCCACATCCACCGCCTCCTCAACCTCCTACTCCATATGGACCTCCTCCTCTTAGATCAAGATTATTATTTTTTATTTTTACATATTTTATGTTATTTTAGGTCATTTCCCTATCCACATTTGTTTGCAGAGCAGTTACCATGCTCTTATCCACATTTTGCTGCCTTTTGCAGCCCTCTAGCCCTTTCCATGACTTTTTTTAGTGCCATTTTAGTGCTCCAAAGTTCGAGTCCCCATTGACTTCAATAGGGTTCGGGTTCGGGCTCAAGTTCGGGTCCCGAACTCAAACCTTTTTGCGAAGTTCGGCCGAACACGTCGAACCCGAACATCCAGGTGTCCGCTCAACTCTATAGTTAACCTTTTTGTGCAATTTTTTACTTAAGACATTAACCATCAAGTTTAGCTTGGCTGCATCTATATATACATAGTGAAGAGTAGCAGCACTGTATTTTATTGGGCATGGGCAGCTGTACTGGAGAAGGGTGCAGTGAGTTATGTTTGTTATATCCAAGCATTTGTATTGTCTTTTATATAATACTCGATAGATCTATATACCTTGTATATATACCTGCTTGGGAATTGCTTTAATGTGCTGGAGAGAGAAATGAACAAAAAAAGAGGGGGAAGTTAAAGCATTGAGGGACCTATTTACCCTTTCAAAATTCTATTCTATTTGATCATTATAAATAGTTATAGATTTTTTAGGGCACTAAAGGAACAGGTGAAAATAATATACTTTACTAGTTGTCAGTATACAACATGAAGAAATTGGTACATAATTCTAAGAAACTATTCTCCACCATTAAATCACTTACTATTTACTAATGATACTAAAATGCCCATATACAAGGAAAGATTGTATTTAAGAACCATGGTGATGCATTAGTTAGCACTTTTCCCTTGCAAAGCTGGGGTCCTAGGTTTGAATCCAGCCAAGGACAACATCTGCATGGAGTTTTTACTGTATGTTCTCCCTATGTTTGCATGTTTTTTTTCCCAGGTACTCTGGTTTCCTCCCACCTCTAAAAACTGATAGGAATTGTGAGCCCCACTGGGGACAGTGAGTGACGATAATGTCTGTAAAGCACTACAGAATATGCTGACATTAAATAAATAATATAAATACATTTAATAGATATGAAATGTGATGAAAAAACATGACAACCCTTTGGATATTCAAATATTCAAGAGGGTACATTTCATTGGGGTGATCAAGGAAGTTGCTGTGGGGAAATAAGAAGTTTCAAATCAGGTTGTCTCCAAGGAGAATATAACCCTTCATAGGTTCATGCTGAGTCCTGCTTCCCTGCTTACATAGAGTGATTAATGGGGTTATTTGGTCAAATAAAATGGATTACACATGTAACCTACAGCATTGGTATAATCCTCTCACACAAGGAAAACACCACTAATGAAGTGCCTGCTATATTGTAATAAGACTATTTATAGGAAAATGTACACTGATGCCACAAGGAAAATATCCCCAAAGTGCATTTTGTCAGTCTTCATAATGAGGCAATCAACAAGAAGACAGCCAACAACAATAGCATACATAAAAGCATCCCAGGCCTTAACAAGTTCCCTTGTAGCCAAACAAAAATCAAGCAATCAACTTACAGTAATAAAATCCATACATTCTATCTTTAAAGAGAACCAGTCATCGTAAGAGACAACTCATACATCACCACTGTTTACTCTAATTACTTACTGTAACTAAATCCACAATCCACAAATGGCAACTCGGGGGTCAAGAAGAAAGTTGAGTCATGTGATCTATCACATGATCCTTCTGAGCCAGTGAAAGATCTTGTGATTCCATCGGACCAGGAAGTGCTATAATTTCAGCCTCCTTTTTGACACTATAAAGGCTGTTGCTTTGTGTAACCATACCTAATATATTAATAACTCTGTTCATTTGTCATACTGATGTCCTTATTTTAATAAATCTGCCATTGTAATAGATGAAGAATTAAAGTAAATATTCTACCACTATGTTACTTTCCTAAAAAATTTCATTATTACTTTATCACGTTATCATGTCAGATAAAATGTATAGAAGTAATAATGACATCATATATTAGAAAACAAAATGATTTTTTACATTTTATATTTACATACATTTTGAATACTAGTGCACTGTAAGTCATACTGAAGAAATTACCATTCATAATACGGTAAATACATACCTGAATCTTATTATTTTCCTCAAATAAATAATCTCCGACCTTTTCATTTCCAATGCCAGAATCATCAGCATCTATAAGACTGTCCACAGGAACATTGTGTTGAGGTTTAATAAAAGCAAATTCCTGCTCACTTGGATCCAAAGTCACACAAACATCATAGGAATATGGCAGAGGCAATGTTCCATTGTTAAACTGTGAAATGAATCTGGGATCAATGGGTGGATATAGGTTTGTACTCATAGATCCAAATGTGGTAGAAGACTTTGATTCTTTATACTTGGAGACAATTGCAATAATTACAGTCATCATGAAGAGAAAAGAAATCAAAGCCAAGGCTATTACCAAATAGAATTGTAGATTGGACTGAGATTCTTCTTTGTTTAACTGACTGCTCAGCTCAGGAAGTACCTGATGAAAACCATCAGCAATCACCATGTTTATAGTGACTGAGGCTGAGCGGGATGGAATCCCATTGTCTTTTACTAGAATCGAAATTCCATGTTTCATGATATCTCTTTCTTGAAACACACGTGATGTTCTGATCTCCCCTGTTTGCTGGTCAATGGTAAAAAGTGATGGTTCTGAAGATTGTAAAAAGTAAGACAACCATGCGTTATGTCCAGAGTCAGCGTCCACTGCAACAACTTTAGATACTAAAGATCCTTGTTCAGTGGTCCATGGAACCATCTCAAACACTGATCTATCAACCTCTGGTGACGGGTACAAAATAATTGGTGAATTATCATTCTGGTCAATTATATATATTGTTAAAGTTGTACTGCTATTCAGAGATGGAGATCCATTGTCTCTGGCAATTATTGGGATATTAAATTCTGTATGCTTCTCATAATCAAATGATTGTTGAGCATAAATGACCCCAGTTACTGGATTCATGGAGATATACGAAGATAGGAGATCTTCTTCATTACCTCTGGTCATTATAGAATATGTTATCTTAGAATTGTCTTCACTGTCCATATCTTTTGCTTGAATGCTAAATATTGACGATCCTAGTAAATTATTTTCTGTCACAAACACAGAGTAAATCAGTTTATCAAACACTGGTGCATTGTCATTAACATCTGATATACTCAGTTGGATTACTTTTTCAGAAGTTATTTCAGGAGAACCTTTGTCTGAGGCTTGTATTGTGATGTTGTAGGATGATGTTTTTTCCCTGTCTAGAGTACTCTTTGTAACAATTTTATAAAACTTTCCGGTTGATGATAGTAACTCAAATGGTAAATCACCTTTTATTAGGCATTGAACTTCACCATTTTCTCCTGAGTCACGGTCATGAACTTTAATCAGAGCCACCATAGTTCCAGGGTCAGAATTCTCAGGAATATGATTTGATGATGAGGCTATGGAAATCTCAGGAGCATTGTCATTTTCATCTGTTATTTCTATTAAAACTTTAGCATGAGCAGCTAGGCCTCCTCCATCTTGTGCTTGCACAGAAATTTCATAATATTTTCTTACTTCATAATCTAAGTTTCCCTTTGTTCTAATATCTCCACTTTGGGAATCAATTTGGAAAGCCAAAAGAATATTATCTACTGTGGTACTAATAGAGTAAGTTATTTTTGCATTGACTCCTTCATCATCATCACTTGCAATGACCTTCAGAATTGTTGAATTCACTGGTATATTTTCCCTAACACTTACTTTATATACATCCTGTGTAAATACTGGAGAATTATCATTGAAGTCAGTGATAATTATATTAATTAAGGCAGTGTCTGTCTTTACAGGATTTCCACCATCAGAAGCTGTTAGAATGAGTTCATGCTTGTCTTGTGTCTCTCGGTCTACAATCTTCTCTAGTATGAGCTCTGGAAATACACTACCATCAGAGCTGACCTTCTCTCCAAGAGCAAAATACTGGTTAGCACTGAGTTTGTAGCTTCTCAGAGAATTAATACCTATATCCAAATCTTCAGCTTTTTGTAAAACAAAGCTTCTTCCTGGAGAGGACGATTCACTCATTTCTAATGTCAATATGCTATGAAGGAATTTAGGAGGATTGTCATTTATATCCTGAATATCAATCTTAACAGTGAAGACATTTAGTGGGTTTTCTACCACAGCATCAAATGTAAGAACACATTCAGCTACAGCTCCACACAATGTCTCCCTGTCTATCCTATCAGCAATGTATAGGTTTCCATTATCCAGATTTATGGTGAAATATTTCTCTAACACATCCGACTCAATGCGTAATTTCCTTCTAGAAAGATCCTTCACATCTAATTGAAGATCCTTTGCTAAATTTCCAACAATTGAACCTTTTCTTAATTCTTCATTAATGGAATAATGAATCTGACCAGAGACTGATTGACATAGACAGTAAAATAAAAATGGAAATATTACTTGCCATCTAAGCACTTTCATTGATTGTCCTTTCTGTAGTTGTAATCCAGCCATCTTTCTTTGGAGTAGAAATATAACAGTGAAATTTCTTCTTGCAGTTATAATCCAGCAGAATTAGCAGAAAAATAATGCTTCTCCTTTATGACTCCTATACATGGCACATCCTAATCTAAAATGCTGTGTGTTTCTTCTTTCAGTTGAACACTGCCTGCATCATGGAGGTGATTCTGGATTTGCAGAATATTTCCTTATTGGTGAATAGCGGCGCTCTGAGGTGTATATGGGGAACTGCAGCATTCGTGACAGCTTAATTCCTATCAGAATCTGTTTAAAACTTTGTATATATTTCAAAGGTAATAGAAAACATGCAATAATATCAAAATATAATTGTAAAATAGGCTTTCAAAGATTTGAAAGTAAAGTTACTTCTAAGTCTACTTTCACACTCGCATTTTGACTTTCCGTTTGTGAGATACGTCATGGGCTCTCACAAGCGGTCCAAAACGGATCAGTTTTGCCCTAATTCATTCTGAATGGAAAATTATCTGCTCAGAATGCATCAGTTTGCATCAGTTCAGTCTCCATTCCACTGAGCCAAACTAATCTGTCCTGGCACACAATGTAAGTCAATGGGGACGGATCCGTTTTCACTGACACAATATGGTACAATTGAAAATGGATCTGTCCTCCATTGACTTTCAATGGTGTTCAAGACGGATCCGTCTTGGCTATGTTAAAGATAATACAAACTGACCAGTTCTGAACAGATGCAGAGGATTGTATTATCTGAACGGATCCGTCCATGACAGATGCGCACAAAACGCCAGTGTGAAAGTAGCCTAACATGATAGCAAAGGAAATATTTGTGCTGGACATGGCTGACCTCCAGTCAAATACTAGGACTGATTCTGAGACTCTCTCTGAAGGTTCGAGCATAATATAGTTCCAGGAGAGTAAGTACTGGAACTGAAGACTGCATACTACACAAAAACCTTTTTTCATGTAGTGTTATTGCTCAAGACTTTACAGAAAACACTTAGTTCAAATGCAAAAATAAAATTTTGTTAGGATAACAGGTATAGACATTTAGCTCAGAAACACCCCAAACTAGAGTAAGCACTTTATAGTGTAAGTGATGCCAAGTCCGGTTTTGTAATTTTTATCTTTATACCCACTTGCGTTCTGATGATGTTCTCTGATATACCAGCAGTAAAATGCATTGAAAGGACTCCCATGATAAAGATGAGTCCTCTCAATCCATTTTACTGCTGGTTTGTCGGAGCACAGTGACAGAATACAAGTGAGTATGAAGATAAAAATGACATAATCGGACTATTAAACTATACACTGTTTACTTTAGTTTGGAGTGGGTTTTGGAGCTGACGGATTTCTTTTTAGGGTACTTTCACAATAGCGTTATTCTTTTCCGGCAATGAGTTCCGTCCTAGGGGCTCAATAGCGGAAAAGAACTGATCAGTTTTATCCCCATGCATTCTAAATGGAGAGCAATCCATTCAGGATGCATCAGGATGTCTTCAGTTCAGTCTTTTTGACTTTTCAGGCTGGAGATAATACCGCAGCATGCTGCAGTTTTATCTCTGTCCAAAATTCTGGAACACTTGCCAATCCGGCATTTGTTCCTATTGACATGCATTAATGCTGGATCCGGCCCCGAGTGTTCCAGCAAAACGGATCCGGCATTGTAGTCTGCGCAGGCTCAGACTGCAAAAAATGTGAAAAAAATAGATGCCAGATCCATTTTTCCGGATGACACCGGAGAGATGGATCCGGCATTTCAATGCATTTGTCATACATCTGACAAATGCCATCAGTTTGCAGTTTGCATGCGTTTTGACGCATCCGGCAGGCAGTCCCTGCGACGGAACTGCCTGCCGGAATCCTCTGCCTCAAGTGTGAAAGTACCCTAACAAAAACTATTTATTTTAATAAACAATATTGTGAAAGAAGGAGCCACATTTTCTAAAATGTTTTCTATTGCTGTATCTCTATCTTATAGACAATTCAGTGTGTTCTAAGGACACTTTGGGACACTATGGGAGTTATGGTGAGGACACTAATGGTCATGTATGGTAGGCCATGACTGCTGATTGCTGCTGAACTGTAGTGTTGAGCGCGAATATTCGAATATCGAATTTTTTTGCGAATATCGGCACTTCGCTAATTCGCGAATATTTCGAATATAGTGCTATAAATTCGCTATTTCGAATATTCTTTTTTTATTTTTTTTAATTGTTATATTTTTTTCTTTCCCACTTCCCAAAAGTAGTTCTTACCTGTCCTTAGGATTCCTGGCTTCCTGGCTGCTCCAGTCAGTGCCCGTTGCCGCTTCTGCCGACTTCCGTGCTCATGGAGAGTCCCCATCACCATGGGAACGTCTCCATACTAGAATGTACTGTCGGATTTGAGAATTACGTTGAAATCGCAATGCGATTAATATAACTTGAATTAATCGCATTGCGATTTCAACTTAGCACTGCTATATTCCATATTCGTTAATTCTAACCTAATATGGAATATAGCAGTGCTAAGTTGTAATCGCAATGCGATTAATATAACTTGAACTAATCACATTGCGATTTCAACTTAGACCTGGTTTACTATGGTTGGCTTTGTAGAATTAGCGAAGATGACGAATATGACAAATGTATTCGTCATTTCGTCATATTCCTCAAAACGAAGATAACGAAGTATTCTCCATCTTCGTTTTAGCTACCTATTCATCAACTTCTAGCAATCAAATAGGAAAGTTGACTATAGAGACAGCTGTGTTTAATTCGCTATGCGATTATATTACTTAGCTTTTTTTTAATAAATAGAATAATTATAATACTTGATAATTATTATAATTATTCTATTTATTAAAAAAAAAGCTAAGTAATATAATCGCATAGCGAATTAAACACAACTGTCTCTATAGTCAACTTTCCTATTTGATTGCTAGAATTAGCGAAGTTGACGAATAGGTAGCTAAAACGAAGATGGAGAATACTTCGTTATCTTCGTTTTGAGAAAAATGACGAATACATTCGTCATATTCGTCATCTTCGCTAATTCTAGATATAAAACCAATAGAAAAGTTGACTTAAGTTAAAATCGCAATACGCGATTATTTAAATTGCATATTAATCGCGATAACTTGAATAATGACGAATATTCGATGAATATCGAATATTTTAGCGAATATTCGCGAATTTCGTCGAAATCGAATATGGCACCTCCCGCTCATCACTACTGAACTGTTGCTGAACTCGGAGGTCTCATATAGATTTTGTTAAAGGCAGCATAGTATGGGATCAGGTCCTCCTCTCCTATTAGCCTAAGTGACACAAAAATAGGAAGAAATACAGCAGATTGAGAGTCCACTGTATTAATGTAAATTAACTCCTCATTCCTCCTACACCTGTCATCAGTGACAGATCTGATTGATAGACTGCATATACATGCAGATATATAGTAGACTGTCAGTGAATGTTAATGCTATGTACACTTTCGGGGGCAATTTTTTATTTGAGCTGTTCTGTCACAAAGGGTTATCTGTTTGTCAAGCTATGTGAATGTTCACATCGTGTCAGTCATCTAATAACCCTTATATCTAAATTACTAAAAGATCATTTAAGCCACATTATTTTCAGTAAGATAAGAGCTGAGCTATAATAAGTGTTTATAATGTCAGAAGGTAGCCCATCAGCTCATCTGCCTGACATAAAAGAGTGAAAATTCAGATCCTGCTACATGATAAACTCAAAGCTGTGCAGGGAAAAGGGCTAAACATTTTTAATAAAGAGCAATTGAAAACAATGATTTTTATCTCAAATCGAGTGCAATGCAATAATAAAAAAATGCCCCAAAGCTACATATACAGATGTAGCCAAGCTAAACTTGATGGTGAACACGTTAAGTAAAGAATGGCAAGAAAATGTTTCAATGGATTTCAGTGGCTTTTGTCACGAGATAACCAAGATAACACTATGCAATGTGTTATCATAGTTAATTTTAGCTTGGCTACATCTGTAGCCTTTAAGTGGGGTGGGTGTGGGGGAGCTTTCCCCCTTTGGAATAAAGAGGACTCTTTACTATGAGCCGGCCTTATTCTTTAATAGTCACTATAAGTCAAATGGCACAATATTTTTCTGGGTAATCTGAGCAAATAGGATATTTTCTATATACTACACTGACAGGTATGATTTGAACTTTATTAAAATTATAAATACATACATACTTGGTGCTTTCACTGTTTTACTATTTTTATACCATTAGTTTTATATTTTTGATCATTTTTTAATGCCACAAGACAGTGTTCTTCATTGTTTCTCATATATTATATTATACTAGTACATAATTGTGGCACAATCTGTGACCTTTTCCTCTTCATGCCACTGTTTTGCCATAGTGAGAAAATGGAACATGGTGAGGGCGGGGAAGGGATGTCACTGCAGATCCACCACATTTATCTTTATTTATTCTAGTTTTCTTGTGAGATAAAAAAAAACTGAAACCTACAGCAGCTAAGAGGCTGCCATAGATTTTAGACTGTCAGATGGCCAGTGGGATGGTGCACCAAATATACGAGAGGCTTGTGCCTCTGCATAAATTTGCCTAATCTCACTGTGGTGCAGGGGGGCTCAAGACTGATGTGGAAAACACTGGCCTTGATAAATGTCCCCCTATGTATCTATATCACTATCTTATTCCAACAATTATATCTATTGTTGAGCGAATCAAAGCATCCAAATTCAATCCGAAGTTTAGGAAAAACGTTATTCACTGCAAAGCCGAATTTCCTTGAGCTTTGTGGTAACAAATAGTTTTCCTTAACATGGAGGCTAGAGTTGTCTTAGAAAGAACAGAAAAATAAATACTCACCTCATCAACTTGCTCGCACAGAGGCAATCCACTCCTCTTGAGTAGAAAAGACATGATCACATGGTGACGTCATCAGTGATAGTGCTGGGAGCACATGGTGACGTCATCATGCTCAGCGTAGTTCCTTCGGCAGGTCTTTTCCACTCAAGAGAGGAGCGGGCTACGTCAGTGTGAGGAAGTGAATGAGGTGAGTGAATTTTTTTTAAACCGAAAAGGCCATATTGCACTAGCGTATTACCATTTTCAATGGCCATTAGAAGGGTGCACTTCTGTCTAAGTGTTAAAACCGATCCCATTGATTGATCGGCCTAATAGGGTTTTAACATATAGATTCGTGCTAAACTAATTTATAGCAAATCGAATTTCTTGTCAAAATTCGGCATCTCTAATTATCTTATGCTTGTTTTCTAGGGTCCTCTTTATTATTTGATGGCGTTCTGTGCTGTAACTACTGTTCTGGTTAATACAATAAGTAAAGGCCACTATACAATGATCAAATAATACCAACAAAGTTATCAGATAGCAGCTCTATACATAAGGTAATAACAACAACAATACTATTCACCACAGTGTAATTGTCCAGAGGTCATACCCTCTAGCCATAGGTTTCACCAGTAAATTCTTAATGTTACCAATGTCACTATCATTAACAATTTATTATTTGAAAATCTGATGCCAAATCAAATCAGATAGGAACTATTCTCAGAAAATATATGTCTTATATTTTAAAGGGTAACCTATAATGTGATATTATCTCTGGTTCACAGGATAGAGGGTTACTATTAGATTGGTGGGGGTCACACAGTTGGAACCCCAAAAAATAATTAAAGGAATAGAAAGGCAGGCAGAGCTTGTGCAATAACACTCCATTTATCTCTAAAGGACCACTGGAGATATATGAGTACAGTAATCAGCTATTTCTGGTAGGTCCCATTGAGACAGAGTGTGATACGAAGAGTAGCGTGCATATCACTTAATTTAACGGTGGTTTTCCGGGATTACTCTGGTTTTTAGCAGATATGTTGCTTGACTCTCCTGACCCATTTTCATTATATAAACAAATCACTCTGGTTTGTGTACATCCTATATGCAGCACTTCCTGTTGCTGTATCAAACCAAACCCATAATGCACTTCTTTCTCTGCCACAGCTGCAGCACTGCTTTTACCACATCCAGCAATTTTATAGCTCCTGCCATCCAGCTAGTCACATGGACACTCCCCTAACAATGCCCAGTTAGTTTATACCTCCTCCCATTGAGCTAGTTACATAGACACTCTACTATCACTTCCCATAACAATGCCTAGCTAGTTTATACCTCCTCCAACCCAGCTGGTTAAAAAGTCATTGTGCTATCACTGCTCCTAACAATGCCTAGCTAGTTTACAGCTCCTTTTACCCAGCTATTTACATAGACACTATCCTTTCACTACCCATGTTGCTGCCTTGACACACCCATAGACATAACATTACAAAATGGAAATGGTCATCTGACCACAGCCCTGCATGGAAGATAAAAGTAATAATGGTATTATTATAGCTAGCTTTATAAATTATAACAGAAACCTCTTTAAGATTTTTAATCCTTTGTTAACAAACATTACAATATATAGCAAAGACTTGATAAAGGTTATTTCATAGCCGAAACGTTGCATTTGATGCTCTTTCTGTACACTATTCTGTGAGTGCGAAGAATAAAGGAATCATCTGGAGATGCTGCCATTGCCTGCTATTTCATTGTTAATCTGTGGACTGTGGTGGATCTGCGGTCGTGGCCTGGCTGTTGCATTCTGGATAGGTCATTAGGCCCGTGGGTGCTGCTTATCATCATATTTATTTACTATCCTCAGGATAGGTCATTAATATCTTATTGGTGGGGATTCAACAACATGCACCCCTGCCGATTAGCTGTTTAAAGAGGTTACATGCAAGAGCACTATTCAAGTGAATGGAGCAATCATTTGTAATTACACCGCTCCTCCAAAAGGAAGGGCAGTGTAATGAAAATGAAGCAGCGCTCGCACAGTGAGCCGCCTCCTCTTCAAAAACCCGATCGGCGGGGGTCCAAATCAGATATTGATAATCTATCCTAAAAATAGGTCATAAGCATATATAGCCTGCACAACCCCGTTAATACTGATGACTTATCCTCAGAATAGGACATCATTATCTGATTGGTGAGAGTCCAATTCCTGGCACCCCTGCTGATCATCTGTTTGAAATGACAGTGGAGTTCCGGTGAGTGCCACGACCTCTTCCTAGGCCTGTGATGTCATGTTCATCAGTCACATGGCTTATGCAAAACTCAGTCCTATTTAAGTCTATGCAGTTGCTCGGCAATACCAAGCACAGCAAATATCCTATGGATGACGCTGTGCTTGGTAAGTTGTAACAACACAGTGGTGCTCACTGGTGCATCACAACCTCTTCAAACAGCTGATTGGTGGGAGTGCCAGAAGTCAGATCAGATACTGATGACTTATCCTGAGAACACTCAGAAAATTCCTTCACATTCATCAGTATACAAATGGTCAACAATGACTATAATGTACAATATTTTATTGATGTTCTAATCTACATTACTAGACCATTGTACAGATGTAGCTGAGCTAAAATTTACTCTGATAACTCTGACAATACGTCACAAAAGCCATTGAAATACTTTGAAAGAGTTAGTTAACTAGGGTTGAGCGAACCCTAAAGTACCAAACTTTAGGAATTTTTGACCCCGGACCCGAACCCGAACATTTCAGTAAAAGTTCGGGTTTGAGTTCGGTGTTCAGCGATTTAATGGTGCTTTTTGAAAGTCTGCAAGGCAGACAATCAACAAGCATTTAACTCATGTACCCTTAGAAGCTATAGAAACATAGAAACATAGAATGTGTCGGCAGATAAGAACCATTTGGCCCATCTAGTCTGCCCAATATACTAATGTCATAGCTGTGATTGGCCAGTGCAGCATGTGACCCAGCATCTTAGTAGTGTAGGGAGAGGATGCTGCTGCTGTGAGGGAGAGAAAAGGAAAGAATCTATCTATATATCAGAACTTGTTAACTCTGCGATCTACAGCGATTTTTTGTTGTTGGTGCAATGCAACATTTTTGTACCCTGCCCTGAGCCCTGTAACACAGAAAAATAAGTTTTATCCGTCTGTTAGTTAGGTGGGCGTTGGTGGCCATTTTGTGCAAGTTCAGTGCACCAGCACTGCATATGTGCCAGGGACAATAATTTAATCCTGTTCTTTTAGTTCAGTGGGCAACATATACCCATTTTTTAAGTGCACCTGCACTGCATATGTGCCAGGGGAAAGGAAAATAATATAGGTAATCCGTGTGAGTTCAGGGACCCAGGGGGTGACATACTGTATCCCCATTTTTTTCAGTAAATTACAATCCAAGTAAATCCATCTGTTAGAATCTGTTAGAATACATCTGTTAGAATCTGGGGGGACAAATTTTTTATTTTTTTTGCTAAACAGTACATTTGTGCCCTGCACTGCATTTGTGATAGTGAAAGAAAATCTGTTAAATCCATCTGTTTAATTGTCGGTGAAAAAAATCATATGTTTTATTCCATAAAGTACCTTTGCGGCCTACACTGCAAATCTGATAGTGAAATAGAATCAATAAATCCATCGGTTTCACTGTGGGTGAAAAAATCTTATATATTTTTTTCCATAAAGTACCTTTGTGGCCTTTGCTGCAATTCTGACAGTCCAATACAAGCGTTATATACTGGTGTTATATTGTGGTTTTAAAAAAAACACCCATTTTGTGCTAGATACTACATTTGTGCCTTTGCTGCATTTCTGACGTCCAATACAAGCGTTAAATACTGCTGTTATATTGTGGTTTTAAAAAAACACCCATTTTGTGCTAGATACTACATTTGCGGCCTTTGCTGCATCTCTGACAGTCCAATACAAGCGTTAAATACTGCTGTTAAATTTTTGTTTGAAAAAAACACCCATTTTGTGCTAGATACTACATTTGCGGCCTTTGCTGCATTTCTGACAGTCCAATACAAGCGTTAAATACTGCTGTTATATTGTGGTTTTAATAAAACAACCATTTTGTTCTGGATACTACATTTGCGGCCTTTGCTGCATTTCTGACAGTCCAATACAACCAGTCAATACTGCTGTTACATTGTTGGTTGACAAATTAAAAAATTTTGTGACCGTGAAGTAATTGAATAAAATTCGTCTGTCACACTATTGTGTGACCTCAAGAAATTTTTTCTCTTTATGACACCGGCACAGCCTTACTGTCAGTGAACTTAATTGTTGACTATTGGCGGCTACATTGTCGCCTGACATAAACCATCTGTTAGGTTGGTGGGTGAACGCAAAGACTGAGGAGAGTGTCAAATAAGGAACATGACCCTGGTCGTGGTGCTGTTGGTGTTGGTGGAGCTCCTGTTGCAAGGAGAGGACGTGGTCAATCTGTGCCAGCTACATGCACAAGTGAAACACCTTCCTCAGGTGGGAGAAGGCGACAGAACCTTCAGCGTTATTTGGTAGGCCCGAATGCGGCTCTACGAATGGTGAGGCCAGAACAAGTACATGCTACATTGCCGACAGGGAAATACATTTCACTAATTCGTCTGTTACATTGTTGGGTGACATTCACCAATTTTTGGCTGTGATATACCCCTGCTCTACCTAGTGGACAGGGAAATACATTTAACTAATTTGTCTGTTACATTGTTGTGTGACATTCACCAATTTTTGGCTGTGATATACCCTGCTCTACATAGTGGACAGGGAAATACATTTCACTAATTCGACTGTTACATTGTCGTGTGAAATTCACCAATTTTTGCCTGTGATATACCCCTGCTCTACATGGTGGACAGGGAAATACATTTCACTAATTTGTCTGTTACATTGTTGTGTCACATTTAACAGTTTTTGGCTGTGATATACCCCTGCTCTACATAGCGGACAGGGAAATACATTTCACAAATTCGTCTGTTACATTGTTGTGTGACATTCCCAAATTTTTGGCTGTGATATACCCCTGCTCTACATAGTGGACAGGGAAATACATTTCACTAATTCGTCTGTTACATTGTCGGGTGAAATTCACTAATTTTTGGCTGTGATATACCCCTGCTCTACATGGTGGACAGGGAAATACATTTCACTAATTTGTCTGTTACATTGTTGTGCTACATTAAACAATTTTTGGCTGTGATATACCCCTGCTCTACACAGGGACAGGGAAATACATTTCACTAATTCGTCTGTTACATTGTTGTGTGACATTCCCAAATTTTTGGCTGTGATATACCACTGTTCTACATAGTGGACAGAGAAATACATTTCACTAATTCGTCTGTTACATTGTCAGGTGAAATTCATCAATTTTTGGCTGTGATATACCACTGCTCTTCATAGTGGACAGGGAAATACATTTCACTAATTCGTCTGTTACATTGTTGGGTGACATTCACCAATTTTTGGCTGTGATATACCTCTGCTCTACCTAGTGGACAGGGAAATACATTACACTAATTCGTCTGTTACATTTTTGAGTGACAAATGCTCATCTTTTGCGCTAGAAAGTACATTTGCGGCCTACACTGCATTTAGGACAGTAAGAATGGTGAGGCCAGAACAAGTACAGGCAATAGTAGATTGGGTGGCTGACAATGCCTCCAGTTCCTTCACATTGTCTCCCACCCAGTCCCCTGCTGAAAGATCAGAGTTGGCACCTACAGCCCATGGCCATCTGTCTTTCAACTCACCCCCTTGCAAATCAAGCAAGCAGTCTGAGCCCCAAGTCATGCAGCAGTCTCTTATGCTTTTTGATGACTCTGCTGGCAGGGTTTCCATGGGCCAGCCGCATAGCCCTGTCCCAGAAGTGGAAGAGATTGAGTGCACTGATGCCCAACCACTTATGTTTCAGGATGAGGACATGGGAAGACCATCGCAGCACGTCTCTGATGATGAGGAAACATAGGTGCCAACTGCTGCGGCTTTCTGCAGTCTGCAGACCGACAAGGAGGGCAGGGGTAAAGATTTCGTGGAAGATGATGTGGAGGATGATGAGATTCTAGACCCCACATGGAATCCAGGTCATGCGAGTGACATATGCAGTTTGGAGGAAGAGGCGGTGGTCGCACAGAGGCCCCAGCACAGCAAAAGAGGCAGCAGGGTGCAAAAGCGTCTGTTACATTCTTGGGTGACATTTTACCATTTTTACCGTGAATAAACCCCTGCTCTGCATAGGTGACAGGGACCTAAATAAAAAAAAATTGTCTGTTACATTCTCAGGTGACATTTTACCATTTTTGCCATATACAAACCCCTGCTCTGCATAGTTGACAGGGACCTGGTGGGTGACATGAACCCAGTTTTGTCGTGAATTATCCCCTGTTCTGCATAGTTGACAGGGACTGAAATTTTAAAAAATCGTCTGTTCCATTGGTGGGTGACATTAACCCATTTTTGCCATTGAAAAACCCCTGCTCTGCATAGGTGACAGGGACTTAAATTTCTAAAATTCGTCTTTAATTGACGCACGCCCCCTCCTTTCATTCGATCCTTCCGCTTTAACAACTTGTCCCACATTTCCGCTCAATCACATTTCAGCCATTGACCTCCCTTGGATGTAGTATCCCTTTCTCACGCTCCCTCTCCGGCATGAAACCCTGATTCCCCGTTTCCCCGTGATCACCATGGTAGGCGCATAAAAGAACATCGAAAGTTGCTAGAGAAGATATCCAATTGGATCGTGGACGTCACGGGGACGTGCGACATAGTGGAGCAGTCTGTGTGCACACGCCTACACATACTGAATGATGGGTCTGCCCCCTTCAACTTCTGGTTCTCCAAATTGGGCACATGGCCTGAGCTTGCCCTTTATGCCTTGGAGGTTTTGGCCTGCCCTGCAGCCAGTGTATTATCTGAATGTTTGTTTAGCACGGCAGGAGGGGGTTATCACAGACAAGCGCAGCCGTCTGTCCACAGCCAATGTGGACAAGCTCACGTTCATTAAAATGAACCAGGCAGGGATCCAACAGGACATGTCCGTACCTCGTGCAGAATAGACATGTATACCTACCTCATCCAGCCATTGTTGTACTCCAGCACACTTTCTCTTTGTTTTATTTTTTATATTTCCCAATGTTTTGGGGTCTACCCAAATTTGAACAAAATAATAAAATAAAAAACAATGTTGGCTACCTCCTCCTCCTCCACCGCCGCTTCCACCTACACCGCCACATCCACGCCTCCTGAACCTCCTACTCCATATGGACCTCCTCCTCCTAGATCAAGATTATTTTTTATTTTTACATATTTTATGTTATTTTAGGTCATTTCCCTATCCACATTTGTTTGCAGAGCACTTACCATGCTCTTATTCACATCTTGCTGCCTTTTGCAGCCCTCTAGCCCTTTCCATGACTTTTTTTAGAGCCATTTTAGTGCTCCAAAGTTCGGGTCCCCATTGACATCAATAGGGTTCGGGCTCAAGTTCGGGTCAACATCCAGGTGTCCGCTCAACTCTATAGTTAACCTTTTTGTGCAATTTTTTACTTAACACATTAACCATCAAGTTTAGCTTGGCTGCATCTATATATACATAGCGAAGAGTAGCAGCACTGTATTTTATTGGGCATGGGCAGCTGTACTGGAGAAGGGTGCAGCAAGTTATCTTTGTTATATACAAGTATTTGTATTGTCTTTTATATAATACTCGATAGATCTATATACCTTGTATATATACCTGCTTGGGAATTGCTTTAATGTGCTGGAGAGAGAAATGAACAAAAAAAGAGGGAGAAGTTAAAGCATTGAGGGACCTATTTACCCTTTCAAAATTCTATTCTACTTGACATTTAAGAACACTTTAGCAAATTAAAATAAATATTTGATCATTATAAATAGTTATTGATTTTTTAGGGCACTAAAGGAACAGGTGAAAATAATATACTTTACTAGTTGTCAGTATACAACATGAAGAACTTGGTACACAATTCTAAGAAACTATTCTCCACCATTAAATCACTTACTATTTACTAATGATACTAAAATGCCCATATACAAGGAAAGATTGTATTTAAGAACCATGGTGATGCATTAGTTAGCACTTTTCCCTTGCAAAGCTGGGGTCCTAGGTTTGAATCCAGCCAAGGACAACATCTGCATGGAGTTTTTACTGTATGTTCTCCCTATGTTTGCATGTTTTTTTTCCCCAGGTACTCTGGTTTCCTCCCACCTCTAAAAACTGATAGGAATTTTGAGCCCCACTGGGGACAGTGAGTGACGATCATGTCTGTAAAGCACTACAGAATATGCTGACATTAAATAAATAATATAAATACATTTAATAGATATGAAATGTGATGAAAAAACATGACAACCCTTTAGATATTCCAATATTCAAGAGGGTACATTTCATTGGAGTGATCAAGGAAGTTGCTGTGGGGAAATAAGGAGTTTCAAATCAGGTTGTCTCCAAGGAGAATATAAACCTTCATAGGTTCATGCTGAGTCCTGCTTCCCTGCTTACACAGAGTGATTAATGGAGTTATTTGGTGAAATAAAATTGATTACACATGTAACCTACAGCATTGGTATAATCCTCTCACACAAGGAAAACACCACTAATGAAGTGCCTGCTATATTGTAATAAGACTATTTATAGGAAAATGTACACTGATGCCACAAAAAAATATCCCCAAAGTGCATTTTGTCAGTCTTCATAATGAGGCAATCAACAAGAAGACAGCCAACAACAATAGCATACATAAAAGCATCCCAGGCCTTAACAAGTTTCCTTGTAGCCAAACAAAAATCAAGCAATCAACTTACAGTAATAAAATCCATACATTCTATCTTTAAAGAGAACCAGTCATTATAAGAGACAACTCATACATCACCACTGTTTACTCTAATTACTTACTGTAACTAAATCCACAATCCACAAGTGGCAACTTGGGGGTCAAAAATAAAGTTGAGTCATGTGATCTATCACATGATCCTTCTGAGCCAGTGAAAGATCTTGTGATTCCATAGGACCAGGAAGTGCTATAATTTCAGCCTCCTTTTTGACACTATAAAGGCTGTTGTCGTGTGTAACTGTACCTAATATATTAATAACTCTGTTCATTTGTCATACTGGTGTCCTTATTTTAATAAATCTGCCATTGTAATAGATGAAAAGAATTAAAGTAAATATTCTACCACTATCTTATTTTCCTAAAAAATTTCATTATTACTTTATCACGTTATCATGTCAGATAAAATGTATAGAAGTAATACATGACATAATATATTACAAAACAAAATTATTTTTTATATTTACATACATTTTGAATACTGGTGCACTGCAAGTGATACTGAAGAAATTACCATTCATAATACAGTAAATACATACCTGAATCTTATGATTGTCCTCAGATAAATAATCTCCGACCTTTTCATTTCCAATGCCAGAATCATCAGCATCTATAAGACTATCCACAGGAACATTGTGTTGAGGTTTAAGAAAAGCAAATTCCTGTTCACTTGGATCCAAAGTCACACAAACATCATAGGAATATGGCAGAGGTAATGTTCCATTGTTAAACTGGGAAATTAATCTGGGATCAATGGGTGGATATAGATTTGTACTCATAGATCCAAATGTGGTAGAAGACTTTGATTCTTTATACTTGGAGACAATTGCAATAATTACAGTCATCATGAAGAGAAAAGAAATCAAAGCCAAGGCTATTACCAAATAGAATTGTAGATTGGACTGAGATTCTTCTTTGTTTGACTGACTGCTCAGCTCAGGAAGGACCTGATGAAAACCATCAGCAATCACCATGTTTATAGTGACTGAGGCTGAGCGGGATGGAATCCCATTGTCTTTTACTAGAATCGAAATTCGATGTTTCATTATATCTCTTTCTTGAAACACACGTGATGTTCTGATCTCCCCTGTTTGCTGGTCAATGGTAAAAAGTGATGGTTCTGAAGATGGTAAAAAGTAAGACAACCATGCGTTATGTCCAGAGTCAGCGTCCACTGCAACAACTTTAGATACTAAAGATCCCTGTTCAGTGGTCCATGGAACCATCTCAAACACTGATCTATCAACCTCTGGTGACGGGTACAAAATAATTGGTGAATTATCATTCTGGTCAATTATATATATTGTTAAAGTTGTACTGCTATTCAGAGATGGAGATCCATTGTCTCTGGCAATTATTTGGATATTAAATTCTGTATGCTTCTCATAATCAAATGATTGTTGAGCATAAATGACCCCAGTTACTGGATTCATGGAGATATACGAAGATAGGAGATCTTCTTCATTACGTCTGGTCATTATAGAATATGTTATCTTAGAATTGTCTTCACTGTCCATATCTTTTGCTTGAATGCTAAATATTGACGATCCTAGTAAATTATTTTCTGTCACAAACACAGAGTAAATCCGTTTATCAAACACTGGTGCATTGTCATTAACATCTGATATACTCAGTTGGATTACTTTTTCAGAAGTTATTTCAGGAGAACCTTTGTCTGAGGCTTGTATTGTGATGTTGTAGGATGATGTTTTTTCCCTGTCTAGAGTACTCTTTGTAACAATTTTATAAAACTTTCCGGTTGATGATAGTAACTCAAATGGTAAATCACCTTTTATTAGGCATTGAACTTCACCATTTTCTCCTGAGTCACGGTCATGAACTTTAATCAGAGCCACCATAGTTCCAGGGTCAGAATTCTCAGGAATATGATTTGATGATGAGGCTATGGAAATCTCAGGAGCATTGTCATTTTCATCTGTTATTTCTATTAAAACTTTAGCATGAGCAGCTAGGCCTCCTCCATCTTGTGCTTGCACAGAAATTTCATAATATTTTCTTACTTCATAATCTAAGTTTCCCTTTGTTCTAATATCTCCACTTTGGGAATCAATTTGGAAAGCCAAAAGAATATTATCTACTGTGGTACTAATAGAGTAAGTTATTTTTGCATTGACTCCTTCATCATCATCACTTGCAATGACCTGCAGAATTGTTGAGTTCACCGGTATATTTTCCCTAACACTCATTTTATATACATCTTGTGTAAATACTGGAGAATTATCATTGATATCATTGATAATTATATTAATTAAGGCAGTGCCTGTCTGTACAGGATATCCACCATCATAAGCTGTTAGCATGAGATCATGCTTGTCTTGTGTCTCACGGTCTAGAGGTTTTTCTAGTATAAGCTCTGGAAATACACTGCCATCAGAGCTGATCTTCTCTCCAAGAGCGAAATACTGGTTAGCACTGAGTTTGTAGCTTCTCAGAGAATTAATACCTATATCCAGATCTTCAGCTTTTTGTAAAACAAAGCTTCTTCCTGGAGAGGTCGATTCACTCATTTCTAATGTCAATATGTTATGAAGAAATTTAGGAGGATTGTCATTTATATCCTGAATATCAATCTTAACAGTGAAGACATTTAGTGGGTTTTCTACCACAGCATCAAATGTAAGAACACATTCAGCTACAGCTCCACACAATGTCTCCCTGTCTATCCTATCAGCAATGTATAGGTTTCCATTATCCAGATTTATGGTGAAATATTTCTCTAACACATCCGACTCAATGCGTAATTTCCTTCCAGAAAGATCCTTCACATCTAATTGAAGATCCTTTGCTAAATTTCCAACAATTGAACCTTTTCTTAATTCTTCATTAATGGAATAATGAATCTGACCAGAGACTGATTGACATAGACAGTAAAATAAAAATGGAAATATTACTTGCCATCTAAGCACTTTCATTGATTGTCCTTTCTGTAGTTGTAATCCAGCCATCTTTCTTTGTAGCAGAAATATAACAGTGAAATTTCTTCTTGCAGTTATAATCCAGCAGAATTAGCAGAAAAATAATGCTTCTCCTTTATGACTCCTATACATGGCACATCCTAATCTAAAATGCTGTGTGTTTCTTCTTTCAGTTGAACACTGCCTGCATCATGGAGGTGATTCTGGATTTGCAGAATATTTCCTTATTGGTGAATAGCGGCGCTCTGAGGTGTATATGGGGAACTGCAGCATTCGTGACAGCTTAATTCCTATCAGAATCTGTTTAAAACTTTGTACATATTTCAAAGGTAATAGAAAACATGCAATAATATCAAAATATAATTGTAGAATAAGCTTTCAAAGATTTGAAAGTAAAGTTACTTCTAAGTCTACTTTTACGCTCACATTTTGGCTTTCCGTTTGTGAGATCCGTCACAGGCTTTCACAAGCGGTCCAAAACGGATCAGTTTTTTCCCTAATGCATTCTGAATGGATATGGATCCGCTCAGAATGCATCAGTTTGCATCAGTTCAGTCTCCATTCCACTTTGGAGACGGAGACCAAAATGCTGCCTGCGGCGTTTTGGTGTCCGTCTGATGAAACTGAGCCAAACGGATCCTTTCTGACACACAATGTGGACGGATCCGTTTTCACTGACACAATATGACACAATAGAAAATGGATCTGTCCTCCATTGACATTCAATGGTGTTCAAGACGGATCCGTCTTGGCTATGTTAAAGATAATACAAACTGATCCGTTCTGAACAGATGCAGAGAATTGTATTATCTGAACGGATCCGTCCATGACAGATCCGCACAAAACTCGAGTGTAAAAGTAACCTAACACAATAGCAAAGGAGATATTTGTGCTGGACATGGCTGACCTCCAGTCAAATACTAGGACTGATTCTGAGACTCTCTCTGAAGGTTCGAGCATAATATAGTTCCAGGAGAGTAAGTACTGGAACTGAAGACTGCATACTACACAAAAAACATTTTTCATGTAGTGTTATTGCTCAAGACTTTACAGAAATCACTTAGTTCAAATGCAAAAAAAAAAAATTGTTAGGATAACAGGTATAGACATTTAGAATTATTACCTTACTCAAATGTTATAGTGAATCTGTCAGCTCAGAAACACCCCAAAAAGAGTAAGCACTGTATAGTGTAAGTGATGCCAAGTCCGGTTGTGTAATTTTTATCTTTATACCCACTTGCGTTCTGATGATGTTCTCTGATAAACCAGCAGTAAAATACATTGAAAGGACTCCCATGATAAAGATGAGTCCTCTCAATTCATTTTACTGCTGGTTTGTCGGAGCACAGTGACAGAATACAAGTGAGTATGAAGATAAAAATGACATAATCGGACTATTAAACTATACACTGTTTACTTTAGTTTGGAGGGGGTTTTGGAGCTGACGGATTTCTTTTTAGGGTACTTTCACAATAGCGTTATTCTTTTCCGGCATTGAGTTCTGTCCTAGGGGCTCAATACCGGAAAAGATCTGATCAGTTTTATCCTAATGCATTCTGAATGGAGAGTAATCCGTTCAGGATGCATCAGGATGTCTTCAGTTCAGTCTTTTTGCTGCAGTTTTATCTCCGTCCAAAATCCCGGAACACTTGCCAAAATGTCGGATCCGGCATTTTTTCCCATTTTGTTCCAGCAAAACGGATCCGGCATTGCGGTCTGCGCAAAAATTTGAAAAAAGTAAATGCCAGATCTATTTTTCCGGGTGACACCGGAGAGACGGATCCGGCATTTCAATGCATTTGTCATACGGATCAGGATCCTGATCCGTTTGACAAATGCCATCAGTTTGCATGCGTTTTGACGCATCCGACAGGCAGTCCCTGCAACGGAACTGCCTGCCGGAATCCTCTGCCTCAAGTGTGAAAGTACCCTAACAAAAACTATTTATTTTAATAAACAATATTGTGAAAGAAGGAGCCACATTTTCTAAATTGTTTTCTATTGCTGTATCTCTATCTTATAGACAATTCAGTGTGTTCTAAGGACACTTCATGGGAGTTATGGTGAGGACACTGATGGTCATGTATGGTAGGCCATGACTGCTGATTGCTGCTGAAATTTTGCTGAACTCGGAGGTCTCATATAGATTTTGTTAAAGGCAGCATAGTATGGGATCAGGTCCTCCTCTCCTATTAGCCTAAGTGACACAAAAATAGGAAGAAATACAGCAGAGTGAGACCCCACTGTATTAAGGTAAATTAACTCCTCATTCCTCCTACACCTGTCATCAGTGACAGATCTGATTGATAGACTGCATATACATGCACATATATAGTAGACTGTCAGTGAATGTTAAAGGCTATGTACACTTTCGGGGGCAATTTTTTATTGGAGCTGTTCTGTCACAAAGGGTTATCTGTTTGTCAAGCTATGTGAAAGTTCACATCGTGTTAGTCATCTAATAACCCTTATATATAAATTATTAAAAGATCATTTAAGCCACATTCTTTTTGGTAAGATAAGAGCTGAGCTATAATAAGTGTTTATAATGTCAGAAGGTAGAGATAGGCAACCCATCAGCTCAGCTGCCTGACATAAAATAGTGAAAATTCTGATCCTGCTACATGATAAACTCAAAGCTGTGCAGGGATAAGGGCTAAACATTTTTAATAAAGAACAATTGAAAACAATGATTTTTATCTCAAATCGAGTGCAATGCAATAATAAAAAAAATGCCCCAAAGCTATATATACAGATGTAGCCAAGCTAAACTTGATGGTGAACGCGTTAAGTAAAGAATGGCAAGAAAATGTTTCAATGGATTTCAGTGGCTTTTGTCACGAGATAACCAAGATAACACTATGCCATGTGTTATCATAGTTAATTTTAGCTTGGCTTCATCTGTAGCCTTTAAGTGGGGTTGGGGTGGGGAAGCTTTCCCCCTTTGGAATAAAGAGGACTCTTTACTATGAGCCGGCCTTATTCTTTAATAGTCACTATAAGTCAAATGGCACAATATTTTTCTGGGTTATCTGAGCTAATAGGAGAGAGAGCCTGTCCTTTATTGTGCTGCTATATACTACACTGACAGGTATGATTTGAACTTTATTAAAATTATAAATACACATATACTTGGTGCTTTCACTGTTTTACAATTTTTTTTACCATTAGTTTTATATTTTTGATCATTTTTTAATGCCACAAGACAGTGTTCTTCATTGTTTCTCATATATTATATTATACTAGTACATAATTGTGGCACAATCTGTGACCTTTTCCCCTTCATGCCACTGTTTTGCCATGGTGAAAAAATGGAACATGGTGAGGGCTGGGAAGGGATGTCACTGCAGATCCACCACATTTATCTTTATTTATTCCAGTTTTCTTGTGAGATAAAAAAATAGAAACCTACAGCAGCTAAGAGGCTGCCATAGATTTTAGACTGTCAGACGGCCAGTGGGATGGTGCACCAAATATATACGAGAGGCTCGTGCCTCTGCATAAATTTGTCTAATCTCACTGTGGTGCAGGAGGGCTCAAGACTGATGTGGAAAACACTGGCCTTGATAAATGTCCCCCTATGTATCTATATCACTATCTTATTCCAACAATTATATCTATTGTTGAGCGAATCAAAGCATCCAAATTCAATCCGAAGTTTAGGAAAAACTTTATTCACTGCAAAGCCGAATTTCCTTGAGCTTTGTGGTAACAAATTGTTTTCCTTAACATAGAGGCTAGAGTTGTCTTAGAAAGAACAGAAAAATAAATACTCACCTCATCCACTTGCTCGCATAGAGGCAATCCACTCATCTTGAGTAGAAAAGACATGTGGTGACGTCATCAGTGATAGTGCTGAAAGCGCATGGTGACGTCATCATGCTCAGCGTAGTTCCTTTGGCAGGTCTTTTCCACTCAGGAGAGGAGCGGGCTACGTCAGTGTGAGGAAGTGAATGAGGTGAGTGAATTTTTTTTAAACCGAAAAGGCCATATTGCACTAGCGTATTACCGTTTTCAATGGCCATTAGAAGGATGCACTTCTGTCTAAGTGTTAAAACCGATCCCATTGATTGATCGGCCTAATAGGATTTTAACATAGAGATTCGTGCTAAACTAATTTATAGCAAATCGAATTTCTTGTTAAAATTCGGCATCTCTAATTATCTTATGCCTTTTTTCTAGGGTCCTCTTTATTATTTGATGGCGTTCTGTGCTGTAACTACTGTTCTGGTTAATACAATAAGTAAAGGCCACTATACAATGATCAAATAATACCAACAAAGTTATCAGATAGCAGCTCTATACATAACGTAATAACAACAACAATACTATTCACCACAGTGTAATTGTCCAGAGGTCATACCCTCTAGCCATAGGTTTCACCAGTACATTCTTAATGTTACCAATGTCACTATCATTAACAATTTATTATTTCAAAATCTGATGCTAAATCAAATCAGATAGGAACTATTCTCAGAAAATATATGTCTTATATTTGAAAGGGTAACCTATAATGTGATATTATCTCCGGTTCACAGGATAGAGGGTCACTATTAGATTGGTGGGGATCACACAGTTGGAACCCCAAAAATGAATTAAAGGAATGGAACGGCAGGCAGAGCTTGTGCAATAACACTCCATTTATCTCTAAAGGACCACTGGAGATATATGAGTACAGTAATCAGCTATTTCTGGTAGATCCCATTGAGACAGAGTGTGATACGAAGAGTAGCGTGCATATCACTTAATTTAACGGTGGTTTTCCGGGATTACTCTGGTTTTTAGCAGATATGTTCATGTAGTTGCTTGTCTCATGTAAATCTTTCCCATGCTTTCTTTTTAATCTTGACTCTCCTGACCCATTTTCATTATATAAACAAATCACTCTGGTTTGTGTACATCCTATATGCAGCACTTCCTGTTGCTGTATCCAACCAAACCCACAATGCACTTCTTTCTCTGCCACAGCTGCAGCACTGCTTTTACCACATCCAGCTATTTTATAGCTCCTGCCATCCAGCTAGTCACATGGACACTCCCCTATCACTGACCCTAACAATGCCCAGCTAGTTTATACCTCCTCCCATTGAGCTAGTTACATAGACACTCTACTATCACTGCACATAACAATGCCCAGCTAGTTTATACCTCCTCCCATTGAGCTAGTTACATAGACACTCTACTATCACTGCACATAACAATGCCCAGCTAGTTTATACCTCCTCCCATTGAGCTAGTTACATAGACACTCTACTATCACTTCCCATAACAATGCCTAGCTAGTTTATACCTCCTCCAACCCAGCTGGTTAAAAAGTCATTGTGCTATCACTGCTCCTAACAATGCCTAGCTAGTTTACAGCTCCTTTTACCCAGCTATTTACATAGACACTATCCTTTCACTACCCCTGTTGCTGCCTTGACACACCCATAGACATAACATTACAAAATGGAAATGGTCATCTGACCACAGCCCTGCATGGAAGATAAAAGTAATAATGGTATTATTATAGCTAGCTTTATAAATTATAACAGAAACCCCTTTAAGATTTTTAATCCTTTGTTAACATACTTCACAATATATAGCAAAGATAGTGCAGTACTTTGTTAGACAAACATCTACAGTATGTGATGAATACTTTTGTGTTAAAAATATAAAAGCATTATGGCAGTAATTTGTGGCTAACAAAAAACCTCCCAAGCTTTTGGACCATGAAAGGGCCTCTGATGCCATAAAAGGTTCCAATTATAGTTAATCTGGTTAGCCAATAGAGGTATCACTGTTATGATATATTTGTCCTTTTTAACACTACAGTACTTAGCTATACATTAGAAACATCAAAAAAGACTGCCAGGCAGCTATTAGCAATAAGAAATATCTATATGGATATGCAAGAATCTTAAAAAAACAATATGCTAATTCTGAGGCTTGTAAATAATATCTTTACTTACAATAATATCTGCATTTTAGAAATCAAAAAGGGGCTATATAACTATGTGAACTATAATTGGAACTGGTAGAAGTTTAAAGCTGTTTAAAAAATATCATGTTTTCAATATAAAAGGAGCAAAACAATGAGAAAAATCTATTATTTATACAAAAATGCTGACATATCACATTTTAATATGTTAACTCCCATTTACAAAATGATAACTTATATCATACAACATACCTGTGGAATTAAATTCTCTACAGGTGAACAGTTCTTTATAGTTTCATTTCCAATACCAGAATCATCAGCATCTATTAGACTGTCAACTGGAACATTGTGCTGAGGTTTAAGAAATGCAAATTCCTGGTTATGTGGATCGAGAGTTACACAAACATCATAGGAATATGGCAGAGGTAATGTTCCACTGTTGAACTGTGAAATGAATCTGGGATCAACTGGTGGATATAGATTTGTACTCATAGATCCAAATGTGGTAGAAGACTTTGACTCTTTATATTTGGAGACAACTGCAATAACCACAGTCAACATGAAGAGAAATGAAATCAATGCCAAGGCTATTACCAAGTAGAATTGTAGGTTGGACTGAGATTCTTCTTTGTTAGACTGACTGTTCAGCTCAGGAAGGATCTGATGAAAATGACCTGCAATCACCATGTTTATAGTGACTGAAGCTGAGTGGGATGGAATCCCATTGTCTTTTACTAGAACCACAATTCCATGTTTCATGATGTCTCTTTCTTGAAATAAACGTGAAGTCCTGATCTCCCCCGTGTGCTGGTCAATGGTGAAGAGTGATGGTTCTGAAGATTGTAAAAAGTAAGACAACCAGGCATTGTGTCCAGAGTCAGCATCCACTGCCACCACTTTAGATACTAAAGATCCTTTTTCAGAGGTCCAAGGAACCATCTCAAATGTTGAACTATCAACCTCTGGTGATGGGTACAGAATAATTGGTGAATTATCATTCTGGTCGACTATATATATTTTTAGTGTTGTACTGCTGTTCAGAGATGGGGATCCACTGTCTCTTGCAATGATTTGGATATTAAATTCTTTATGTTTCTCATAATCAAATGACTGTTGAGCATAAATGACCCCAGTTATGGGATTTATAGAGATATAGTAATACAGGGAATCTTCTTTATTAGCTTTGGTCATTATAGAATATGTTATCTTAGAATTGTCTTCATTGTCCATATCTCTTGCTTGAATACTAAATATTGAAGCTCCAGGTAAATTATTTTCTGTCACAAATGCAGAGTACATCAACTTTTCAAACACTGGTGCATTGTCATTGATATCTGATATACTGAGTTGGATTACTTCTCTAGAACTCATTTCAGGAGAACCTTTGTCTGAGGCTTGTATTGTGATGTTGTAGGATGATGTTTTTTCCCTGTCTAGAGCACTCTTTGTAATAATTTTATAGAACTTTCCAGTTGATGATATTAACTCAAATGGTAAATCACCTTTTATTGCACATTGAACTTCACCATTTTCTCCTGAGTCACGGTCATGAACTTTAATCAGAGCCACTACAGTTCCAGGGTTGGAATCCTCAGGAATATGATCTGATGATGAGGTTATAGAAATCTCAGGAGCATTGTCATTTTCATCTGTTATTTCTATTAAAACTGTAGCATGAGCAGCTAGGCCTCCTCCATCTTGCGCTTGCACAGAAATTTCATAATAATTTCTTACTTCATAATCTAAGTTTCCCAATGTTCTAATTTCTCCATTTTGGGAATCAACAAGAATATTATCTACTGTGGTACTAATAGAGTAAGTGATCTGTGCATTGATGCCTTCATCATCATCACTTGCACTGACTTGCAGAATTGTTGAATTCACTGGTATATTTTCCCTAACACTTACTTTATATACATCCTGTGTAAATACTGGAGAATTATCATTGAAGTCAGTGATAATGATATTAATTAATGCAGTGCCTGTCTGTACAGGATTTCCACCATCAGAAGCTGTTAGAATGAGTTCATGCTTGTCTTGTGTCTCTCGGTCTAGAGGTTTCTCTAGTATAAGCTCTGGAAATACACTGCCATCAGAGCTGACCTTCTCTCCAAGAGCAAAATACTGATTTGTACTGAGTTTGTAGCTTATCAGAGAATTAATACCTATATCCAAATCTTCAGCTTTTTGTAAAACAAAGCTTCTTCCTGGAGAGGACGATTCACTCATTTCTAATGTCAATATGTTATGACGAAATTTAGGAGGATTGTCATTTATGTCCTGAATATCAATCTTAACAGTGAAGACATTTAGAGGATTTTCTACCACAGCATCAAATATAAGGACACAATCAGCTGCAGCTCTACACAATGTCTCCCTGTCTATCCTATCAGCAATGTATAGGTTTCCATTATCCAGATTTATACTGAAATATTTCTCTGACAGATCAGATGCAATGTGTAATTTCCTTCTGGAGATATCCTTAACATTTAATTGAAGATCGTTTGCAAAATTTCCAACAATTGAAGCTTTTCTTAATTCTTCATTAATAGAGTAATGAATCTGACCAGAGACTGAATGACACATCCAGGAAAATAAAAATGGAAATATTACTTGCCATCTGAGTCCTTTGATTAATTGTCCTTCCTGCAGTTTTAATCCAGCCATCTTTCTTCCTACCAGAAATATAACAGTGGAGTTTCTTGTTATAATCCAGTGGAATTATAGAATCAGAGAGAGGTCTTTCTTCTTAGGAGTCTGAACCATGTCACATCCTAGTGTGAAATGCTGTGTATTTCTTCTTTCTGTTGAACACTGTCTACATCATGGAGGTGATTCTGGATTTGTAGAATATTTTCCTTATTGGTGAACAGCGGCGCTCTGAGGCGTATATCGGGAACTGCAGCATCAGTGACTTAAGTTCATTGCCATCAGAGTCTATTTAAGTATTTGTAGTTTAAAAGTAATAGCATATATGCAATAATATCAAAATATAATTGGCCCACAGGCAAGATATAATTATAAAAAAAAACTTTAATATAACAAGCATAAATAAATAGAATGCGTACCATCTCAGCTTAACTGAATCTGATCAAAATCTGCAGTAAAAACTCCTTGGCCCACATCAGCACAAATCTAAAATGTGAAAAATTCCAGAGCTTCCTAAAGTCTTATGGGGTTATTTATCAAACTGGTGTAAAGTAGAACTGGCTTAGTTGCCCATAGCAGCCAATCAGATTCCACATTTCATTTTTCACAGCTCATTTGGAAAATGAAAGGTGGAATCTGATTGGTTGCTATGGGCAACTAAGCCAGTTCTACTTTATACCAGTTTGATAAATGACCCAATTAATTTAATATCCATAAAATGGTTGATACAGTTCAAAGTCTACACATTTTAAAAACTAGAGGTGTTCTTGATACTGAATTATGAGCAGGAACTCTTTTAGTTTACAATGGCTTAGAGTTTGGATTGTATTTCCTGTTTTTATGGATACTCATTGAAGACTTTCAATTTTAAGAAGTGCTGGAATTTAATATTTTTAAACTTATTAAATACATTTCAAAGTTAGGTTATTTCTACTACAATACCAAAGGGAATATTCAGGCAAGATAGCCGTGGCAGCCTCTTTGCACTCAAATGGATGAGGTAAGTACAATTTATTTATTCATTTAATCAACCCCTGAAAGGCTTTAGTATTGATTTCAGATGCCGCGACCATTGAAGAACGCGGCATCTGAAGGGTTTCTTTGCAATATGTAAATATGGCTCTAAATTTCACAAGTATATCCTTAAAGAGGTATTCCAGCTTTTATTACATGAGGAACTATTCTGGGGATTATTATTATTTTAAAGCACCATTAATTCTATGGCACTTTACATCAAGAAGTGGCTACATACATGATAAGAATAAAATAAACAAGACATTATTAACAGACTAGTATAGAGGGGGAGACGACCCTGCCCGCAAGAGCTGATCGGTGGGGATCTGACACCCTGTACCCTTACTGATGAGCAGTTTGAGTGTACAATAGTTACAGAGCTGGAAGTCGGCACCAGAACTGCTCAGCTCTGTTTGTGTAGTGGAGGGAGCTCATAACTACAACATTGTTCCCTTTGAAGGCAATGGGAGCAGCACTGCAGTTACATGCTCAATCCAGTGCACAGTTGATTGAGCTGTGTAGTTCCAGCTCTGACCTCCAGCACTGAAGCTACACCCAAACAGCTAATTGGCAGGGGCGGGGGTGTCGTATAGGATAGGCCTTCACTAAAAGAAGGATAACCTCTTTAACGTTACCAGTACTGTATGTCGCTGTCATTTCATTGAGTCAAAATCTGACACAAAGCTTAGTCACATAGAAATTGTATTTAGCATTGATACTTCTTATATTTAAAGGAGTAATTTGAAGTTAATCCCTATTGGTGGAGGTCCTACTGCTGGTACCCACACACATCATGAGAATGGGGAACCTGTACCCCACAGGGTCCCCTGAATTGATCAGGGTAGCAGGTCCTACACTGATGCTCCATCAGTACAGGGAAGGGTACAGGGAAGCCATTTTCAGGATTGGAGGTAAGTTCAACTAGAGAGAAAACCCCACTATCTTACACAAATTCTTTAAGGCAACACTTGTACACAGACCTTTCTTGTAGATCTCGTTCTATAGGAACAGTAAATAAATTAGTAATTTTCTGCCTTTCCATTCTTTTCCTTTTTGAGACTTAATTGCAGACACATGAGTCACATAAAAATGCAGCTTAATGAGGGAGAAAACTACCTAAAAGAAAATGGTCTTTGTTGCCCATACCAACCAATCACAATGCAGCTTTCATGTTTAATAGCATTATAAAAATGTAAACTGCATTGTGACAGTTTGTGATTTAAATATTTGTCATACATGTTCCCCAATGTACAGTATTTATAGCAACATTCACATCTCATCTCAACTCCACAAAATTGATTTCTGCCCTAGTGTATTTATAGGAACATTTGCATCTGTCTATGACTGCAAAAATAACTAAAAATCAGACATTTGAATCTCACTATTACTTCAAAAAAGCTCTAGAAACATCAGTTTTCATAAATCTGTCGTCCGGTATAATTTTAAGAATATTCACATCTCATTATCACTGCAAAAAATCACTAAAACGTCATTTTTCATAAATCTGCCCCAGTGTATTTATAGGGACACTTCACACACAAAAAAATCTGAACTCTGTCTTAGGGTATTTATAGGAACATTGGCATCTCACTATCACTGCAAACCCAATAAATGGGTTGCATAAAACTACAAAAATCACTAAATAAAAAAATCTGTTTTCATAAATGTGATAAATCTGTTCTAGTGTATTTATATGAACATTCGTATCTCACTAGTCACTATCGCTGCAAAAATATTTTTACATATCCTATTCCTAGAAGTTACTAATTGTATTTTGTTCATTTATTTGAAAGATCAACATTTCTCGGGCTCAGTTTACTATTGATGGACTTCTGATGCATCACTAAAGGGTTAGTACAAGAATGGAGGGGAAGTTGGCAAACCCCTCCACTTAGTCAGACCTTTAAAGGGAAGCAGGGCAGATTGGGAATTAATGAAAAGAGGCCCCATGTTTTAGGTACGTTCAAATTGATAGAAGGCGTAGAAGCTTACGTAGGCAGGGCCAGCAATACTTTAGTGCAGCACAAAATACCACCCTAACAGAACCAAATTCCACAGTGCAGCACAATATACTGCCACCCCACCACAGTATTTAACTGTATCACTGTCCTGAGGATACCAATACAGTTTAATTCAGGAGAGCACCTGTCGGCAGTAGAAAAGTGCATAAGTACCTGATGCATCTAGCATTAATTAATGCTAAGAGGATCAGATTTTCATGTACTGTATGTGACTGGTGTCTGTCAAGAGGACTCAGGTGACCCCCTGGCCATCGATCTATTGGGAAATTTCCTTGTACGGTCTATGGCCAATCCTCCCCTGAAGAGAAGCTTGTTTACCTCCTTCTTTATGCTGGCTTCACATTCCTTTTCCTCCAGGCATGCAATGCTTCTCTGGGCAACCTTGCTTTAAACATCTGGTTTGACATCACCGCCACCAGTGACTGGCTACAGCAATGTCAAACCGGATGTTTACAATGAGGGAGCTCAGTGGAGCGTCACAGGCCAGGAGAAGGAACAAAGATACAGTGTCAGGAATCAGCTAAGTAAGGTCTAGCCAATTGGGGAAAGAGGGAGTTGTCTATAAAGAACAATGCGGTTCAAAAGTTATGGAGGGACTTATCATGGGAAATTTAAAGTCAGTATTGCAGGAGTTTATAAAATTTTACACATTTGATAAATTTTACAGTTAAAATTTTTAACGGTATCACTTTTGTCTGGAGACATTACTCCACTTTCTATGCTTCTGTCACGGCCCCTCCCATGACAGAGTTGAGAAGATCAGGGAGATTGGCAACACGTGAGGCTATCTGACATTCTCTGTTCTCACCTTGCAGTTTGTTGTTTAGTAATGACCACACCCCTTGTCGGGTTTTGCCTGTGGTCATCACTGAGGTTCAATTTAGTTCACTCTGACACTGCTTACCATGCAGTTGATATTTCCTGATTGGTGTTTATTGAGATGGTATGTTATTCGTGTGGATCACCGGCTTCTCCATTGCCTCTTTAAAGATAAGTGCTTTTGTTGTGCAATTTGTTGTGACTCTTGTGTGTTGTGTTTCTAGGCCTCAGGGAGATGCTGGGTCCTTCACCTGGGAAAGAACCAGTAGTCTCATTCTCTGCCACCGTTCCTAGGGCTTCCAGGGTCTCCAGGGCCTAGGTTCCGGTGTATGAGTTTTTCCACCTTCAGGGTCTACTCATACTGGCAGGAGTCAGGGAAAGATCTAGGGATTCCTAGGAGGTCACCATCCCTCTTCCTTAGCTTTGAGTTCTAGACTCTGATTTATTTCCTTCTGTGTGTTTTCTTGTGTTGTCCCCTCCCCATTACGTGTGACAGCTACCCCTTTACTGGAATAAAATTGCAACACAATTTATGTCTTTTTAAAAGGCATCAGCTGGTAACTCTAGAGTGAAATTAATAAACATAGCTAACCACATCGAGTTGCCCACGCACTTTGCAACACTTAAGTGGGTGGTGCAAAAAATACAAAACTTAAGCTTAAAAAGTCACAAAGCCTATTTTTGTTGACTTTTTGAAGCCAGAATTCTAGAAAGCAGAGCTTGACATATTCCACTGTCAACCACAACAAGGTAGATACTCCTATGTATCTCTTAATTTAACTGTAAGCCTGCAGGCTGTGAATTAATCCCATCCTGCCCTGACTTTGGTAGGAGTAGGTTAATTCTAGTGATGATCGAGCACCATAGTGCTCGGGTGCTCAGGGGCTCGGGCCAAACCCATCAGGATGCTCGGGTGCTCTACCAAGCACCCGAGTATCATGGAAGTCAATGGGAAAACCTGAGCATTAAACCAGGCACCCCCTGCTCTGAAGAGAAGAGGGTGCATGGTTCATAGGAAAAGGTCAGAAATTGATGAAAACACCACCAAAATGGTTTCGGGAACAGCATGGGGAGGATGTCTGGATGCTTCTTGGACTCCCAGGTCACTGCTGGGAATGATGTTGTCCGAGTAGAATGCCACTTTTACAGACTGACAATAATGCACACAAAACCAAAGATAAAATCGATTTTAGTGAAAAATTTGTTAGGTAACATTCTTTCCTGTATATTTACTTGTGTATAAAGTGCAAGTGATGCCAAAAATTACAAGGAAGAGGTACTCCGATACAACCTGTATATCACATAAAGGAGGGCCTCATTCACATTGTGGTACAATTGTTCAGGTAGTAGGACTCCTACACTAATAAAGCCTATGCACTAAGTCAAAGGGCTGCCAGAAATTACAGGGAATCGGCCGTACAATACACCCTGTGTTACACATAAAGAAGGGCATCTTATACAGCCTTGAAAAATTATGATTGAAGGCCTGCTAGTGAATCTCAAAAACATTTGGAGCAAGGGCCTGCTGATCTGACCATCTAAAACTTTATGGTCGAGGGCCTGCTGCCGCTTTGGTGACTCTAGATAACCTGGGCCCGAGCGCATTTCCTAGTGACGGCGACGATCCATTCGGATGTCTGCCCTATCAACTTTTAATGTTATTTTCAGCTCCAACCACGGTGACCACGGGTAACGGGGAATCAGGGTTTGATTCCAGAGAGGGAGCCTGAGAAACAGCTATGGCTACCACTTCCAAGCAAGGCATCATGCGCGCAAATTACCTATTAGGTATAATTAGGTAAGGGCCTGCAGGTGAGCTGACCCCCAAAAAGATTGTAAGTGAGGGCCTGCTGGTTAGCTGACCCTCTAAAAGATTGTAGGTGAGGGCCTGCAGGTGAGCTGACCCTGTAAATGATTGCAGGTAAGGGCCTGCTGGTGATCTTACCCTCTAAAAAATTATATGCGAGGGCCTGCTGCTGAGCTGACCCTCTAAAGCAGGCATGCTCATCATGTGGTCCTCCAGCTGTTGCAAAACTACAACTCCCAGCATTCTCAGACAGCCTACAGCTATCAACCTACAGCAGGGCGTTGTGGGAGTTGTAGTTTTACAACAGCTGGAGGGCCGCAGGTTGAGCATCCCTGCTCTAAAACATTATGGTTGAGGGCCTGCTGCTGAGCTGACCATTTAAAAAATTATGGGAGAGTGCCTGTTGCTTAGCCGAACATTGAAAAAATGTACAGTGTTCAAAGCAGGCCGGGTCGCCTGAATACTTCAGGTAGGAATAATGGAATAGAACTCCGGTTCTATTTTGTAGGTTTTCGGAAATGGGGCCATGATTAAGAGGAATGGCCGGGGGCATCCGTATTGTGCCGCTAGAGGTGAAATTCTAGGAACGGCGCAAGACGAACCAAAGCAAAGGATTTGCCAGGAATGTTTTTATTAATCAAAACCGAAAGTTGGAGGTTCGAAGACGATCAGATACCGTCGTAGTTCCGACCATAAATTATGACACCGTCTACGGAAAAAGTACACTGAATGTCACAGATACATTTTAGAAGCGCACACGTTACACTGCAGATGTGGCGCTGGTAATTTCACTGTCCGCAGCAGACACCGTCTACGGAAAAAGTACACAGTATGTCACAGATAAATTTTAGAAGCGCACACGTTACACTGCAGATGTGGCACTGGTAATGTCACTGTCCGCAGCAGACACCAGCTACGGAAAAAGTACACTGGATGTCACAGATAAATTTTAGAAGCGCACACGTTACACTGCAGATGTGGCGCTGGTAAAGTCACTGTCCGCAGCAGACACAGACAACGGAAAAAGTACACTGGATGTCACAGATACATTTTTGAAGCGTACACGTTACATTGCAGATGTGGCGCTGGAAATGTTGCTGTCCTCAGCAGACACCGTCTACGGAAAAAGTACACAATATGTCACAGATACATTTTAGAAGGGCACACTTTACACTGGAGATGTGGTGCTGGCAATGTCACTGTCCGCAGCAGACACCGTTTACGGAAAAAGTACACTGTATGTCACAGATAAATTTTAGAAGCGCAGCTATATGTCACTGTCCGCAGCAGACACTGTCTATGGAAAAATAACACTGTATGTCACAGATATTTTTGGTATGCGCACACTTTACACAGGAGATGTGGTGCAGCTAATGTCACTGTCCGCAGCGGACACCGTCCACGGAAAAAGTACACTGGGTGTCAGATTTTTTTTGGATGCGCACACTTTACAGAGGAAATGTGGCGCAGCTGATGTCACTGTCCGCAGCGGACACCGTCTATGGAAAAAGGACACTGTATGTCACAGATATTTCTGGGATGCGCACACTTTACACTGGAGATGTGGCGCAGCTAACGTGACTGTCTACAGCGGACACCGTCTACGGAAAAAGTACACTGTATGTCACAGATATTTTTTGGATGCGCACACTTTACACTGGAGATGTGTTGCAGCTAATGTCACTGTCTGCAACAGACACTGTGTACGAAAAAAGTACAGTGGATGTCAGATTTTTTTTGATGCGCACACTTTACACTGTTGAGGTGTCGCAGCTAATGTCACTTTCCGCAGCGGACACCGTCTACGGAAAAAAGACACTGTAAGTCACTGATATTTTTGGGATGCGCACACTTTACACAGGAGATGTGGTGCAGCTAATGTCACTGTCCGCAGCGGACACCGTCTATTGAAAAATAACACTGTATGTCGCTCATATTTTTGGGATGCGCAGCTAGTGTCACTGTGTGCAGCAGACACTGTCTACGTAAAAAGTACACTGGATGTGAGATATGTTTTGGATGCGCACACTTTACACTGGAGATGTGGCGCAGCTATTGTCACTGTCCGCAGCGGACACCGTCTACTGAAAAAGGACACTGTATGTCACAGATATGTTTGGGATGCACACACTTTACACATGAAATGTGGGGCAGCAAATGTCACTGTCCGCAGCTGACACCGTCTATGGAAAAGTACTGTAACGGTCACGTCCACACACACACAGGGGGAAGGATAGTGACCACTGCGCTCCACCCTCACCCCTGGCCCTGCCTACTTGCCTCACGAGTCCTGATGACAGGGGACAACTGGACGGCATTCCCTAACTTAGGATATGTGCAGGGAAGACAGACAAGACAAAATACGGAATATGAACGGACCGGGTCAGAACCAAGAGAGCTACGCAGTACAACGGATAAAGCAAAGAATGGTCAGGAGAAGCCGGGGTCAAATACCAGGAGAGTAGCGAAGTACAAGAGGAGTCCTAAGAGAGTAGTCAGGTGGGAGCCGAGGTCACAATACCAGGACGGAAGCACAGTACAGGAGGAGCAGGCAGAAGGATGGTCAGGGAACAGGATCAGGTAAGTATTCAGTAGTCCAACAAATAGCCAGGAACCTAGAAATTAACAGGCAACCTGTAGCCAGCAGGCTGCCTGTATTTATAGTGGGGAGTGAGGGTCATGTGACGTGGCCAGCGTCACATGACCGACAGACCAACCAGTCGAGCACCGAGTGATCAGCTCGGCGCTCAAGGCAGACTAGGAGCAGGGAGCCACCCAGCTAGTAAAGCCGCCCTGGGAATGAGGCCAAACACAGAACCTCATTCCAAAAGCTAAGCAACAGTTCTGCGGGCAATGGGGGACCGAGTGCACCTTCGGAACCCCGTGACAGTACCCCCCCCTTTTACGAGGGGCCACCGGATCCAAGACTTCAGGCGATGGCTTTTCAGGGTGTTCTAAATGAAATTTACGAAACCAGTCTAGGAGCATGAACCTCCCTGGCAGGTACCCAAGATCTCTCTTCAGGTCCATACCCCTTCCAGTGAATCAGATACTGCAAGGAGTTACGCACCTTCCTGACATCCACTATTTTAGACACGACATACTCGACAGCATCATTAACAAGAACCGGCGGAGGCGAGGCTTTCGATGGTACTACCGGTTCAAAATATTTTTTAAGTAGAGATTTATGGAACACATTATGAATGTGGAATGACTCGGGCAGCTCCAACCTAAATGATACCGGGTTAATCACCTCCGTGATCTTATATGGTCCAATAAAACGAGGAGCAAATTTTCTAGAAGCTACCTTGAGAGATAGATTCTTGGAGGACAACCATACTTTATCCCCAACCTGAAAGTTCACCCCCCTTGAACGTCTCCTATCGGCCTTGAGTTTTTGAGAACTTTGAGCCTTTTCTAGGTTCGATTGAACCCGGGCCCAAACTGTGCACAGTTCGGAGGAGAGTTTATCAGCTTCAGGGTTAGAGGAGGAGACGGACGACCCAGAATGAAAACGGGGATGAAAACCATGGTTACAAAAGAAAGGGGAGACCCCAGCAGAAGAATTGACACGGTTATTCAGAGCAAATTCAGCCAACGGAAGGAATTTGACCCATAATTGCTGGTCATCAGCAACATACAACCTCAGGAATTGTTCCACAGACTGATTAAGGCATTCAGTCTGCCCATTACTCTCAGGATGGTAGGCGGAAGAAAAAGACAACGAAATTTTACATCTTTGACAGAAGGCCCTCCAGAATTTGGACACAAACTGTACACCCCTGTCCGAAACAATATTTTCCGGGATGCCATGTAAACGAACAATCTCTCTCACAAAAATAGACGCCAGGGTTTTAGCATTCGGAAGTTTAGACAGGGGAATGAAATGAACCATCTTGCTAAACCTATCGACCACTACCCAAACCACAGTCTTACCCTCCGCCAGCGGTAGGTCAGTTATAAAGTCCGTCGAGATATGGGACCAGGGTCTACTGGGAATGGGTAGGGGTCGTAGGTTACCAGCAGGGCGAGTCCTAGGTGTCTTAGACCTGGCACAAACCTCACAGGCTGACACGTAGGACTTGACATCCCTGGTCAGAGTGGGCCACCAATAAGATCTAGAAACCAGATCCTTAGTGCCCTCAATACCCGGATGTCCACAAAAGGCAGAATCGTGACACTCACCCAACAGCTGGAGACGAAATTGTACGGGAACAAACAACTTATCTGTTGGGGTGGATGCCGGTGCCAGATGTTGTTCAGCCTTAATGCGAGCCGAGATATCCTGGGTTAGAGCCGCTAAGAAGATGTTTGCTGGTAGGATGGATTCAGGCGGCGTCTCAGTGGGTTGAAAAGCATGGAAGCTCCGAGATAATGCGTCTGCCTTCACATTTTTACTTCCCGGCCTGAACGTAATGGAGAAATCAAAACGGGTAAAAAACAGAGCCCATCGGGCTTGTCGGGGATTCAACCTCTTAGCGGACTCGAGAAACATTAGGTTTTTATGGTCAGTGACAACAGTTACTCGATGCCTTGCCCCCTCCAAAAAATGTCTCCACTCCTCAAATGCCCATTTAATGGCCAACAGCTCCCTATTCCCTATGTCGTAGTTTCTCTCCGTGGGAGAGAATTTCCTAGAGAAGAAGGCACACGGTCTCAGTTTAGTGAGGCTAGCAGGACCTTGTGAAAGGACTGCTCCTGCGCCGTCCTCGGACGCATCCACCTCCACAATAAAGGGTCTCTCCTGATCAGGCTGGATCAGAATGGGAGCGCTACTAAATGCCTTTTTTAATGTTTCAAATGAAGAAATGGCCTTGGTAGACCAATTCTCCAAATCCGCCCCTTTCTTAGTAAGGTCGGTCAATGGCTTAGCAATTACAGAAAAATTCATGATAAATTTACGGTAGTAATTTGCGAAACCCAAAAACCGTTGTAAAGCCTTTAAGGATGAAGGCCTTACCCATTCCTTAATTGCTAAAACCTTACCAGGATCCATCTTAAAGGCGTGAGGAGTCAAAACATGCCCTAGAAACAGTATCTCCTGTACACCAAAGACACATTTCTCTTGCTTAGCGGATAGCTGGTTCTCCCTCAACACCTCTAATACTTGTTTGACATGGGACACATGAGATTCGAAATCAGGAGAGAATATCAAAATGTCGTCAAGATAGACAATAATAAATTTACCTAAGAACTCCCTAAGAATATCGTTCATTAAGTTTTGGAACACAGCTGGGGCATTGCTGAGTCCAAAAGGCATCACCTGATATTCAAAGTGTCCTATCGGAGTATTGAACGCTGTCTTCCATTCGTCTCCCTCCTTGATTCGGATTAGATTGTATGCCCCTTTCGGTCAATCTTGGAAAACCAGGTTGCCCCCAAAACCTGGTTAAATAAATCCGGAATCAATGGGAGAGAGTATCTATTTTGGACAGTGATTTTATTTAATCTCCGGTAATCAATACAAGGCCTAAGACCACCATCCTTCTTTTTAACAAAGAAAAACCCTGCTCCCATAGGAGAGACTGAAGGTCTAATATGCCCTTTAGCAAGGCTCTCCTTAATATAATCTTCCATAGCCTTGCGTTCGGGCCCTGAAAGATTATAAATTCGACCTTTAGGAAATTCAGCACCCTCAATTAGCTCTATGGCGCAATCATAAGGTCTATGGGGGGGTAGAACCTCTGGAGTAAGGGACGAGAACACATCAGAATATTCCTTAATAACAGAGGGTAATGTATTAGACCTTACTGAAACCCCAGCCTGGACCACGGACAAGCATGAGTCACACTTAGGTCCCCATTTCACCAACTCTCAAGTGTGGAAAAAGAACACTGGATGTCAGATATTTTTTGGATCAGCACACTTTACTCTGGAGATGTGGCGCAGCTAATGTTACTGCCCTTAGTGGACACCGTCTACGGAAAAAGTACACTGGATGTCAGATTTTTTTTTGATGTGCAAACTTTACATTGAAGATGTGGCGCAGCTAATGTTACTGTGCGCAGCAAACACCATCTATGGAAGTACACTGGATGTCAGATATTTTTTGGATGCGCACACTTTACACTGGAGATGTGGCGCAGCTAATGTCACTGTCCGCAGCGAACACCGTCTACTGAAAAAGTACACTGGATGTCAGATTTTTTGGGGATGGGCACACTTTACACTGGAAATGTGGCACAGCTAATGTCACTGTCCGCACCGGACACCGTCTACGGAAAAAGTACACTGGATGTCACTGATATTTTAGGGATGCTCACACTTTACACAGGAGATGTGTCGCAGAGAATTTAACTTTCCGCAGCGGCCTATTAGATGCTATTTAGCACAGGATGCGCAAAAAAAATATACTGCTGCTGTCACACACAATAGACTTTTGTGTCTCTGAAAAGTATTTCTAATAAAAATCTTCCAATAACACTGTCTACACTCTGTCCCTTCCTATGCACAACTCTCCCTAAGGGCTCATGCACACGACAGTATTTTGCGTTCCGTATACGGACCGTATTTTGATTCCGTATACGGTCCGTATACGGAACCATTCATTTCAATGGGTCCGCAAAAGATGCGGACAGCACTCTGTGTGCTGTCCGCATCCGTTGCTCTGTTCCGTGACCCCGCAAAAAGTATGAGACATGTCCTATTCTTGTCCGTTTTGCGGACAAGAATAGGCATCTCTATAATGGGCCTCCTGTTCCGTTCAGCAAATTGCGGAAGGCACACGGGCGGCATCCGTTTTTTGCGGATCCGCAAATTGCGGACCGCAAAAAAAGGCACGTCCGTGTGCATGAGCCCTAAGACTGAGCAATTTAGCGCAGGTTGCGTTACAAACATATATTGCTGCTATTACACACAATATTCCTTAAAAGGACTTTTGGGTCTCTGAAAAGTTTTTGTAAGAAAAATCTTCCAATAACACTCCCTACACTGTCTATCCCTTCCTATGCTCAGCTTTCCCTGACTAAAACTGAGCCGAACACGTATCATCGGGTGCTTTATAGCACCCGGTGACATGCTCTGGCCAGCCAATCACTGTAATGCCAGTAGCCAACATCGCTACGGCATTACAGTGCGTGCCAGTACCTCCCTGAATGTTTATTGGCTGCATAGCAGGCAAAAAAAAGGTGCAGGGAGGAGACTCGAGCATTGCGCTCGAGCACATGTGGTACTTGGCCAAGTACCGCCATGTGCCGAGCATCGAGATGCTCGAGCCGAACAGGTATTTGGCCGAGCATGATTGATCATCACTAGTTAATTCACTTTTTTCATAAATAAATAAAAATTACAATAAGTAAATAAATTCATTTAAAAAATCATAAAAATTAATAAAAAGTGAAATGCAGAAAATAAAAAATTTGAAAGTTATAGGAATAGTTACTAGTATTAGCAAATAGTATAGCAGACTGTGTACACACATACATCCCCCTTTTTCATTCGTATAAAAGTAAAATAAAAAATATACATATATTAATTTTTGCAATAGTATAGTGGAATTTGTGTGTGTAAAATACAAACATATGCAATTTTTTTTCCTTTTTGCTTTTGCTTTCTTAATTAAAAAAAATATATATAGGTATTCGTTTTAGATATATTTATGATAGCAAGATATTTTTTCTGCATGAACTATATACTAAATGTTTTCTGGGGAAAAATATTGACAGCATTCTCAGGATAGTTCATTAATATCTGATTCATGGGGTTCCAACACCTATCACAGCCACCGTTCAACTGATTGAAGAGACTAAGAGACTTCATTATGTAGTGGATATGCTTGGAATTGCATAATAGACACACTTACATGAGTGTGACTGAGCTACGCCTAGGTCATGTGACTCAGGATACACTGGCTTAGTTAGAGGCCTAGATACGGACTCTTCAAATTACTAATTAGCAGGGGTGCTGGCAGTTTTATCACACCAATCAAATATTAATGACCTTTTCTTTGAAGTTAAGGTGGAGGGCCTATCAGTGATTGACAGCTAATACAGTCTTAGAGGGAAGTCTGTCAATCACTGATAGGACCGCCTCCTCGACTTTAAAGCAAAGAATGAGCAAGAAATTAAAATGAATGAAATCCGAGTTATATTGAATCTTTTCCCACAAAACTATTTAATAATTTGCTCTGCATCTCCTGCTCTATAGCATGTTCCCTTTAAGTATCAACAGATAAATGCTGATTTACAAATGTCATAAAAACATACCTGTGAAATGACATTATCTATAGGTGGACAGTTCTTTAAATTTTCACTTCCAATGCCAGAATCATCAGCATCTATTAGACTGTCAACTGGAACATTGTGCTGAGGTTTAAGAAATGCAAATTCCTGGTCATGTGGATCGAGAGTTACACAAACATCATAGGAATATGGCAGAGGTAATGTTCCATTGTTGAACTGTGAAATGAATCTGGGATCAACTGGTGGATATAGATTTGTACTCATAGATCCAAATGTGGTAGAAGACTTTGACTCTTTATATTTGGAGACAACTGCAATAATCACAGTCAACATAAAGAGAAATGAAATCAATGCCAAGGCTATTACCAAGTAGAATTGTAGGTTGGACTGAGATTCTTCTTTGTTAGACTGACTGCTCAGCTCAGGAAGGATCTGATGAAAATGACCTGCAATCACCATGTTTATAGTGACTGAAGCTGAGTGGGATGGAATCCCATTGTCTTTTACTAGAACCACAATTCCATGTTTCATGATGTCTCTTTCTTGAAATAAATGTGAAGTCCTTATCTCCCCTGTGTGCTGGTCAATGGTGAAGAGTGATGGTTCTGAAGACTGTAAAAAGTAAGACAACCAGGCATTGTGTCCAGAGTCAGCATCCACTGCCACCACTTTAGATACTAAAGATCCTTTTTCAGAAGTCCAAGGAACCATCTCAAATGTTGAACTATCAACCTCTGGTGATGGGTAGAGAATAATTGGTGAATTATCATTCTGGTCGACTATATATATTTTTAGTGTTGTACTGCTGTTCAGAGATGGGGATCCACTGTCTCTGGCAATGATTTGGATATTAAATTCTTTATGTTTCTCATAATCAAATGACTGTTGAGCATAAATGACCCCAGTTATGGGATTTATAGAGATATAGTAATACAGGGAATCTTCTTTATTAGCTTTGGTCATTATAGAATATGTTATCTTAGAATTGTCTTCACTGTCCATATCTCTTGCTTGAATACTAAATATTGAAGCTCCTGGTAAATTATTTTCTGTCACAAATGCAGAGTACATCAACTTTTCGAACACTGGTGCATTGTCATTGATATCTGATATACTGAGTTGGATTACTTTTCTAGAACTCATTTCAGGAGAACCTCTGTCTGAGGCTTGTATTGTGATGTTGTAGGATGATGTTTTTTCCCTATCTAGAGCACTCTTTGTAATAATTTTATAGAACTTTCCAGTTGATGATATTAACTCAAATGGTAAATCACCTTTTATTGCACATTGAACTTCACCATTTTCTCCTGAGTCACGGTCATGAACTTTAATCAGAGCCACTACAGTTCCAGGGTTGGAATCCTCAGGAATATGATCTGATGATGAGGTTATAGTAATCTCAGGAGCATTGTCATTTTCATCTGTTATTTCTATTAAAACTTTAACATGAGCAGCTAGGCCTCCTCCATCTTGCGCTTGCACAGAAATTTCATAATAATTTCTTACTTCATAATCTAAGTTTCCCCATGTTCTAATTTCTCCATTTTGGGAATCAACAAGAATATTATCTACTGTGGTACTAATAGAGTAAGTGATCTGTGCATTGATGCCTTCATCATCATCACTTGCACTGACCTGCAGAATAGTTGAATTCACTGGTATATTTTCCCTAACACTTACTTTATATACATCCTGTGTAAATACTGGGGAATTATCATTGAAGTCAGTTATAATGATATTTATTAATGCAGTGCCTGTCTGTACAGGATTTCCACCATCAGAAGCTGTTAGAATGAGTTCATGCTTGTCTTGTGTCTCTCGGTCTAGAGGTTTCTCTAGTATGAGCTCTGGAAATACACTGCCATCAGAGCTGACCTTCTCTCCAAGAGCAAAATACTGATTTGTACTGAGTTTGTAGCTTATCAGAGAATTAATACCTATATCCAAATCTTCTGCATTTTGTAAAACAAAGTTTCTTCCTAGAGAGGACAATTCTCTCATTTCTAATGTCAATATGTTATGACGAAATTTTGGAGGATTGTCATTTATGTCCTGAATATCAATCTTAACATTGAAGACATTTAGTGGATTTTCTACCACAGCATCAAATGTAAGGACACAATCAGCTGCAGCTCTACACAATGTCTCCCTGTCTATCCTATCAGCAATGTATAGATTTCCATTATCCAGATTTATACTGAAATATTTCTCTGACAGATCAGATACAATGTGTAATTTTCTACTGGAGAGATCCTTAACATTTAATTGAAGATCGTTTGCAAAATTTCCAACAATTGAACCTTTTCTTAATTCTTCATTAATAGAATAATGAATCTGACAAAAGACTGAATGACACATCCAGGAAAATAAAAATTGAAATATTACTTGCCATCTGAGTCCTTTGATTAATTGTCCTTCCTGCAGTTTTAATCCAGCCATCCTTCTTCCTACCAGAAATATAACAGTGGAGTTTCTTGTTATAATCCAGTGGAATTACAGAATCAGAGAGAGGTCTTTCTTCTTAGGAGTCTGAACCATGTCACATCCTAGTGTGAAATGCTGTGTATTTCTTCTTTCTGTTGAACACTGTCTACATCATGGAGGTGATTCTGGATTTGTAGAATATTTTCCTTATTGGTGAACAGCGGCGCTCTGAGGCGTATATCGGGAACTACAGCATCAGTTACTTAACTTCATTGCCATCAGAGTCTATTTAAGTATTTGTAGTTCAAAAGAAATAGCATATATGCAATAATATCAAAATATAATTGGCCCACAGGCAAGATATAATTATAAAAAAAAACTTTAATATAAAAAGCATAAATAAATAGAATGCATACCATCTCAGCTTAACTGAATCTGATCAAAATCTGCTGAAAAAACTCCTTGGCCCACATCAGCACAAATCTAAAATGTGAAAAATTCCAGAGCTTCCTAAAGTCTTATGGGGTTATTTATCAAACTGGTGTAAAGTAGAACTGGCTTAGTTGCCCATAGCAGCCAATCAGATTCCACATTTCAATTTTTCACAGCTCCTTTGGAAAATGAAAGGTGGAATCTGATGGTGGTTGCTATGGACAACTAAGCCAGTTCTACTTTATACCAGTTTGATAAAAGACCCCATTAATTTAATATTCATAAAATAGTTGATACAGTTCAAAGTCTACACATTTTCAAAGGCTACACATTTTAAAAACTAGAGGTGTTCTTGATACTGAATTATGAGCAGGAACCCTTTTAGTTTACAATGGCTTAGAGTTTGGATTGTGTTTCCTGTTTTTATGGATATTTATTGAAGACTTTCAATTTTAAGAAGTGCTGGAATTTAATATTTTTAAACTTATTAAATAAATTTCAAAGTTAGGTTATTTCTACTAAAATAGCAAAGGAAATATTCAAGCAAGATAGCCGTGGCACCCTCTTTGCACTAAAATGGATGAGGTAAGTACAATTTATTTATTCATTTAATCAACCCCTGAAAGGCTTTAGTATTGATTTCAGATGCCGTGACTGTTGAAGAACGCGGCATCTGAAGGATTGCTTTGCTTTGCTCCTGTGTGCGCGCGTTCACAGGAAATCTCGCCTCTCGCGAGATGACGCGCCGGCGCGTCCAGGAGGAATGAATCGACCGCCTCCGGAACGCAATCCTGTTTTAGGCGGTCAGTAGGCGGTTAATTCTATGGAACTTTACATCAAGAAATAGTTACACATGTTGGTAAGGCTGATTAGTCAACCTGCATTTGTGGGAGGGGCGGAGGCTCTTCATATACGAGCCACAGCCTCACTCACAGGCATGTGTTCTCAGGTGCACAGGCCGCATGTTACCTTGTCCGTCCAGGTTCAGCCACGGCTGATACTATATGTTTTTGTCTTGTTACCTGGATCGCCCAGGCCGAGTTAAATGTTGTATGTCACCTGGATCGCCCAGGTTCAGCCACTGCAGATACCGGCTATGTCATTTGTCTTGTTACCTGGATCGCCCAGGCCGAGTTACATGTTATGTGTTACCTGGATCGCCCAGGCCGAGATAAATGTTGTATGTCACCTGGATCGCCCAGGCCGAGTTAAATGTTGTATGTCACCTGGATCGCCCAGGCCGAGTTAAATGTTGTATGCCACCAGGATCGTCCAGGTTCAGCCACGGCAGATCACGGCTATGTCATTTGTCTTGTTACCTGGATCGCCCAGGCCGAGTTACATGTTGTATGTCACCTGCATCGCCCAGGCCACGTTAAATTTTGTATGTCACCTGGATCGCCCAGGCCACGTTAAATGTTGTATGTCACCTGGATCGCCCAGGCCACGTTAAATGTTGTATGTCACCTGGATCGTCCAGGCCACGTTAAATGTTGTATGTCACCTGGATCGCCCAGGCCGAGTTAAATGTTGTATGTCACCTGGATCGTCCAGGCCACGTTAAATGTTGTATGTCACCTGGATCGTCCAGGCCACGTTAAATGTTGTATGTCACCTGGATCGCCCAGGCCACGTTAAATGTTGTATGTCACCTGGATCGCCCAGGCCACGTTAAATGTTGTATGTCACCTGGATCGCCCAGACCGAGTTAAATGTTGTATGTCACCTGGATCGCCCAGGCTGAGTTAAATGTTGTATGTTACCTGGATCGTCCAGGCCACGTTAAATGTTGTATGTCACCTGGATCGCCCAGGCCGAGTTAAATGTTGTATGTCACCTGGATCGTCCAGGCCACGTTAAATGTTGTATGTCCCCTGGATCGCCCAGGCTGAGTTAAATGTTGTATGTCACCTGGATCGTCCAGGCCACGTTAAATGTTGTATGTCACCTAGATCGCCCAGGCCACGTTAAATGTTGTATGTCACCTGGATCGTCCAGGTTCAGCTACTGCAGATACCATGCTATGTCATTTGTCTTGTTACCTGGATCGCCCAGGACAAGCTAAATGTTGGGTGACAACTGGACCGTCAGGTTCAGCCGCTGCTGATACTACGCTATATGTCATGTTTTGTTGTTAGAATAAGTCTCTGCCAAACCCCACTCTATCGGTATATCGGGTTTACTCTACTCGCACCCAGAGCTGCGTTCACACGTCCTATACTACTACAGGTTCTTTCCAGGCCCATTTCAAGAACTGCATTCATGTCGCTGTTACATCTATGTTATGCTCCGTTCACAACCAGAGCTGCTGTTATACCAAATTTCATGCTCTGCTTATACCCAGAGTTGTGTTCACACTTATACTGCTACACCACGTCATATACCCCACTCACCAAAGCCGCTTTCCATGTCTGCTGTCACATCAAGTTAATATTCTGTGCACATCCAAAGCTGCATCCGCATGTCTGCTTTTACATCTTGTCCTATACTCCATTCACTACTAGAGCTGCGTTCACGTGTCTGCCTTCGCATCACGTCAATACTCTGATCACTTTCAAATTGCATTCATACGTCTGCTTATACCATGCTTTTCATGCGCTACCCATACTCGGAGCTGCGCCCATACCATGTTTTTTAGGTACCACTCACATCCAAAGCTCCATTCACCCATTTGTTGTTACATCATGTGTTGTACTCTGCTTCCACTCAAAGCTGCATTCTCCTGTTCATTGCTACATCATGGTTTTACTCAATAGTCTCACCGGGGCAGTCTGCACCCACCGCTCTGGTTCTTTAATCCTGGTTCATATTCACTCAGACTGGTCTCCTTTTACTTCTGGTTCGTATTTACTTAGATTGGTCTCCTGCCCCAGTTCACCAAACAGCTCCTCAGCGGAGGTCAGTCGGCCAATAGGAGTAAGTTTCCTGCTATGTTTTCACAAGCTGTTCATTTGTTTGTCACGATAAGAGACTTCTCTTAGCGAACTTGCAATGACTCAGGCTCTTGTTTTTCTCCCATTTCTGTTTCAATTTCATGTTTACATTTATGGTTCGCGGTGGTTAGTGTTATGTATGCACGTGCTTTGGATTTCTAATGTCTATATTTTCAACGCCTGTTGGCAGTTATGTTCCTTAGGCCACCTTCTAGCCAATCCAATCATTCAAGCCTCTGCATATCCTATCAGGTCCGGCTTACGTTTTAATTACTTATCGTCACCGTAACGTCATCCCTCTGGCTTCGGGGGCCTCTGGCTTTGGGGGCCCTATGATTGATCCGGCCTCATGGCTCCGGGGGCCCCTTGACCGTTTTTCATGTTTTGTTTTGTTTGTTAGGGGTACGACATGGTTGTAGGCTGGTTAGTGTCCCAGGTTTGCGGTTGGAGGGGGTCATGGCTATGCGACTCCCCAAGGCTGCATTTAGTTAATGTCCGTTATTATCTCCATTTTCTGTCACGTTTCCCTTCGTCTTTTCAGGTCATGCAGTTGAATTCATGTTGGGGGTCACCTTCCACGTCGGTCATGTCTCGTTCCTAACGATATTTCGCCTTGCATGTTATTCAGGCCACGTAGTTTATCTTAGGTATCGCCTGCCACATCGGTCAGGCTCATGGTTTAATTTCACCTGCACCTTATTCAGGTCACTTATTATAGTCATAATTTCTTGATTTAAAAAAAAAAAAAAACTCTGCCCCATGGCTTCGGGGGCCCGATGACTGCTTCGGCCCCATGGCTTCGGGAGCCCGATGACTGCTTCGGCCCCATGGCTTCGGGGGCCTGACGACGGCTTCGGCCCCATGGCTTCGGGGGCCCGACGACGGCTTCGGCCCCATGGCTTCGGGGGCCCGACGACGGCTTCGGACCCATGGCTTCGGGGGGCCCGATGATGGCTTCGGCCCCATGGCTTCGGGGGCCCGATGATGGCTTTGGCCCCATGGCTTTGGGGGCCCGATGACTGCTTTGGCCCCATGGCTTCGGGGGCCCAATGACTGTTTTCAGTCCTGCTGGGCTGATTGCCTGGTTGGTTGTCCATCTGGGCTGATTTGGCCCGTATGTATCACATACATACCTGCTTCCCTAATTTCCTAATAATCCATGTTGATCGCTCACTTTATGTTTTGACCGCAAACTGGTCCGGTTCGCCCTACAGCATCATTGTCATGTCTTACGCAGATATTTCGTCTTGCTTTAATTGTTTATGCTTTCGTTCAGGTCCTGCCAGAGGAGGAACAAGCAGGGTAATTCCCTCTAGCATTTCAGTCTCCGATCGTAGTCGACCATATCTTGTCAACCAGGTCCCCGCGCAAAGTCTTTGCCTTTTTACCACGTCTAGGAATTCATTTTCGCCGGTAGCTTCACTGCAATTGCATTCCCTCACTCATGGGAGGTCATAGACAGAATCTTGTATATTATGGCTTCGTAGCTTCTTGCCGCACTAACCTCAGACTCTCTACAACCACGTTAAATCGTGTTTTGGACAAGGTTCAGCATTTCTTCACAGTAGAAGATTCAGATAGTAGGTCGGTCTTCACGTCTCAAGCGTTAAAACAATTCTCAGGGGCACACAGTAGAACAACGCGCGGACCACGGCTAGCAGATAGCTGTTGTCTGGGGAACTACTCAAGGATTCTATTCCTATCTACATAGTTCTTTTTGGCCCTCATTCCTGCATAGTCTAGGCAGTTAGGTTTCGGTCCCACGATCTCCTGAGGCTAGGGCATTGCCAGTACTCCCTAGAACCAAAACTTTACAAGGTTCAGTTGGTTTTCATGATCCATTTCACAACGTATTTCCGGTCCTCCATTCCGCTTTGGGGCAGTATCCGCAATATTGAGCATCATGTCTCTGGCCTTGTCATCCACAAGATGGGTTGTAGGTCTCCTTCTGGCCTTGCCTCATACACCCCAAATTTTTTGCTCTAGATCCCTGACGCCTTGCAGTTGGCTTGGGGATTAGTTTGCACATGCCATTAGAGTTCCTTTTCTACCCTACTTGGCTTGGTTTTTGCCCACTTACAGGCCTACCCACGATCATGGCTTAGGGCATACAACAAGCCATTTAGTCAGGTCAGCTAAGACACGCCTAGCTCGGTTAGGTTGTTCCTGTTGTTTCTCTCCCTAGGGTTCTTCGGATATCTCTTGGCCGTAGCCATGACCACAAATGATAAGAATACAATAAACAAGACATTATTAACAGACTGGTATAGAGGGGAGCTTCTAAAATGTATCTGTGACATCCAGTGTACTTTTTCCATAGATGGTGTCTGCTGTGGACAGTCTACGGAAAAAGTACACTGTATGTCACAGATACATTTTTTAACTGCACACGATACACTGGAGATGTGGCCCAGCTAACGTCAGAAGCGGACACCGTCTATTGAAATAGTACACTGTATGTCACAGATATTTATGCGGATGCGTACACTTTACACAGGAGATGTGGCGCAGCTAGTGTCACTGTCCGCAGCGGACACCGTCTACGGAAAAAGTATGCTGTATGTCACAGATATTTTTTAGATGCGCACACTTTATACTGGAGATGTGGTGCAGCTAATGACACTGTCCGCAACGGACACTGTCTACGAAAAAAGTACAGTGGATATCAGATTATTTTTTTTATGCGCACTCTTTACACTGTTTAGGTGTCGCAGCTAATGTCACTTTCTGCAGTGGACACCGCCTACGGAAAAAGGACACTATGTCACAGATATTTTTGGGATGCACACACTTTACACAGGAGATGTTGCGCAGCTAATGTCACTGTACGCAGCGGACACTGTCTACTATGGAAAAATAACACTGTATGTCACAGATATTTTTGGGATGCGCACACTTTACACAGGAGATGTCGTTCAGCTAATGTCACTTTCCGCAGCTGACACCATCTACGGAAAAGTACACTGGATGTCAGATATTTTTTTGATGCGCACACTTTACACTGGAGATGTGGAGCAGCTAATCTCAGTGTCCGCAGCTGACACCGTCTACGGAAAAAGTACACTGTATGTCACAGATACATTTTTTAACCGCACACGATACACTGGAGATGTGGCCCAGCTAATCTCACTTTTAGAAGTGGACACCGTCTATTGAAAAAGTACACTGTATGTCACAGATATTTTTGCGGATGCGCACACTTTACACAGGAGATGTGGCGCAGCTAGTGTCATTTTCCGCAGTGGATACCATCTACGGAAAAAGTACACTGGATGTCAGATATTTTTTGATGCGCACACTTTACACTGGAGATGTGGCGCAGCTAATGTCTCCTTCCGCAGCGGACACCGTCTACGGAAAAAGGACACTGTATGTCACAGATATTTTTGGATGCACACACTTTACACAAGAGATGTGGCGCAGCAAATGCAGCTGACACCGTCTACGGAAAAGTACACTGGAAGTCAGATATTTTTTGGATGCGCACACTTTACTCTGGAGATGTGGTGCAGCTAATGTCACTGTCCACAGCGGACACCGTCTACGGAAAAAGTACACTGGATGTCAGATATTTTTTGGATGAGCACACTTTACTCCGGAGATGTGGAGCAGCTAATGTCACTGCCCGCAGCGGACACCGTCTACAGAAAAAGTACACTGGATGTCAGATTTTTTTTTGATGCGCAAACTTTACATTGAAGATGTGGCGCAGCTAATGCCACTGTCTGCAGCGGACACCGTCTACGGAAAAAGTACACTGGATGTCAATGATATTTCAGGGATGCGCACACTTTACACAGGAAATGTGTCGCGGATACTTTAACTGTCCGCAGCGGCCTATTAGATGCTATTTAGCGCAGGATGCTCTCTTCCTATGCACAGCTTTCCCTAAGACTGAGCAATTTAGCGCAGGTTGCGCTACAAACATAAATTGCTGCTATCACACACAATAGTCATTAAAAGGACTTTTGGGTCTCTGAAAAGTTTTTGTAATAAACATCTTCCAATAACACTCCCTACACTGTCTTTCCCTTCCTATGCTCAGCTTTCCCTGACTAAAACTGAGCCGAACACATATCATCTGGTGCTTTATAGCACCTGCAATGACAGTAGCTAACATCGCTACGGCATTACAGTGCGTGCCAGTACCTCCCTGCACGTTTATTGGCTGCATAGCAGGCAAAAAAAAGCATGCTCGGTGTTTGGCAGAGCATGCTTGATCATCACTAAATAATTCACTTTTTCATAAATAAATAAAAATTACAATAAGTAAATAAATTCATTTAAAAAATCATAAAAATTTATAAAAAGTGAAATGCAGAAAATAAAAAATTAGAAAGTTATAGGAATAGTTATAAGTATTAGCAAATAGTATAACAGACTGTGTACACACATACACCCCCCCTTTTTTCATTCGTAAAGAAGCAAAATAAAAAATATACATATATAAATTTTTGCAATAGTAAACATGAGTGTGACTGAGCTACGCCTAGTTCATGTGACTCAGGACACACTGGCTTAGTAAGATGCCTAGATACGGCCTTTTCAAATGACTAATTAGCAGGGGTGCTGGTAGTTTTACCCCACCAATCAAATATTAATGACCTATCCTGATGATAGCCCATCAATACTAAACTTCTAGAGAAATCTTTTAAAAGGAACCTGTCACCATGAAAATGCTAATTAATCTGAAAGCAGCATGTTATAGAGCAGGAGGAAATAAGCAGATTAATACATAGTTTTGTGGGGAAAGATTATAAGTATAAGTTGTATTTCATTCATTTAAATTTTCTGTTCATTATTTTCTTTGAAGTCAAGGTGGAGGGCCTATCAGTGATTGACAGCTATTACAGTCTGAGAGGGAAGGCTGTCAATCACTGATAGGACCGCCTCCTCGACTTTAAAACTAAGAATGAGCAAGAAATAAAAATGAATAAAATCCGAGTTATATTGAATCTTTTCCCACAAAACTATTTAATAATTTGCTCTGCATCTCCTGCTCTATAGCATGCTTCCTTCAGCTTAGACACCATTTCAGCGTAACAGGTTCCCTTAAAGTATCAACAGATAAATGCTGATTAACAAATGTCATAAAAACATACCTGTGAAATGACATTTTCTATAGGTGGACAGTTCTTTAACATTTCATTTCCAATGCCAGAATCATCAGCATCTATTAGACTGTCAACTGGAACATTGTGCTGAGGTTTAAGAAATGCAAATTCCTGGTCATGTGGATCGAGAGTTACACAAACATCATAGGAATATGGCAGAGGTAATGTTCCATTGTTGAATTGTGAAATGAATCTGGGATCAACTGGTGGATATAGATTTGTACTCATAGATCCAAATGTGGTAGAAGACTTTGACTCTTTATATTTGGAGACAACTGCAATAATCACAGTCAACATAAAGAGAAAAGAAATCAATGCCAAGGCTATTACCAAATAGAATTGTAGGTTGGACTGAGATTCTTCTTTGTTAGACTGACTGCTCAGCTCAGGAAGGATCTGATGAAAATGACCTGCAATCACCATGTTTATAGTGACTGAAGCTGAGTGGGATGGAATCCCATTGTCTTTTACTAGAACCACAATTCCATGTTTCATGATGTCTCTTTCTTGAAATAAATGTGAAGTCCTTATCTCCCCTGTGTGCTGGTCAATGGTGAAGACTGATGGTTCTGAAGACTGTAAAAAGTAAGACAACCAGGCATTGTGTCCAGCGTCAACATCCACTGCCACCACTTTAGATACTAAAGATCCTTTTTCAGAAGTCCAAGGAACCATCTCAAATGTTGAACTATCAACCTCTGGTGATGGGTAGAGAATAATTGGTGAATTATCATTCTGGTCGACTATATATATTTTTAGTGTTGTACTGCTGTTCAGAGATGGGGATCCACTGTCTCTGGCAATGATTTGGATATTAAATTCTTTATGTTTCTCATAATCAAATGACTGTTGAGCATAAATGACCCCAGTTATGGGATTTATAGAGATATAGTAATACAGGGAATCTTCTTTATTAGCTTTGGTCATTATAGAATATGTTATCTTTGAATTGTCTTCACTGTCCATATCTCTTGCTTGAATTCTAAATATTGAAGCTCCTGGTAAATTATTTTCTGTCACAAATGCAGAGTACATCAACTTTTCAAACACTGGTGCATTGTCATTGATATCTGATATACCCAGTTGTATAACTTTTCTAGAACTCATTTCAGGAGAACCTTTGTCTGAGGCTTGTATTGTGATGTTGTAGGATGATGCTTTTTCCCTGTCTAGAGCACTCTTTGTAATAATTTTATAGAACTTTCCAGTTGATGATATTAACTCAAATGGTAAATCACCTTTTATTGCACATTGAACTTCACCATTTTCTCCTGAGTCACGGTCATGAACTTTAATCAGAGCCACTACAGTTCCAGGGTTGGAATCCTCAGGAATATGATCTGATGATGAGGTTATAGAAATCTCAGGAGCATTGTCATTTTCATCTGTTATTTCTATTAAAACTTTAGCATGAGCAGCTAGGCTTCCTCCATCTTGCGCTTGCACGGAAATTTCATAATAATTTCTTACTTCATAATCTAAGTTTCCCCATGTTCTAATTTCTCCATTTTGGGAATCAACAAGAATATTATCTACTGTGGTACTAATAGAGTAAGTTATTTTTGCATTGACTCCTTCATCATCATCACTTGCACTGACCTGCAGAATTGTTGAATTCACCGGTATATTTTCCCTAACACTTATTTTATATACATCTTGTGTAAATACTGGAGAATTATCATTGATATCATTGATAATTATACTAATTAAGGCAGAGCCTGTCTGTACAGGATTTCCACCATCAGAAGCTGTTAGAATGAGTTCATGCTTGTCTTGTGTCTCTCGGTCTAGAGGTTTCTCCAGTATAAGCTCTGGAAATACACTGCCATCAGAGCTGACCTTCTCTCCAAGAGAAAAATACTGATTTGTACTGATTTTGTAGCTTATCAGAGAATTAATACCTATATCCAAATCTTCTGCATTTTGTAAAACAAAGCTTCTTCCTGGAGAGGTCAATTCACTCATTTCTAATGTCAATATGTTATGACGAAATTTAGGAGGATTGTCATTTATGTCCTGAATATCAATCTTAACAGTGAAGACATTTAGAGGATTTTCTACCACAGCATCAAATGTAAGGACACAATCAGCTGCAGCTCTACACAATGTCTCCCTGTCTATCCTATCAGCAATGTATAGGTTTCCATTATCCAGATTTATACTGAAATATTTCTCTGACAGATCAGATGCAATGTGTAATTTCCTTCTGGAGAGATCCTTCACATCTAATTGAACATCGTTTGCTAAATTTCCAACAATTGAACCTTTTCTTAATTCTTCATTAATAGAGTAATGAATCTGACCAGAGACTGAATGACACATCCAGGAAAATAAAAATGGAAATATTACTTGCCATCTGAGTCCTTTGATTAATTGTCCTTCCTGCAGTTTTAATCCAGCCATCCTTCTTCCTACCAGAAATATAACAGTGGAGTTTCTTGTTATAATCCAGTGGAATTATAGAATCAGAGAGAGGTCTTTCTTCTTAGGAGTCTGAACCATGTCACATCCTAGTGTGAAATGCTGTGTATTTCTTCTTTCTGTTGAACACTGTCTACATCATGGAGGTGATTCTGGATTTGTAGAATATTTTCCTTATTGGTGAACAGCGGCGCTCTGAGGCGTATATCGGGAACTACAGCATCAGTTACTTAAGTTCATTGCCATCAGAGTCTATTTAAGTATTTGTATGTCAAAAGTAATAGCATATATGCAATAATATCAAAATATAATTGGCCCACAGGCAAGATATAATTATAAAAAAAAACTTTAATATAACAAGCATAAATAAATAGAATGCGCACCATCTCAGCTCAACTGAATCTGATCAAAATCTGCTGAAAAAACTCCTTGGCCCACATCAGCACAAATCTAAAATGTAAAAAAAAAATTCCAGAGCTTCCTAAAGTCTTATGGGGTTATTTATCAAACTGGTATAAATTAGAACTGGCTTAGTTGCCCATAGCAGCCAATCAGATTCCACATTTCATTTTTGACAGCTCCTTTGGAAAATGAAAGGTGGAATCTGATTGGTTGCTTTGGGCAACTAAGCCAGTTCTTCTTTATACCAGTTTGATAAATGTCCTCACTAATTTAATATCCATAAAATTGTTGATACAGTTCAAAGTCTACACATTTTCAAAGGCTACACATTTTAAAAACTAGAGGTGTTCTTGATACTGAATTATGAGCAGGAACCCTTTTAGTTTACAATGGCTTAGAGTTTGGATTGTATTTCCTGTTTTTATGGATATTCATTGAAGACTTTCAATTTTAAGAAGTGCTGGAATTTAATATTTTTAAACTTATTAAATACATTTCAAAGTTAGGTTATTTCTAGGGATGAGCAAACCCGAACTGTATAGTTCGGGTTCGTACCGAATTTTGGGGTGTCCGTGACACGGACCCGAACCCGAACATTTTCGTAAAAGTCTGGGTTCGGGTTCGGTGTTCGGCGCTTTCTTGGCGCTTTTTGAAAGGCTGCAAAGCAGGCAATCAACAAGCGTCATACTACTTGCCCCAAGAGGCCATCACAGCCTTGCCTACTATTGGCATGGCTGTGATTGGCCAGTGCAGCATGTGACCCAGCCTCTATATAAGCTTGGGTCACGTAGAGCTGCACGTCACTCTGCTGATTCAAGCATAGGGAGAGGTTGCTGCTGCGACGTTAGGGTGAGATTAGGCAGATTAACTCCTCCAAAATACTTAATTCAGTGATCGATCTCCAGCTGTGGATCATTGAAGTGCTGATATTGAATTGCTCACTTTTTTTAGGCTGCCCAGAGCGTTTTTATATCACTTTTTTCTGGGGTGATCGGCAGCCATTTTGTGGCTTGTGGTGCGCCAGCACAAGCTACCACCAAGTGCATTTAACCATCAATAGTGTGGTTATTTTTTGCTATATCCTACATCAGGTGCAGGCTGAGCCTGTGTCACCCAAGTGTATTTAACCATCAACAGTGTGGTTATTTTTTGGCCATATACTACATCAGGTGCAGGCTGAGCCTGTGTCACCCAAGTGCATTTAACCATCAACAGTATGGTTATTTTTTGCTATATCCTACATCAGGTGCAGGCTGAGCCTGTGTCACCCAAGTGCATTTAACCATCAACAGTGTGGTTATTTTTTGGCCATATACTACATCAGGTGCAGGCTGAGCCTGTGTCACCCAAGTGCATTTAACCATCAACAGTGTGGTTATTTTTTGCTATATCCTACATCAGGTGCAGGCTGAGCCTGTGTCACCCAAGTGCATTTAACTATCAACAGTGTGGTTATTTTTTGGCCATATACTACATCAGGGGCAAGTTGAGCCTGTCACCCAGCGCCTAAAAAATAGGCCTGACATTTCTATTCCTCCAAATCAGTACAGTTCTAGCTGGTCAAGTTATATTTAGTGACCATAAAAGCACAGTTTTTGTTCTGGGTTGAAAAACTATTCCCAAATTTGCCATTCTCAAAATTAGTAGTTTCTGCTATATCAGGCCTACTTTAAATCTATCCCAAAAAGTATATCTTAGATTCAAGGTGCTGATAGTGTCATTCTGAAAAACTTAACACACACGCTACCGTGCAGATACAAGTCTAATTCTGTGATTAAAGGTATATCTGTCACACAGCGCGTAAAAAATAGGCCTCACATTTCTATTCCTCCAAATCAGTACAGTTTTAGCTGGTCAAGTTATATTTAGTGACCGTAAAAGCACAGTTTTTGTTCTGGGTTGAAAAACTATTCCCAAATTTGCCATTCTCAAAATTAGTAGTTTCTTCTATATCAGGCCTACTTTAAATCTATCCCAAAAAGGATATCTTAGATTGAAGGTGCTGATAGTGTCATTCTGAAAAACTTAACACACACGCTACCGTGCAGATACAAGTCTAATTCTGTGATTAAAGGTATATCTGTCACACAGCGCGTAAAAAATAGGCCTGACATTTCTATTCCTCCAAATCAGTACAGTTTTAGCTGGTCAAGTTATATTTAGTGACCGTAAAAGCACAGTTTTTGTTCTGGGTTTAAAAAATTATTCCCAAATTTGCCATTCTCATAAATAAGTAGTTTCTGCTATATCAGGCCTACTTTAAATCTATCCCAAAAAGGATATCTTAGATTCAAGGTGCTGATAGTGTCATTCTGAAAAACTTAACACACACGCTACCGTGCAGATACAAGTCTAATTCTGTGATTAAAGGTATATCTGTCACACAGCGCGTAAAAAATAGGCCTCACATTTCTATTCAACCAAATCCGTACTGTTTTAGCTGGTCAAATTATTTGTAGTGACCGTAAAAGCACAGTTTTTGTTCTGGGTTGAAAAACTATTCCCAAATTTGCCATTCTCATAAATAAGTAGTTTCTGCTATATCAGGCCTACTTTAAATCTATCCCAAAAAGGATATCTTAGATTCAAGGTGCTGATAGTGTCATTCTGAAAAACTTAACACACACGCTACCGTGCAGATACAAGTCTAATTCTGTGATTAAAGATATATCTGTCACACAGCGCGTAAAAAATAGGCCTCACATTTCTATTCAACCAAATCCGTACTGTTTTAGCTGGTCAAATTATTTGTAGTGACCGTAAAAGCACAGTTTTTGTTCTGGGTTGAAAAACTATTCCCAAATTTGCCATTCTCATAAATAAGTAGTTTCTGCTATATCAGGCCTACTTTAAATCTATCCCAAAAAGGATATCTTAGATTCAAGGTGCTGATAGTGTCATTCTGAAAAACTTAACACACACGCTACCGTGCAGATACAAGTCTAATTCTGTGATTAAAGGTATATCTGTCACACAGCGCGTAAAAAATAGGCCTGACATTTCTATTCAACCAAATCTGTACTGTTTTAGCTGGTCAAATTATTTGTAGTGACCGTAAAAGCACAGTTTTTGTTCTGGGCTGAAAAACTATTCCCAAATTTGCCATACTCATAAATAAGTAGTTTCTGCTATATCAGGCCTACTTTAAATCTATCCCAAAAAGGATATCTTAGATTCAAGGTGCTGATAGTGTCATTCTGAAAAACTTAACACACACGCTACCGTGCAGATACAAGTCTAATTCTGTGATTAAAGGTATATCTGTCACACAGCGCGTAAAGAATAGGCCTGACATTTCTATTCAACCAAATCTGTACTGTTTTAGCTGGTCAAATTATTTGTAGTGACCGTAAAAGCACAGTTTTTGTTCTGGGTTGAAAAACTATTCCCAAATTTGCCATTCTCATAAATAAGTTGTTTTCTGCTATATCAGGCCTACTTTAAATCTATCCCCAAAAAAATATCTTAGATTCAAGGTGCTGATAGTGTCAGTCTGAAAAACTTAACACACACGCTACCGTGCAGATACAAGTCTAATTCTGTGATTAAAGGTATATCTGTCACACAGCGCGTAAAATATAGGCCTCACATTTATATTCAACCAAATCTGTCATTACTTGTGTGCCTGTATTAGTGTAATACGGTACCTAAATAGATAGCCAGACAGTGTTAGGTGTCTGTAAAAAAAGGCCTGAATTTTAATTCAATACATTGGCCTGAATAATATTTTTCTTATTGTGGTGAACGGTAACAATGAGGAAAACAACTAGTAAGGGACGCGGACGTGGACATGGTCGTGGTGGTGTTAGTGAACCCTCTGGTGCTGGGAGAGGACGTGGCCGTTCTGCCACAGCCACACGTCCTAGTGTACCAACTACCTCAGGTCCCAGTAGCCGCCAGAATTTACAGGGATATTTGGTGGGGCCCAATGCCGTTCTAAGGATGGTAAGGCCTGAGCAGGTACAGGCATTAGTCAATTGGGTGGCCGACAGTGCATCCAGCACGTTCACATTATCTCCCACCCAGTCTTCTGCTGAAAGCGCACAGATGGCGCATGAAAACCAAGCCCATCAGTCTGTCACATCACCCCCATGCATATCAGGGAAACTGTATGAGCCTCAAGTTATGCAGCAGTCTCTTATGCTGTTTGAAGACTCTGCTGGCAGGGTTTCCCAAGGGCATCCACCTAGCCCTTCCCCAGGGGTGGAAGAGATAGAATGCACTAACGCACAACCACTTATGTTTCCTGATGATGAGGACATGGGAATACCACCTCAGCACGTTTCTGATGATGACGAAACACAGGTGCCAACTGCTGCGTCTTTCTGCAGTGTGCAGACTGAACAGGAGGTCAGGGATCAAGACTGGGTGGAAGACGATGCAGGGGACGATGAGGTCCTAGACCCCACATGGAATGAAGGTCGTGCCACTGACTTTCACAGTTCGGAGGAAGAGGCAGTGGTGAGACCGAGCCAACAGCGTAGCAAAAGACAAAGAGGGAGCAGTGGGCAAAATCAGAACACCCGCCGCCAAGAGACTCCGCCTGCTACTGACCGCCGCCATCTGGGACCGAGCACCCCAAAGGCAGCTTCAAGGAGTTCCCTGGCATGGCACTTCTTTAAACAATGTGCTGACGACAAGACCCGAGTGGTTTGCACGCTGTGCCATCAGAGCCTGAAGCGAGGCATTAACGTTCTGAACCTTAGCACAACCTGCATGACCAGGCACCTGCATGCAAAGCATGAACTGCAGTGGAGTAAACACCTTAAAAACAAAGAAGTCACTCAGGCTCCCCCTGCTACCTCTTCTGCTGCTGCCGCCTCGGCCTCTTCTGCTGCTGCCTCCGCCTCGGCCTCTTCCTCCGCCTCTGGAGGAACGTTGGCACCTGCTGCCCAGCAAACATGGGATGTACCACCAACACCACCACCTGCGTCACGAAGCATCTCATCCATGTCACACGGCAGCGTTCAGCTCTCCATCTCACAAACATTTGAGAGAAAGTGAAAATTCCCACCTAGCCACCCTCGATCCCTGGCCCTGAATGCCAGCATTTCTAAACTACTGGCCTATGAAATGCTGTCATTTACGCTGGTGGACACAGACAGCTTCAAACAGCTCATGTCGTTTGCTGTCCCACAGTATGTTGTTCCCAGCCGGCACTACTTCTCCAAGAGAGCCGTGCCTTCCCTGCACAACCAAGTGTCCGATAAAATCAAGTGTGCACTGCGCAACGCCATCTGTGGCAAGGTCCACCTAACCACAGATACGTGGACCAGTAAGCACGGCCAGGGACGCTATAGCTCCCTAACTGCACACTGGGTAAATGTAGTGGCGGCTGGGCCCCAGGCGGAGAGCTGTTTGGCGCACGTCCTTCCGCCGCCAAGGATCGCAGGGCAACATTCTTTGCCTCCTGTCTCCTCCTCCTCCTACTCAGCTTCCTCCTCCTCTTCTTCGACCTGCTCATCCAGTCAGCCACACACCTTCACCACCAACTTCAGCACAGCCCGGGGTAAACGTCAGCAGGCCGTTCTGAAACTCATATGTTTGGGGGACAGGCCCCACACCGCACAGGAGTTGTGGCGGGGTATAGAACAACAGACCGACGAGTGGTTGCTGCCGGTGAGCCTCAAGCCCGGCCTGGTGGTGTGCGATAATGGGCGAAATCTTGTTGCAGCTCTGGGACTAGCCGGTTTGATGCACATCCCTTGCCTGGCGCATGTGCTGAATTTGGTGGTGCAGAAGTTCATTCGCAACTACCCCGACATGTCAGAGCTGCTGCATAAAGTGCGGGCCGTCTGTTCGCGCTTCCAGCGTTCACACCCTGCCGCTGCTCGCCTGTCTGCGCTACAGCGTAACTTCGGCCTTCCCGCTCACCGCCTCATATGCGACGTGCCCACCAGGTGGAACTCCACCTTGCACATGCTGGACAGACTGTGCGAGCAGCAGCAGGCCATAGTGGAGTTTCAGCTGCAGCACGCACGGGTCAGTCGCACTGCGGATCAGCCCCACTTCACCACCAATGACTGGGCCTCCATGCGAGACCTGTGTGCCCTGTTGCGCTGTTTCGAGTACTCCACCAACATGGCCAGTGACGATGACGCCGTTATCAGCGTTACAATACCACTTCTATGTCTCCTTGAGAAAAACACTTAGGGCGATGATGGAAGAGGAGGTGGCCGAGGAGGAAGAGGGGTCATTTTTAGCACTTTCAGGCCAGTCTCTTCGAAGTCCACTACTGGAGGACGAGCAGGACGAGGATGAGGAGGAGGTGGAGGAGGATGAGGATGAAGCATGTTCACAGCGGGGTGGCACCCAAAGCAGCTCGGGCCCATCACTGGTGCGTGGCTGGGGGGAAACACAGGACGATGACGATACGCCTCCCACAGAGGACAGCTTGTCCTTACCTCTGGGCAGCCTGGCACACATGAGCGACTACATGCTGCAGTGCCTGCGCAACGACAGCAGAGTTGCCCACATTTTAACTTGTGCGGACTACTGGGTTGCCACCCTGCTGGATCCCCGGTACAAAGACAATGTGCCCACCTTACTTCCTACACTGGAGCGTGATAGGAAGATGCGCGAGTACAAGCGCACGTTGGTAGACGCGCTACTGAGAGCATTCCCAAATGTCACAGGGGAACCAGTGGAAGCCCAAGGCGAAGGCAGAGGAGGAGCAAGAGGTCGCCAACGCAGCTGTGTCACGGCCAGCTCCTCTGAGGGCAGGGTTAGCATGGCAGAGATGTGGAAAAGTTTTGTCACCACGCCACAGCTAACTGCACCACCTCCTGATACGGAACGTGTTAGCAGGAGGCAACATTTCACTAACATGGTGGAACAGTACCTGTGCACACCCCTCCACGTACTGACTGATGGTTCGGCCCCATTCAACTTCTGGGTCTCCAAATTGTCCACGTGGCCAGAGCTAGCCTTTTATGCCTTGGAGGTGCTGGCCTGCCCGGCGGCCAGCGTTTTGTCTGAACGTGTATTCAGTGGCCTGTTCCAGTGGTGGGTGACGTGAAGCCTGATTCTCTGCTATGACATGAAGACTGATTCTCTGCTGACATGAAGCCTGAATCTCTGTTATGGGACCTCTCTCCTCTGCCTGGGTGCCTGGGCCTAAATATGTGACAATGGTCTGTTCCAGTGGTGGGTGACGTGAAGCCTGATTCTCTGCTATGACATGAAGACTGATTCTGTGCTGACATGAAGCCAGATTCTCTGTTACGGGACCTCTCTCCTCTGTCTGGGTGCCGGCCGGGGCCTAAATATGTGACAGTGGCCTGTTCCAGTGGTGGGTGACGTGAAGCCTGATTCTCTGCTATGACATGAAGACTGATTCTCTGCTGACATGAAGCCTGAATCTCTGTTATGGGACCTCTCTCCTCTGCCTGGGTGCCTGGGCCTAAATATGTGACAGTGGCCTGTTCCAGTGGTGGGTGACGTGAAGCCTGATTCTCTGCTATGACATGAAGACTGATTCTCTGCTGACATGTAGCCTGAATCTCTGTTATGGGACCTCTCTCCTCTGCCTGGATGCCTGGGCCTAAATATGTGACAGTGGCCTGTTCCAGTGGTGGGTGACGTGAAGCCTGATTCTCTGCTATGACATGAAGACTGATTCTGTGCTGACATGAAGCCAGATTCTCTGTTACGGGACCTCTCTCCTCTGTCTGGGTGCCTGGGCCTAAATATGTGACAGTGGCCTGTTCCAGTGGTGGGTGACGTGAAGCTTGATTCTCTGCTATGACATGAAGACTGATTCTCTGCTGACATGAAGCCTGAATCTCTGTTATGGGACCTCTCTCCTCTACCTGGGTGCCTGGGCCTAAATATGTGACAGTGGCCTGTTCCAGTGGTGGGTGACGTGAAGCCTGATTCTCTGCTATGACATGAAGACTGATTCTGTGCTGACATGAAGCCAGATTCTCTGTTACAGGACCTCTCTCCTCTGTCTGGGTGCCTGGGCCTAAATATGTGACAGTGGCCTGTTCCAGTGGTGGGTGACGTGAAGCTTGATTCTCTGCTATGACATGAAGACTGATTCTCTGCTGACATGAAGCCTGAATCTCTGTTATGGGACCTCTCTCCTCTGCCTGGGTGCCTGGGCCTAAATATGTGACAGTGGCCTGTTCCAGTGGTGGGTGACGTGAAGCCTGATTCTCTGCTATGACATGAAGACTGATTCTGTGCTGACATGAAGCCAGGTTCTCTGTTACGGGACCTCTCTCCTCTGTCTGGGTGCCTGGGCCGAAATATGTGACAGTGGCCTGTTCCAGTGGTGGGTAACGTGAAGCCTGATTCTCTGCTATGACATGAAGACTGATTCTGTGCTGACATGAAGCCAGATTCTCTGTTACGGGACCTCTCTCCTCTGTCTGTGTGCCAGGGCCTAAATGTGTGACAGTGGCCTGTTCCAGTGGTGGGTGACGTGAAGCCTGATTCTCTGCTATGACATGAAGACTGATTCTGTGCTGACATGAAGCCAGATTCTCTGTTACGGGACCTCTCTCCTCTGTCTGGGTGCCTGGGCCTAAATATGTGACAGTGGCCTGTTCCAGTGGTGGGTGACGTGAAGCCTGATTCTCTGCTATGACATGAAGACTGATTCTGTGCTGACATGAAGCCTGAATCTCTGTTATGGGACCTCTCTCCTCTGCCTGGGTGCCTGGGCCTAAATATGTGACAGTGGCCTGTTCCAGTGGTGGGTGACGTGAAGCCTGATTCTCTGCTATGACATGAAGACTGATTCTCTGCTGACATGAAGCCTGAATCTCTGTTATGGGACCTCTCTCCTCTGCCTGGGTGCCTGGGCCTAAATATGTGACAGTGGCCTGTTCCAGTGTTGGGTGACGTAAAGCCTGATTCTCTGCTATGACATGAAGACTGATTCTCTGCTGACATGAAGCCAGATTCTCTGTTACGGGACCTCTCTCCTCTGCCTGGGTGCCGGGGCCTAAATATATGACAATGGACTGTTACAGTGGTGGGTGACGTGAAGCCAGATTCTCTGCTATGGCATGAAGACTGATTCTCTGCTGACGTGAAGCCAGATTCTCTGCTATGGGACCTCTCTCCAATTGATATTGGTTTATTTTTATATATTTTATTTTAATTTTAATTAATTTCCCTATCCACATTTGTTTGCAGGGGATTTACCTACATGTTGCTGCCTTTTGCAGCCCTCTAGCTCTTTCCTGGGCTGTTTTACAGCCTTTTTAGTGCCGAAAAGTTCGGGTCCCCATTGACTTCAATGGGGTTCGGGTTCGGGACGAAGTTCGGGTTGGGTTCGGATCCCGAACCCGAACATTTCCGGGAAGTTCGGCCGAACTTCTCGAACCCGAACATCCAGGTGTTCGCTCAACTCTAGTTATTTCTACTACAATAGCAAAGGGAATATTCAGGCAAGATAGCCGTGGCAGCCTCTTTGCACTCAAATGGATGAGGTAAGTACAATTTATTTATTTATTTAATCAACCCCTGAAAGGCTTTAGTATTGATTTAAGATGCCGCAACCATCGAAGAATGGAAGGATTGCTTTGCAATATGTAAATATGGCCCTAAATATCACAAGTATATCCTTAAAGAGGTATTCCAGCTTTTATTACATGAGGAACTATTCTCGGGATTATTATTCCATTAATTCTATGGCACTTTGCATCAAGAAGTGGTTACACACATGATAAGAATACAATAAACAAGACATTATTAACAGACTGGTATAGAGGGGGAGAGGACCCTGCCCGCAAGAGCTGATCGGTGGGGATCTGACACCCTGTACCCTTACTGATGAGCAGTTTGAGTGTACAATAGTTACAGAGCTGGAAGTCGGCACCAGAACTGCTCAGCTCTGTTTGTGTAGTGGAGGGAGCTCATAACTACAACACTGTTCCCTTTGAAGGCAATGGGAGCAGCACTGCAGTTACATGCTCAATCCAGTGCACAGTTGATTGAGCTGTGTAGTTCCAGCTCTGACCTCCAGCACTGAAGCTACACCCAAACAGCTAATTGGCAGGGGCGGGGGTGTTGTATAGGATAGGCCATCACTAAAAGAAGGATAACCTCTTTAACGTTACCAGTACTGTATGTCGCTGTCAATTAATTGAGTCAAAATCTGACACAAAGCTTAGTCACATAGAAATTGGATTTAGCATTGATACTTCTTATATTTAAAGGAGTAATTTGAAGTTAATCCCTATTGGTGGGGGTCCTACTGTTGGCACCCACACACATCATGACAATGAGGAACCTGTACCCCACAGGGTCCCCTGAATTGATCAGGGTAGCAGGTCCTACACTGATGCTCCATCAGTACAGGGAAGGGTACAGGGAAGCCATTTTCAGGATTGGAGGTAAGTTCAACTTGACAGAAAACCCCACTAATATCTTACACAAATTCATTAAGGCAACACTTGTACACAGACCTTTCTTGTAGATCTCGTTCTATAGGAACAGTAAAGTAATTTGTAAATTTCTGCCTTTCCATTTTTTTCCTTTTTGAGACTTAATTGCAGACACATGAGTCACATAAAAATGCAGCTTAATGAGGGAGAAAACTACCTAAAAGAAAATGGTCTTTGTTGCCCATAGCAACCAATCACAATGCAGCTTTCATGTTTAATAGCATTATAAAAAATGTAAACTGCATTGTGACAGTTTGTGTTTTAGATATTTGTCATACATGTTCCCCAATGTACAGTATTTATAGCAACATTCACATCTCATCTCAACTCCACAAAAATCACTAGAAAAGTTTTCAAAAAATTGATCTTCCCTGCCCTAGTGTATTTATAGGAACATTTGCATCTCTCTATGACTGCAAAAATAACTAAAAATCAGACATTTGAATCTCACTATTACTTCAAAAAATCTCTAGAAACATCAGTTTTCATAAATCTGTCCGGTATAATTATAAGTATATTCACATCTCATTATCACTGCAAAAAATCACTAAAACATCATTTTTCATAAATCTGCCCCAGTGTATTTATAGGGACACTTCACAAACAAAAAAATCTGAACTCTGTCTTAGGGTATTTATAGGAACATTGGCATCTCACTATCACTGCAAACAAAAAATAAATGGGTTGCATAAAACTACAAAAATCACTAAAGAAAAAAATTAGTTTTCATAAATGTGATAAATCTGTTCTAGTGTATTTATATGAACATTCGTATCTCACTAGTCACTATCGCTGCAAAAATATTTTTACATATCCTATTCTTAGAAGTTACTAATTGTATTTTGTTCATTTATTTGAAAGATCAACATTTCTCGGCCTCAGTTTACTATTGATGGACTTCTGATGCATCACTAAAGGGTAGAACAAGATTGGAGGAAAAATTGGCAAACCCCTCCACTTAGTCAGACCTTTAAAGGGAAGCAGAGCAGATTGGGAGTTAATGAAAAGAGGCCCCATGTTTTAGGTACGTTCAAATTGATAGAAGGTGTAGAAGCTTATGTAGGCAGGGACAACAGAAGTAGGCAGGTCCAGCAATACTTTAGTGCAGCACAAAATACCACCCTAACAGAACCAAATTCAACAGTGCAGCACAATATACATAGAAACATAGAATGTGTCGGCAGATAAGAACCATTTGGCCCATCTAGTCTGCCCAATATACTGAATACTATGGATAGCCCCTGGCCCTATCTTATATGAAGGATGCCTTATGCCTATCCCATGCATGCTTAAACTCCTTCACTGTATTTGCAGCTACCACTTCTGCAGGAAGGCTATTCCATGCATCCACTACTCTCTCAGTAAAGTAATACTTCCTGATATTACTTTTAAACCTTTGCCCCTCTAATTTAAAACTATGCCCTCTTGTGGCAGTTTTTCTTCTTTTAAATATTCTTTTCTCTTTTACCTTGTTGATTCCCTTTATGTATTTAAAAGTTTCTATCATATCCCCTCTGTCTTGTCTTTCTTCCAAGCTATACATGTTAAGGTCTTTTAATCTTTCCTGGTAAGCTTTATCCTGCAATCCATGTACCAGTTTAGTAGCTCTTCTCTGAACTCTCTCCAAAGTATCAATATCCTTCTGGAGATATGGTCTCCAGTACTGCGCACAATACTCCAAATGAGGTCTCACTAGTGCTCTGTAGAGCGGCATGAGCACCTCCCTCTTTCTACCTGTAATTCCTCTCCCTATACACCCAAGCATTCTGCTAGCATTTCCTGCTGCTCTATGGCATTGTCTGCCTACCTTTAAGTCTTCTGAAATAATGACCCCTAAATCCCTTTCATCAGATACTGAGGTTAGGACTGTATCACTGATTTTGTATTCTGCTTTTGGGTTTTTTCGCCCCATGTGCATTATCTTGCACTTATCAACATTAAATTTTAGTTGCCAGATTTTTGACCGTTCCTCTAGTTTTCCTAAATCCTTTTCCATTTGGTGTATCCCTCCAGGAACATCAACCCTGTTACAAATCTTTTTGTCATCAGGAAAAAGACACACCTTACCATCGAGGCCTTCTGCAATTTTGCTGATAAAGATATTAAACAATATGGGTCCCAGAACAGATCCCTGAGGTACCCCACTGGTAACAAGACCTTGGTCTGAATATACTCCATTGACTACAACCCTCTGTTGCCTGTCCCTCAGCCACTGCTTAATCCAATATATACTGCCACCCCGTCACAGTATTTAACTGTATCACTGTCCTGAGGATACCAATACAGTTTAATTCAGGAGAGCACCTGTCAGCAGTAGAAAAGTGCATAAGTACCTGATGCATCTAGCATTAATTAATGCTAAGAGGATCAGATTGTCATATACTATATGTGGCTGGTGTCTGTGAAGAGGACTCAGGTGACCCCCTGGCCATCAACCCATTGGGAAATTTCCTTGTACGGTCTATGGCCAATCCTCCCCTGAAGAGAAGCTTGTTTACCTCCTTCTTTATGCTGGCTTCACACTCCTTTTCCTCCAGGCATGCAATGCTCCTCTGGGCTCCCTTGCTTTAAACATCCAGTTTGACATCAACGCCATCAGTGACTGGCTACAGCAATGTCAAACCGGATGTCTACAATGAGGGGGCTCAGTGGAGCGTCACAGGCCAGAAAAAGGAACGAAGATCCAGTGTCAGGAATCAGCTAAGTAAGGTCTAGCCAATTGGGGAAAGAGGGGGTTGTCTATAAAGTACAATGCAGTTCAAAAGTTATGAAGGGACTTATCATGGGAAATTTAAAGTCAGTATTGCAGGATTTTATAAAATTTTACACGTTTGATAAATTTTACAGTTAAAATCTATAAAGGTATCACTCTTGTCTTGAGACATTACTCCACTTTCTATGCTACTGTCACGGCCCCTCCCATGATAGAGGTGAGAAGATCAGGGAGATTGGCAGCACGTGAGGATATCTGACAGTCTCTGTTCTCACCTTGCAATTTGTTGTTTAGTAATGACCACACCCCTTGTCAGGTTTTGCCTGTGGTCATCACTGAGGTTCTCACACTGCTTATCATGCGTTTGATAATTCCTGATTGGTGTTTGTTGAGATGGTATGTTTTTCCTATGGATCACCGGATTCTCCATTGCCTCTTTAAAGATAAGTGCTTTTGATGTGCATTTTGTTGTGACTCTTGTGTGTTGTGTTTCTAGGCCTCAGGGAGATGCTGGGTCCTTCATCTGGGAAAGAACCAGTAGTCTCATTCCCTGCCACAGTTCCTAGGGCTTCCAGGGTCTCCAGGGCCTAGGTTCCGGTGTATGAGTTTTTCTACCTTCAGGGTCTACTCATACTGGCAGGAGTCAGGGAAAAATCTAGGGATTCCTAGGAGGTCACCATCCCTCTTCCTTAGCTTTGAGGTCTAGACTCTGGTTTATATCCTTCTGTGTGTTTTCTTGTGTTGTCCCCTCCCCATTACGTGTGACAGCTATCCCTTTACTGGAATAAAATTGCGACACAATTTATGTCTTTTTAAAAGGCATCAGCAGGGAACTCTGGAGTGAAATTAATAAGCATAGCTAACCACATCCAGTTACCCACGCACTTTGCAACACTGAAGTGAGTGGTGCAAAAAATACAAAACTTAAGCTTAAAAAGTCACAAAGCCTTATTTTTGTTGACTTTTTGAAGCCTGAATTCTAGAAAGCAGAGCTTGACATATTCCACTGTCAACCACAACAAGGTAGATAATCCTATGTATCTCTTAATTTAACTGTAAGCCTGCAGGCTGTGAATTAATCCCATCCTGCCCTGACTGTGGTAGGAGTGGGTTAATTCTAATGATGATCGAGCACCATAGTGCTCGGGTGCTCAGGGGCTCGGGCTGAACACATCGGGATGCCTGGGTGCTCTACCAAGCACCCGAGTATAATGAAAGTCAATGGGAAAACCTGAGCATTAAACCAGGCACCCCTGCTCTGAAGAGATGGTTCGGGAACAGAATGGGGAGGATGTCTGGATGCTTCTTGGACTCCCAGGTCACTGCTGGGAATGATGTTGTCCGAGTAGAACGCCAATTTTACAGACTGACAATAATGCGCACAAAACCAAAGATAAAATCGATTTTAGAAAAAAAATTGTTAGGAAACATTCTTTCCTGTATATTTACTTATATATAAAGTGCAAGTGATGTCAAAAATTGCAAGGAAGAGGCACTCCGATACAACCTGTATATCACATAAAGGAGGGCCTCATTCACATTGTGGTACAATTGTTTAGGTAGTAGGACTCCTTCACTAATAAAGCCTATGCACTAAGTTAAAGGGCTGCCAAAAATTACAGGGAACCGGCCATACAATACACCCTTTGTTACACATAAAGAAGGGCATCATATACAGCCTTGAAAAATTATGATTGATGGCCTGCTAGTGAACCTCAAAAACATTTGGAGCAAGGGCCTGCTGATCTGACCATCTAAAACATTATGGTCGAGGGCCTGCTGCCGCTTTGGTGACTCTAGACCTGGGCCCGAGCACATTTCCCAAGGATGGCGACGATCCATTCGGATGTTTGCCCTATCAACTTTCAATGTTATTTTCAGCTCCAACCACGGTGACCACAGGTAACGGGGAATCAGGGTTTGATTCCAGAGAGGGAGCCTGAGAAACAGCTACGGCTACCACTTCCAAGCAAGGCAGCATGCGCGCAAATTACCAATTAGGTATAATTAGGTGAGGGCCTGCAGGTGAGCTGACCCTCAAAAAGATTGTAGGTGAGGGCCTGCTAGTGAGCTGACCCTCTAAAAGATTGTAGGTGAGGGCCTGAAGGTGAGCTGACCCTGTAAAAGATTGTAGGTAAGGGCCTGCAGGTGAGCTGACCCTCAAAAAGATTGTAAGTGAGGGCCTGCTGGTGAGATGACCCTCTAAAAGATTGTAGGTGAGGGCGTGCAGGTGAGCTGACCTTGTAAAAGATTGTAGGTAAGGGCCTGCTGTTGAGCTGACCCTCTAAAAAATTATATGCGAGGGCCTGCTGGTGATCTTACCCTCTAAAAAATTATATGCGAGGGCCTGCTGCTGAGCTGACCCTCTAAAGCAGGCATGCTCAAACTGCGGCCCTCCAGCTGTTGCAAAACTACAACTCCCAGCATTCTCGGACAGCCTACAGCTATCAACCTACAGCAGGGCATTGTGGGAGTTGTAGTTTTACAACAGCTGGAGGGCTGCAGGTTGAGCATCCCTGCTCTAATACATTATGGTTGAGCTGACCATTAAAAAAATTATGGGAGAGTGAATGCTGCTTAGCCAAACATTGAAAAAATGTACAGTGTTCAAAGCAGGCTGGGTCGCCTGAATACTTCAGGTAGGAATAATGGAATAGAACTCTGGTTCTATTTTGTAGGTTTTCGGAAATGGGGCCATGATTAAGAGGAACGGCCGGGTGCATCCGTATTGTGCCGCTAGAGGTGAAATTCTTGGAACGGCGCAAGACGAACCAAAGCAAAAGCATTTGCCAGGAATGTTTTTATTAATCAAAACCGAAAGTTGGAGGTTCGAAGACGATCAGATACCGTCGTAGTTCCGACCATAAATGATGACACAGTCTACGGAAAAAGTACACTGAATGTCACAGATACATTTTAGAAGCGCACACGTTACACTGCAGATGTGGCACTGGTAATGTCACTGTCCGCAGCAGACACCATCTATGGAAAAAGTACACTGGATGTCACAGATACATTTTTGAAGCGTACACGTTACATTGCAGATGTAACGCTGGAAATGTCGCTGTCCGCAGCAGACACCGTCTATGGAAAAAGAACACAATATGTCACAGATAAATTTTAGAAGAACACACGTTACACTGCAGGTGTGGCGCTGGTAATGTCACTGTCCGCAGAAGACACCAACTACGGAAAAAGTACACTGGATGTCACAGATGCATTTTAGAAGCGCACACAATACACTGCAGATGTGGTGCTGGCAATGTCACTGTCCGCAGCAGACACCGTTTACGGAAAAAGTACACTGTATGTCACAGATAAATTTTAGAAGCGCACACATTACACTGCAGATGCGGCGCTGGTAATGTCACTGTCTGCAGCAGACACGGTCTACGGAAAAAGTACACTGTATGTCACAGATACATTTTATAACCGCACTTGATACACTGGAGATGTTCTCCTAGTAATGTCTCTGTCAGAAGCGGACACCATCTATTGAAAAAGTACACTGTATGTCACAGATATTTTTTTGGATGCGCACACTTTACACAGGAGATGTGGCGCAGCTAATGTCAATGTCCGCAGCAGACACCATCTACGGAAAAAGTGCACTGGATGTCAGATAATTTTTTGATGCGCACACTTTACACTGGAGATGTGGCGCAGCTAATGTCACTGTCCGCAGCAGACACCATCTATGGAAAAAGTACACTGGATGTCAGATATTTTTTGGATGCGCACACTTTACACTGAGGTGTCTCAGCTAATGTCACTTTCCGCAGCAGACACCGTCTATGGAAAAAGGACACTGTATGTCACAGATATTTTTTGGATGCGCACACTTTACACTGGAGATGTGGCGCAGCTAATGTCACTGTCCGCAGCAGACACTGTCTATGGAAAAAGGACACTGTATGTCACAGATATTTTTGGGATGCGCATACTTTACACAGGAGATGTGCTGCAGCTAATGTAACTGTCCGCAGCGGACACCGTCCACGGAAAAAGTACACTGGGTGTCAGAGTTTTTTTGGATGCGCACACTTTACACTGGAGATGTGGCGCAGCTAATGTCACTGTCCGCAGCAGACACTGTCTATGGAAAAAGGACACTGTATGTCACAGATATTTTTGGGATGCGCATACTTTACACAGGAGATGTGCTGCAGCTAATGTCACTGTCCGCAGCGGACACCGTCCACGGAAAAAGTACACTGGGTGTCAGAGTTTTTTTTGGATGCGCACACTTTACACTGGAGATGTGGCGCAGCTAACGTCACTGTTTGCAGCGGACACCGTCTATGGAAAAAGTACACTGTATGTCACAGATATTTTTGGGATGCGCAAGGTGGGTAGTCCATTGGCAACTTGGCATCATCCTTGCGACTACCCACCAATACCTACGCCTTTGCTAAAAGGACCTCGGATCATCGCAACAACATACAAAATTTTACACGAATTTCTTTACGAAATAAAGGATACGAAGAAAAAGGTACAAGCTGAACGGCAAACAACCATGTGCTAGATCAGGTGAGACGCCAACTCGGCAGGAAAGAGCGCGCAACATACAGCGTGGACAAGCAAACCGCCAGGAGGATCACACCGGCTACTGCTTCATCAATACAGGAACCAAACTTGGACTACAGGGTGAGTACAAAATATTTGCTGTGTGGGACGCCACCAGCAATAAATAAATATCAAAAATGAACATTGTACAAAATACCCTTTGACGGCAGACAACATCGCCTGTATTTACGAACACTACCGTACCTGAAAATACCATCTAACGATACTGGACTAACTCAAAATCCTTTTTATCTTTATATATAGTCTTTATATATACAATTTTTAAATACATATATTTATCTATACCTTCTATATTTTTATATATCTTTTTCTTGGACAATCATCGTTGTATTTCTTGGACATTCTTGGACTATTTTTATTTTTTTCGACCAATTTTTCGACTATTATTATTGATTATTTTCATTCACTATATCCTGTGTAATTTTCATTGAACATTGATGCTCATCGATTATATTTTTCTCATCGATTATTGTTTTTCCTATCGATTATTTATCGAATATTTACTCCCATCAATTTAAATATCGATTAGATATTTGCATTTCCAACACATATACCTCACCATCCCCTCACCTCCCCACCACCATCTGGGTGATAATCCCAGAACATTCTTACTACAACACCCTATCTCTCATTATAAACCAACAAGAAAACAACCAACCAATAGATTTTTAATAATATACACTTTTAATAATATAATATTTTAATAATAAAAATATTTTTTAAACTTTTGTAAAATAACCAACAATAAATATCCTATAAAAACCAGATATAGAGTGCCTGTCGATTTCTTTACTTCTATCATCTCTATACTTATCAGTAGTTAGGTGAGCCACTCCAGACAAGAGCACCACCCCAGGGAGTAATCTGGGAGAGCCACTATTATTCTTGCATGTTTTGGATGTGCACACTTTACACAGGAGATGTGGCGCAGCTATTGTCACTGTCCGCAGCGGACACCGTCTACCGAAAAAGGACACTGTATGTCACAGATATTTTTGGGATGCACACATTTTACACAGAAGATGTGGGAGCAGCAAATGTCACTGTCCGCAGCTTACACTGTCTACGGAAAAGTACACTGGAAGTCAGATATTTTTTGGATGCGCACACTTTACACTGGAGATGTGGCGCAGCTGTTGTCACTGTCCGCAGCGGACACCGTCTATTGGAAAAGTACACTGTATATCACAGATATTTTTTGGATGCGCACACTTTACACAGGAGATGTGGCGCAGCTATTGTCACTGTCCGCAGCGGACACCGTCTACGGAAAAAGGACACTGTATTTCACAGATATTTTTGGGATGCACACATTTTACACAGGAGATGTGGCGCAGCAAATGTCACTGTCCGCAGCTGACACCGTCTACGGAAAAGTACACTGGAAGTCAGATATTTTTTGGATGCGCACACTTTACACTGGAGATGTGGCGCAGATATTGTCACTGTCCACAGCGGATACCGTCTATTAGAAAAGTACACTGTATATCACAGATATTTTTTGGATGCGCACACTTTACACAGAAGATGTGGCGCAGCTTATGTCACTGTCCGCAGCGGACACCGTCCACGGAAAAAAGACACTGTATGTCACAGATATTTTTGGAATGCGCACACTTTACACAGGAGATGTGGCGCAGCTAATATCACTGTCCGCAGCGGACACCGTCTATGGAAAAAGTACTCTGTATGTCACAGATATATTTTGGATGCGTACACTTTACACTGGAGATGTGGCGCAGCTAATGTCACTGTCTGCAGCGGACACCATCTACGGAATAAGTACACTGGATGTCAGATATTTTTTGGATGAGCACACTTTACTCTGGAGATGTGGTGCAGCTAATGTCACTCCCCGCAGCGGACACCGTCTACGGAAAAAGTACACTGGATGTCAGATATTTTTTGGATGCGCACACTTTACACTGGAGTTGTGGTGCAGCTAATGTCACTGTCCGCAGCGAACACCATCTACCGAAAAAGTGTAATGGATGTCAGATATTTTTTTAATGCACACACTTTACACTGGAGATGTGGCACAGCTAATGTCACTGTCCGCAGCAGATACTGTCTACGGAAAAAGTACACTGGATGTCACTGATATTTTAGGGATGCGCACACTTTACACAGGAGATGTGTCGCGGATAGTTTAACTGTCTGCAGCGGCTTATTAGATTCTATTTCGCGCGGGATGCGCTAAAAATATATATTGCTACTGTCACACACAATAGTCCTTAAAAGGACTTTTGTGTCTCTGAAAAGTATTTTTAATAAAAATCTTCCAATAACACTGTCTACACTCTGTCTCTTCCTATGCACAGCTCTCCCTAAGACTGAGCAATTTAGCGCAGGTTGCGCTACAAACATATATTGCTGCTATCACACACAATAGTCCTTAAAAGGACTTTTGGGTCTCTGAAAAGTCCCTACACTGTCTTTCCCTTCCTATGCTCATCTTTCCCTGACTAAAACTGAGCCGAACACGTATCATCGGCTGCTTTATAGCACCAAATGACGCGTTCCAGCTAGCCAATCACTGCAATGCCAGTAGCTAACATCGCTACGGCATTACAGTGCGTGCCAGTACCTCCCTGCATGTTTATTGGCTGCATAGCAGGCAAAAAAAAGGTGCAGGGAGGAGACTCGAGCATTGCGCTCGAGCACATGCGTTACTTGGCCAAGTACCGCCATGTGCCGAGCATCGAGATGCTCGAGCCGAACAGGTGTTTGGCTGAGCAAACTTGATCATCACTAGTTAATTCACTTTTTTCATAAATAAATAAAAATCACAATAAGTAAATAAATTCATTTAAAAAATCATAAAAATTAATAAAAAGTGAAATGCAGAAAATAAAAAAATGGAAAGTTATAGGAATAGTTACTAGTATTAGCAAAAAGTATAGCAGACTGTGTACACACATACATCCCCCTTTTTCATTCGTATAAAAGTAAAATAAAAAATATACATATATTAATTTTTGCAATAGTATAGTGGAATTTGTGTGTGTAAAATACAAACATATGCAAAAAAAATTTCCTTTTTGCTTTCTTAATTAAAAAAAAATAATCTAGGTATTCGTTTTAGATATATTTAAGACAGCAAGATATTTTTTCTGCATGAACTATACAAATGTTTTCTGGGGAAAAATATTAACAGCATTCTCAGGATAGGTCATTAATATCTGATTCATGAGGTTCCAACACCTATAATAGCCACCGTTCAGCTGATTGAAGAGACTTCATTCTGTAGTGGATATGCTTGGGATTGCAGAATAGACACACTTACATGAATGTGACTGAGCTACGCCTAGGTCATGTGACTCAGGACACACTGGCTTAGTTAGAGGCCTAGATACGGACTCTTCAAATTACTAATTAGGAGGGGTACTGGGAGTTTTACCCCACCAATCAAATATTAATGACATATCCTGATGATAGCCCATCAATACTAAACTTGTAGAGAAATCTTTTAAAAGGAACCTGTCACCATGAAAATGCAGATTAATCTGAAAGCAGCATGTTGTAGAGCAGGAGGAAATAAGCATATTAATACATAGTTTTGTGGGGAAAGATTATAAATATAAGTTGTATTTCATTCATTAAAATTTTCTTTGAAGTCAAGGTGGAGGGCCTATCAGTGATTGACAGCTATTACAGTCTTAGGGCGAAGGCTGTCAATCACTGATAGGACCGCCTCCTCGACTTTAAAGCTAAGAATGAGCAAGAAATAAAAATGAATGAAATCCGAGTTATATTGAATCTTTTCCCACAAAACTATTTAATAATTTGCTCTGCATCTCCTGCTCTATAGCATGCTTCCTTCAGCTCAGACACCATTTCAACGTAACAGGTTCCCTTTAAGGATCAAAAGATAAATGCTGATTTACAAATGTTATAAAAACATACCTGTGAAATGACATTTTCTATAGGTGGACAGTTCTTTAACATTTCATTTCCAATGCCAGAATCATCAGCATCTATTAGACTGTCAACTGGAACATTGTGCTGAGGTTTAAGAAATGCAAATTCCTGGTCATGTGGATCGAGAGTTACACAAACATCATAGGAATATGGCAGAGGTAATGTTCCACTGTTGAACTGTGAAATGAATCTGGGATCAACTGGTGGATATAAATTTGTACTCATAGATCCAAATGTGGTAGAAGACTTTGACTCTTTATATTTGGAGACAACTGCAATAATCACAGTCAACATAAAGAGAAATGAAATCAATGCCAAGGCTATTACCAAGTAGAATTGTAGGTTGGACTGAGATTCTTCTTTGTTAGACTGACTGCTCAGCTCAGGGAGGATCTGATGAAAATTACCTGCAATCACCATGTTTATAATGACTGAAGCTGAGTGGGATGGAATCCCATTGTCTTTTACTAGAACCACAATTCCATGTTTCATGATGTCTCTTTCTTGAAATAAATGTGAAGTCCTGATCTCCCCTGTGTGCTGGTCAATGGTGAAGATTGATGGTTCTGAAGACTGTAAAAAGTAAGACAACCAGGCATTGTGTCCAGAGTCAGCATCCACTGCCACCACTTTAGATACTAAAGATCCTTTTTCAGAAGTCCAAGGAACCATCTCAAATATTGAACTATCAACCTCTGGTGATGGGTAGAGAATAATTGGTGAATTATCATTCTGGTCGACTATAAATATATTTAGTGTTGTACTGCTGTTCAGAGATGGGGATCCACTGTCTCTTGCAATGATTTGGATATTAAATTCTTTATGTTTCTCATAATCAAATGACTGTTGAGCATAAATGACCCCAGTTATGGGATTTATAGAGATATAGTAATACAGGGAATCTTCTTTATTAGCTTTGGTCATTATAGAATATGTTATCTTAGAATTGTCATCACTGTCAATATCTCTTGCTTGAATACTAAATATTGAAGCTCCTGGTAAATTATTTTCTGTCACAAATGCAGAGTACAATAACTTTTCGAACACTGGTGCATTGTCATTGATATCTGATATACCCAGTTGGATAACTTTTCTAGAACTCATTTCAGGAGAACCTTTGTCTGAGGCTTGTATTGTGATGTTGTAGGATGATGTTTTTTCCCTATCTAGAGCACTCTTTGTAATAATTTTATAGAACTTTCCAGTTGATGATATTAACTCAAATGGTAAATCACCTTTTATTGCACATTGAACTTCACCATTTTCTCCTGAGTCACGGTCATGAACTTTAATCAGAGCCACTACAGTTCCAGGGTTGGAATCCTCAGGAATATGATCTGATGATGAGGTTATAGAAATCTCAGGAGCATTGTCATTTTCATCTGTTATTTCTATTAAAACTTTAGCATGAGCAGCTAGGCCTCCTCCATCTTGTGCTTGCACAGAAATTTCATAATAATTTCTTACTTCATAATCTAAGTTTCCCAGTGTTCTAATTTCTCCATTTTGGGAATCAACAAGAATATTATCTACTCTGGTACTCATAGAGTAAGTTATTTTTGCATTGACTGCTTCATCATCATCACTTGCACTGACCTGCAGAATAGTTGAATTCACCGGTATATTTTCCCTAACACTTATTTTATATACATCCTGTGTAAATACTGGAGAATTATCATTGAAGTCAGTTATAATGATATTTATTAAGGCAGTGCCTGTCTGTACAGGATTTCCACCATCATAAGCTGTTAGAATGAGTTCATGCTTGTCTTGTGTCTCTCTGTCTAGAGGTTTCTCTAGTATAAGCTCTGGAAATACACTGCCATCAGAGCTGACCTTCTCTCTAAGAGCAAAATACTGATTTTTACTGAGTTTGTAGCTTATCAGAGAATTAATACCTATATCCAAATCTTCCGATTTTTGTAAAACAAAGCTTCTTCCTGGAGAGGACAATTCACTCATTTCTAATGTCAATATGTTATGACGAAATTCAGGAGGATTGTCATTTATGTCCTGAATATCAATATTAACAGTGAAGACATTTAGAGGATTTTCTACCACAGCATCAAATGTAAGGACACAATCAGCTGCAGCTCCACACAATGTCTCCCTGTCTATCCTATCAGCAATGTATAGGTTTCCATTATCTGGATTTATACTGAAATATTTCTTTGACAGATCAGATGCAATGTGTAATTTCCTTCTGGAGAGATCCTTAACATTTAATTGAAGATCGTTTGCTAAATTTCCAACAATTGAACCTTTTCCTAATTCTTCATTAATAGAGTAATGAATCTGACAAGAGACTGAATGACACATCCAGGAAAATAAAAATGGAAATATTACTTGCCACCTGAGTCCTTTGATTAATTGTCCTTCCTGCAGTTTTAATCCAGCCATCCTTCTTCCTACCAGAAATATAACAGTGGAGTTTCTTGTTATAATCCAGTGGAATTATAGAATCAGAGAGAGGTCTTTCTTCTTAGTAGTCTGAACCATGTCACATCCTAGTGTGAAATGCTGTGTATTTCTTCTTTCTGTTGAACACTGTCTACATCATGGAGGTGATTCTGGATTTGTAGAATATTTTCCTTATTGGTGAACAGCGGCGCTCTGAGGCGTATATCGGGAACTACAGCATCAGTGACTTAAGTTCATTGCCATCAGAGTCTAAGTATTTGTATGTCAAAAGTAATAGCATATATGCAATAATATCAAAATATAATTGGCCCACAGGCAAAATATAATTATAAAAAAAAACTTTAATATAACAAGCATAAATAAATAGAATGCGCACCATCTCAGCTTAACTGAATCTGATCAAAATCTGCAGTAAAAACTCCTTGGCCCACATCAGCACAAATCTAAAATGTGAAAAATTCCAGAGCTTCTTAAAGTCTTATGGGGTTATTTATCAAACTGGTGTAAAGTAGAACTGGCTTAGTTGCCCATAGCAGCCAATCAGATTCCACATTTCATTTTTCACAGCTCCTTTGGAAAATGAAAGGTGGAATCTGATTGGTTGCTATGGGCAACTAAGCCAGTTCTACTTCATACCAGTTTGATAAAAGACCCCATTAGTTTTATATTCATAAAATTGTTGATACAGTTCAAAGTCTACACATTTTAAAAACTAGAGGTGTTCTTGATACTGAATTATGAGCAGGAACCCTTTTAGTTTACAATGGCTTAGAGTTTGGATTGTATTTCCTGTTTTTATGGATATTCATTGAAGACTTTTAATTTTAAGAAGTGCTGGAATTTAATATTTTTAAACTTATTAAATAAATTTCAAAGTTAGGTTATTTCTACTAAAATAGCAAAGGAAATATTCAAGCAAGATAGCCGTGGCAGCCTCTTTGCACTCAAATGGATGAGGTAAGTACAATTTATTTATTTATTTAATCAACCCCTGAAAGGCTTTAGTATTGATTTCAGATGCCGCGACCGTTGAAGAACGCAGCATCTGAAGAATTGCTTTGCAATATGTAAATATGGCCCTAAATTTTACAAGTATATCCTTAAAGAGGTATTCCAGCTTTTATTACATGAGGAACTATTCTCGGGATTATTATTATTTTAAAGCACCATTAATTCTATGGAACTTTACATTAAGAAGTGGTTACACATATGATAAGAATACAATAAACAAGACATTATTAACAGACTGGTATAGAGAGAGCTTCTAAAATATATCTGTGACATCCAGTGTACTTTTTCCTTAGATGGTGTCTGCTGCGGACAGTGACATTACCAGTGCCACATCTGTATATTTACTTGTATATAAAGTGCAAGTGATGCCAAAAATTGTATGAGAGTGAAATGGTAAGGAATCAGCGGCACTGCTGTTCTCACCTCACATATACCCCTTGTTCCAGCAGAGAATCACAGACCAGCGGCTCAGCAATTAGACAGGTTGACGTGGTGCTCAGCGCGAGTGCAAATAGACACTTGATATGATGCAGAAATAGATGAAAATAATCGCGGCACTCACCCTTGTCTTCAAAATACTTCAGTGCTTTATTGCTTTACTATGTTGCAACAGGTTCGCAGGCTGGGGAGCGGGATGGCCCTTCGGTGTGAGTGGGCGGTGACGGCCGTTTCGCACGTGACTTGCGCTTCCTCGGACCGCTATGAGACACACGCACACCGCCGTACTTTTATGGGCGGACCCCCGATCATCACGAAGGCAACCAAGAGACGCTCCACAGGTGCGCAGCTGTGTGTTAAAATGAATACAAAGAGAAGGACAGATTGTGCGCAAACACTGCGATACAAAACAAATGAGCAAACCGTGACAAATCGCAGCAACAAGTTGCAAAAGCCAGACAAATATGTAAGTACATGGGGACTTTACAGAAATACAGCCATATCATTTTTATCGTTTAATCCGTGCGGGCCCATGGCGTTAGCCCTGATGATCCATAGAGCCTCCCGCTGTAGCAGGAGGCGGTGGTGGTCACCGCCCCTGGGGATGGGTCCCATGGCCTCAACGCCAGCAAAAGAGAGGCTCGATGGATCACCATCATGGACCGCGTGGACATGATCAATCAGGCGGGGAGAACCCCGACCTGTCCTAATGGAACTTAAATGCTCCCGCACTCTTTCAAATAGGGGTCTTATGGTTTTACCAATATACCCTATGTAGTTTATGTTACAATGTGTGCCTGCCGGAGGTTTTATATTGGTAAAACCATAAGACTCCTATTTGAAAGAGTGCGGGAGCATTTAAGTTCCATTAGGACAGGTCGGGGTTCTCCCCGCCTGATTGATCATGTCCGCGCGGTCCATGATGGTGATCCATCGAGCCTCTCTTTTGTAGATTTTCGGAAATAGGGCCATGATTAAGAGGAACGGCCGGGGGCATCCGTATTGTGCCGCTAGAGGTGAAATTCTTGGAACAGTGCAAGACGAACCAAAGCAAAAGCATTTGCCAGGAATGTTTTTATTAATCAAAACCGAAAGTCGGAGGTTTGAAGACGATCAAATACCGTCGTAGTTCCGACCATAAATGATGACACCGTCTACGGAAAAAGTACACTAAATGTCACAGATACATTTTAGAAGCGCACACGTTACACTGCAGATGTGGCGCTGGTAAATGTCATTGTCCGCAGCAGACACCGATGACGGAAAAAGTACACTGAATGTCACAGATACATTTTTGAAGCGTACATGTTACATTGCAGAAGTGGCGCTGGAAATGTCACTGTCCGCAGCAGACACCGTCTACGGAAAAAGTACACAATATGTCACAGATAAATTTTAGAAGCGCACACGTTACGCTGCAGATGTGGCACTGGCAATGTCACTGTCCGCAGCAGACACCGTCTACGGAAAAAGTACACTGGATGTCACAGATGCATTTTAGAAGCGCACACTTTACACTGCAGATGTGGTGCTGGCAATGTCACTGTCCGCAGCAGACACCGTTTATGGAAAAAGTACACTGTATGTCACAGATAAATTTTAGAAGCGCACACATTACACTGCAGATGTAAAGCTGATAATGTCACTGTCCGCAGCAGACGACGGAAAAAGTACACTGGATGTCACAGATACATTTTATAACAGCACACGATACACTGGAGATGTTCTCCTAGTAATGTCACTGTCAGAAGCGGACACCGTCTATTGAAAAAGTACACTGTATGTCACAGATATTTTTGCGGATGCGCACGCTTTACACAGGAGATGTGGCGCAGCTAATGTCACTGTGCGCAGCGGACACCATCTACGGAAAAAAGTACACTGGATGTCAGATATTTTTTGGATGTGCACACTTTACACTGGAGATGTGGTGCAGCTAATGTCACTGTCCGCAAGGGACACTGTCTACGATAAAAGTACAGTGGATGTCAGATATTTTTTTGATGCGCACACTTTACACTGTTGAGGTGTCTCAGCTAATGTCACTTCCCGCAGCGGACACCGTCTACGGAAAAAGGACACTGTATGTCACAGATATTTTTGGGATGCGCACACTTTACACAGGAGATATTGCGCAGCTAATGTCACTGTCCGCAGCGGACACTGTCTATGGAAAAATAACACTGTATGTCACAGATATTTTTGGGATGCGCACACTTTACACTGCAGATGTGGCGCTGGTAATGTCACTGTCCGCAGCAGACACCGTCTACGGAAAAAGTACACTGGATGTCACAGGTACATTTTAGAAGGGCACACTTTACACTGCAGATGTGGTGCTGGCAATGTCACTGTCCGCAGCAGACACCGTTTATGGAAAAATACACTGTATGTCACAGATAAATTTTAGAATCGCACACAATACACTGTAGATGTGGCGCTGGTAATGTCACTGTCTGCAGCAGACACCGTCTACGGAAAAAGTACACTGTATGTCACAGATACAATTTTAACCGCACACGATAAACTGGAGATGTGGCCCAGCTAATGTCACTGTCAGAAGCGGACACCGACTATTGAAAAAGTACACTGTATGTCACAGATATTTATTCGGATGCGCACACTTTACACAGGAGATGTGGCGCAGCTAGTGTCACTGTCCACAGTGGACACCGTCTACGGAAAAAGTATGCTGTATGTCACAGATATTTTTTGGATGTGCACACTTTATACTGGAGATGTGGCGCAGCTAATGACACTGTCCGCAACGGACACTGTCTACGAAAAAAGTGCACTGGATGTCAGATATTTTTTAGATGCGCACACGATACACTGGAGATGTGGCGCAGCTAACATCACTGTCAGAAGCGGACACCGTCTATTAAAAAAGTACACTGTATGTCACAGATATTTATGTGGATGCGCACACTTTACACATGAGATGTGGCGCAGCTAATGTCACTTTCCGCAGCCGACACTGTCTACTATGGAAAAATAACACTGTATGTCACAGATATTTTTGGGATACGCACACTTTACACAGGAGATGTCGTGCAGCTAATGTCACTGTCCGCAGCTGACACCGTCTACGGAAAAGTACACTGGATGTCAGATATTTTTTTGATGCGCACACTTTACACTGGAGATGTGGAGCAGCTAATCTCACTGTCCGCAGCTGACACTGTCTAAAGTACACTGGATGTCACAGATACATTTTTTTACCGCACATGATACACTGAAGATGTGGCCCAGCTAATCTCACTTTTAGAAGCGGACACCGTCTATTGAAAAAGTACACTGTATGTCACAGATATTTTTGGATGCGCACACTTTACACAGGAGATGTGGCGCAGCTAGTGTCACTGTCCGCAGTGGACACGATCTACGGAAAAAGTACACTGGATGTCAGATATTTCTTGATGCGCACACTTTACACTGGAGATATGGTGCAGCTAATGTCTCCTTCCGCAGCGGACACCGTCTACGGAAAAACGACACTTTATGTCACAGATATTTTTGGATGCACACACTTTACACAGGAGATGTGGCGCAGCAAATGCAGCTGACACCGTCAACGGAAAAGTACACTGGAAGTCAGATATTTTTTGGATGCGCACACTTTACTCTGGAGATGTGGCGCAGCTAATTTCACTGTCCACAGCGGACACCGTCTATTGGAAAAGTACACTGTATATCACAGATATTTTTTGGATGCGCACACTTTACACAGGAGATGTGGCGCAGCTAATGTAACTGCCCGCAGCGGACACCGTCTACAGAAAAAGTACACTGGATGTCAGATTTTTTTTTTATGCGCACACTTTACATTAAAGATGTGGTGCAGCTAATGTCACTGTCTGCAGTGGACACCGTCTACGGAAAAAGTACACTGGATGTCACTGATATTTCAGGGATGCACACACTTTACACAGGAGATGTGTCGCGGATACTTTAACTGTCCGCAGCGGCCTATTAGATGCTATTTAGCGCAGGAAATATATATTACTGCTGTCACACACAATAGTCCTTAAAAGGACTTTTGTGCCTCTGAAAAGTATTTTTAATAAAAATCTTCCAATAACACTGCCTACACTCTGTCCCTTCCTATGCACAGCTCTCCCTAAGACTGAGCAATTTAGCGCAGGTTGCGTTACAAACATATATTGCTGCTATCACACACAATAGTCATTAAAAGGACTTTTGGGTCTCTGAAAAGTTTTTGTAATAAACATCTTTCAATAACACTCCCTACACTGTCTTTCCTTTCCTATGCTCAGCTTTCCCTGACTAAAACTGAGCCGAACACGTATCATCTGGTGCTTTATAGCACCCAATGACGCGTTCCAGCTAGCCAATCACTGCAATGCCAGTAGCTAACATCGCTACGGCATTACAGTGCATGCCAGTACCTCCCACGTTTATTGGCTGCATAGCAGGCAAAAAAAAGGTGCAGGGAGGAGACTCGAGCATTGCGCTCGAGCACATGCGGTACTTGGCCAAGTACAGCCATGTGCAGAGCATCAAGATGCTCGAGCCGAACAGGTGTTTGGCCGAGCATGCTCGATCATCACTAAATAATTCACCTTTTCATAAATAAATAAAAATTACAATAAGTAAATAAATTCGTTTAAAAAATCATAAAAATTAATAAAAAGTGAAATGCAGAAAATAAAAAATTAGAAAGTTATAGGAATAGTTATTAGTATTAGCAAATAGTATAGCAGACTGTGTACACACATACATTCCCACTTTTTTCATTCGTAAAAAAGCAAAAAAAAAAATATACATATATTAATTTTTGCAATAGTAAACATGAGTGTGACTGAGCTACGCCTAGGTCATGTGACTCAGGACACACTGGCTTAGTAAGAGGCCTAGATACGGCCTTTTCAAATGAATAATTAGCAGGGGTGCTGGGAGTTTTACCCCACCAATCAAATATTAATGACCTATCCTGATGATAGCCCATCAATACTAAACTTCTAGAGAAATCTTTTAAAAGGAACCTGTCACCATGAAAATGAAGATTAATCTGAAAGCAGCATGTTATAGAGCAGGAGGAAATAAGCAGATTAATACATAGTTTCGTGGGGAAAGATTATAAGTATAAGTTGTATTTCATTAATTTACATTTTCTGTTCATTATTTTCTTTGAAGTCAAGGTGGAGGGCCTATCAGTGATTGACAGCTATTACAGTCTGAGAGGGAAGGCTGTCAATCACTGATAGGCCTCCTCGACTTTAAAGCTAAGAATGAGCAAGAAATAAAAATGAATGAAATCCGTTATATTGAATCTTTTCCCACAAAACTATTTAATAATTTGCTCTGCATCTCCTGCTCTATAGCATGCTTCCTTCAGCTCAGACACCATTTCAACGTAACAGGTTCCCTTTAAGGATCAAAAGATAAATGCTGATTTACAAATGTTATAAAAACATACCTGTGAAATGACATTTTCTATAGGTGGACAGTTCTTTAACATTTCATTTCCAATGCCAGAATCATCAGCATCTATTAGACTGTCAACTGGAACATTGTGCTGAGGTTTAAGAAATGCAAATTCCTGGTCATGTGGATCGAGAGTTACACAAACATCATAGGAATATGGCAGAGGTAATGTTCCACTGTTGAACTGTGAAATGAATCTGGGATCAACTGGTGGATATAGATTTGTACTCATAGATCCAAATGTGGTAGAAGACTTTGACTCTTTATATTTGGAGACAACTGCAATAATCACAGTCAATATAAAGAGAAATGAAATCAATGCCAAAGCTATTACCAAGAAGAATTGTAGGTTGGACTGAGATTCTTCTTTGTTAGACTGACTGCTCAGCTCAGGAAGGATCTGATGAAAATGACCTGCAATCACCATGTTTATAGTGACTGAAGCTGAGTGGGATGGAATCCCATTGTCTTTCACTAGAACCACAATTCCATGTTTCTTGATGTCTCTTTCTTGAAATACATGTGATGTCCTGATCTCTCCCGTGTGCTGGTCAATGGTGAAGAGTGATGGTTCTGAAGACTGTAAAAAGTAAGACAACCAGGCATTGTGTCCAGAGTCAGCATCCACTGCCACCACTTTAGATACTAAAGATCCTTTTTCAGAAGTCCAAGGAACCATCTCAAATGTTGAACTATCAACCTCTGGTGATGGGTAGAGAATAATTGGTGAATTATCATTCTGGTCGACTATATATATTTTTAGTGTTGTACTGCTGTTCAGAGATGGGGATCCACTGTCTCTGGCAATTATTTGGATATTAAATTCTTTATGTTTCTCATAATCAAATGACTGTTGAGCATAAATGACCCCAGTTATGGGATTTATAGAGATATAGTAATACAGGGAAACTTCTTTATTAGCTTTGGTCATTATAGAATATGTTATCTTAGAATTGTCTTCACTGTCCATATCTCTTGCTTGAATACTAAATATTGAAGATCCTGGTAAATTATTTTCTGTCACAAATGAAGAGTACAATAACTTTTCGAACACTGGTGCATTGTCATTGATATCTGATATACCCAGTTGGATAACTTTTCTAGAACTCATTTCAGGAGAACCTTTGTCTGAGGCTTGTATTGTGATGTTGTAGGATGATGTTTTTTCCCTATCTAGAGCACTCTTTGTAATAATTTTATAGAACTTTCCAGTTGATGATATTAACTCAAATGGTAAATCACCTTTTATTGCACATTGAACTTCACCATTTTCTCCTGAGTCACGGTCATGAACTTTAATCAGAGCCACTACAGTTCCAGGGTTGGAATCCTCAGGAATATTATCTGATGATGAGGTTATAGAAATCTCAGGAGCATTGTCATTTTCATCTGTTATTTCTATTAAAACTTTAGCATGAGCAGCTAGGCTTCCTCCATCTTGCGCTTGCACAGAAATTTCATAATAATTTCTTACTTCATAATCTAAGTTTCCCCATGTTCTAATTTCTCCATTTTGGGAATCAACAAGAATATTATCTACTGTGGTACTAATAGAGTAAGTTATCTTTGCATTGACTCCTTCATCATCATCATTTGCACTGACTTGCAGAATTGTTGAATTCACCGGTATATTTTCCCTAACACTTATTTTATATACATCCTGTGTAAATACTGGAGAATTATCATTGATATCATTGATAATTATATTAATTAAGGCAGAGCCTGTCTGTACAGGATTTCCACCATCAGAAGCTGTTAGAATGAGTTCATGCTTGTCTTGTGTCTCTCGGTCTAGAGGCTTCTCTAGTATAAGCTCTGGAAATACACCACCATCAGAGCTGACCTTCCCTCCAAGAGAAAAATACTGATTTGTACTGAGATTGTAGCTTATCAGAGAATTAATACCTATATCCAAATCTTCAGCTTTTTGTAAAACAAAGCTTCTTCCTGGAGAAGTCGATTCACTCATTTCTAATGTCAATATGTTATGACGAAATTTAGGAGGATTGTCATTTATGTCCTGAATATCAATCTTAACATTGAAGACATTTAAAGGATTTTCTACCACAGCATCAAATGTAAGGATACAATCAGCTGCAGCTCTACACAATGTCTCCCTGTCTATCCTATCAGCAATGTATAGGTTTCCATTATCCGGATTTATACTGAAATATTTCTCTGACAGATCAGATGCAATGTGTAATTTCCTTCTGGAGAGATCCTTAACATTTAATTGAAGATCGTTTGCTAAATTTCCAACAATTGAACTTTTTCTTAATTCTTCATTAATAGAGTAATGAATCTGACCAGAGACTGAATGACACATCCAGGAAAATAAAAATGGAAATATTACTTGCCATCTGAGTCCTTTGATTAATTGTCCTTCCTGCAGTTTTAATCCAGCCATCCTTCTTCCTACCAGAAATATAACAGTGGAGTTTCTTGTTATAATCCAGTGGAATTATAGAATCTGAGAGAGGTCTTTCTTCTTATGAGTCTGAACCATGTCACATCCTAGTGTGAAATGCTGTGTATTTCTTCTTTCTGTTGAACACTGTCTACATCATGGAGGTGATTCTGGATTTGTAGAATATTTTCCTTATTGGTGAACAGCGGCGCTCTGAGGCGTATATCGGGAACTGCAGCATCAGTGACTTAAGTTCATTGCCATCAGAGTCTATTTAAGTATTTGTATGTCAAAAGTAATAGCATATATGCAATAATATCAAAATATAATTGGCCCACAGGCAAGATATAATTATAAAAAAACTTTAATATAACAAGCATAAATAAATAGAATGCGCACCATCTTAGCTTAACTGAATCTGATCAAAATCTGATGAAAAAACTCCTTGGCCCACATCAGCACAAATCTAAAATGTAAAAAAAAAGTCTAGAGCTTCCTAAAGTCTTATGGGGTTATTTATCAAACTGGTGTAAATTAGAACTGGCTTAGTTGCCCATAGCAGCCAATCAGATTCCACATTTCATTTTTGACAGCTCCTTTGGATAATGAAAGGTGGAATCTGATTGGTTGCTATGGGCAACTAAGCCAGTTCTACTTTATACCAGTTTGATAAATGACCCCATTAATTTAATATCCATAAAATGGTTGATACAGTTCAAAGTCTACACATTTTCAAAGTCTACTCATTTTAAAACTAGAGGTGCTCTTGTTACTGAATTATCAGTAGGAACCCTTTTAGTTTACAATGGCTTAGAGTTTGGATTGTGTTTCCTGTTTTTATGGATATTTATTGAAGACTTTCAATTTTAAGAAGTGCTGGAACTTAATATTTTCAAACTTATTAAATACATTTTAAAGTTAGGTTATTTCTACTACAATAGCAAAGGGAATATTCAGGCAAGATAGCCGTGGCAGTCTCTTTGCACTCAAATGGATGAGGTAAGTACAATTTATTTATTTATTTGATCAACCCCTGAAAGGCTTTAGTACTGATTTCAGATGCCGCGGCCATTGAAGAACGCTTGCAATATTTAAATATGGCCCTAAATTTCACAAGTATATCCTTAAAGAAGTATTCCAGCTTTTATTACATGAGTAACTATTCTCGGGATTATTATTCCATTAATTCTATGGCACTTTACATCAAGAAGTGGCTACACACATGATAAGAATACAATAATCAAGACATTATTAACAGACTGGTATAGAGAGGGAGAGGACCATGCCCGCAAGAGCTAATCGGTGGGGATCTGACACCTTGTTCCCTTACTGATGAGCAGTTTGAGTGTACAATAGTTACAGAGCTGGAAGTCGGCACCAGAACTGCTCAGCTCTGTTTGTGTAGTGGAGGGAGCTCATAACTACAACACTGTTCCCTTTGAAGGCAATGGGAGCAGCACTGCAGTTACATGCTCAATCCAGTGCACAGTTGATTGAGCTGTGTAGTTCCAGCTCTGACCTCCACCACTAAAGCTACACCCAAACAGCTAATTGGCAGGGCGGGGGTGTTGTATAGGATAGGCCATCACTAAAAGAAGGATAACCTCTTTAACGTTACCAGTACTGTATGTCGCTGTCAATTAATTGAGTCAAAATCTGACACAAAGCTTAGTCACATAGAAATTGTATTTAGCATTAAAACTTCTTATATTTAAAGGAGTAATTTGAAGTTAATCCCTATTGGTGGGGGTCCTACTGCTGGTACCCACACACATCATGAGAATGAGGAACCTGTTCCCCACAGGGTCCCCTGAATTGATCAGGGTAGCAAGTCCTACACTGATGCTCCATCAGTACAGGGAAGGGTACAGGGAAGCCAGTCTCAGGATTGGAGGTAAGTTCAACTTGACAGAAAACCCCACTAATATCTTACACAAATTCATTAAGGCAACACTTGTACACAGACCTTTCTTCTAGATCTCGTTCTATAAAACAATAAAGTAATTTGTACATTTCTGCCTTTCCATTTTTTTCCTTTTTGAGACTTAATTGCAGACACATGAGTCACATAAAAATGCAGCTTAATGAGGGAGAAAACTACCTAAAAGAAAATGGTCTTTGTTGCCCATAGCAACCAATCACAATACAACTTTCATGTTTAAAAGCATTATAAAAATGTAAACTGCATTGTGACAGTTTGTGTTTTAGATATTTGTCATACATGTTCCCCAATGTACAGTATTTATAGCAACATTCACAACTCATCTCAATTCCACAAAAATCAGTAGAAAAGTTTTCAAAAAAGTGATCTCCCCTGCCCTAGTGTATTTATAGGAACATTTGCATCTCTCTATGACTGCAAAAATAACTAAAAATCAGACATTGGAATTTCACTATTACTTCAAAAAATCTCTAGAAACATCAGTTTTCATAAATCTGTCCGGTATAATTATAAGAATATTCACATTATCACAGCAAAAAATCACTAAAACATAATTTTTCATAAATCTGCCAGTGTATTTTTTAGGGACACTTCACAAACAAAAAAATCGGAACTCTGTCTTAGTGTATTTATAGGAACATTGGCATCTCACTATCACTGCAAACAAAAAATGAATCTGCAAACTAAAGAACTAAAGAAAAAAATTCAGTTTTCATAAATGGGATAAATCTGTTCTAGTGTATTTATATAAGCATTCGTATCTCACTAATCACTATTGCTGCAAAAATATTTTTACATATCCTATTCTTAGAAGTTACTAATTGTATTTTGTTCATTTATTTGAAAGATCAACATTTCTCGGCCTCAGTTTACTATTAATGGACTTCTGATGCATCACTAAAGGGTTAGTACAAGAATGGAGGGGAAGTTGGCAAACCCCTCCACTTAGTCAGACCTTTAAAGGGAAGCAGGGCAGATTGGGAATCAATGAAAAGAGGCCCCATGTTTTAGGTACGTTCAAATTGATAGAAGGTGTAGCAGTTTACGTAGGCAGGGACAACAGAAGTAGGCAGGGCCAGCAATACTTTAGTGCAGCACAAAATACCACCCTAAGAGAACCAAATACCACAGTGCAGCACAATATACTGCCACCCCGCCACAGTATTTAACTGTATCACTGTCCTGAGGATACCAATACAGTTTAATTCAGGAGAGCACCTGTCGGCAGTAGAAAAGTGCATGAGTACCTGATGCATCTAGCATTAATTAATGCTAAGAGGATCAGATTGTCATGTACTGTATGTGGCTGGTGTCTGTGAACAGGACTCAGGTGATCCCCTGGCCATCGACCCATTGGGAAATTTCATTGTACGGTTTATGGCCAATCCTCCCCTGAAGAGAAGCTTGTTTACCTCCTTCTTTATGCTGGCTTCACATTCCTTTTCCTCCAGGCATGCAATGCTCCTCTGGGCTCCCTTGCTTTAAACATCTGGTTTGACATCACCGCCGCCAGTGACTGGCTACAGCAATTTCAAACCAGATGTTTACAACGAGGGAGCTCAGTGGAGCATCACAGGCCAGGAAAAGGAACGAAGATCCAGTGTCAGGAATCAGCTAAGTAAGGTCTAGCCAATTGGAGAAAGAGGGGGTTGTCTATAAAGTACAATGCAGTTCAAAAGTTATGGAGGGACTTATCATGGGAAATTTAAAGTCAGTATTGCAGGATTTTATCAAATTTTACACATTTGATAAATTTTACAGTTAAAATCTATAAAGGTATCACTCTTGTCTTGAGACATTACTTCACTTTCTATGCTACTGTCACGGCCCCTCCCATGACAGAGGAGAGAAGATCTGGGAGATTGGCAGTACGTGAGGCTATCTGACAGTCTCTGTTCTCAACTTGCAGTTTGTTGTTTAGTGATAACCACAACCCTTGTCAGGTGTTGCCTGTGGTCATCACTAAAGCTTTATTTAGTTCACTCTCACACTGCTTACCATGCGGTTGAGGTATGTTGTTCCTGTGGATCACCGGCTTCTCCATTCCCTCTTTAACCCCTTAAAGACTCAGCCCTATTTCACCTTAAGGACCAGGCCATTTTTGCAAATCTGACCAGTGTCACAAGTGCTGATAACTTTAAAACACTTTGACTTATCCAGGCCATTCTGCGATTGTTTTTTCGTCAGATATTGCAAATCTTGAAATTTTTCAGAAATTTTCAAAAACCCAATTTTTAGGGACCAGTTCAGGTCTGAAGTCACTTTGCGAGGCTTACATAATAGAAACCACCCAAAAATGACCCCATTCTATAAACTACACCCCTCAAGGTATTCAAAACTGATTTTACAAACATTGTTAACCCTTTAGGTGTTCCACAAGAATTAATGGAATATAGAGATCCAATTTCAAAATTTCACTTTTTTGGCAGATTTTCCATTTTAATAATTTTATTCCAGTCACAAAGCAAGGGTTAACAGCCAAACCAAACTCAATATTTATGGCCCTGATTCTGTAGTTTACAGAAACACCCCATATGTGGTCGTAAACCGCTGTACGGGCACATGGCAGGGCGTAGAAGGAAAGGAATGCCATACGGTTTTTGGAAGGCAGGTTTTGCTGGACAGTTTTTTGTGACACCATGTCCCATTTGAAGCCCCCCTGATGAAACCCTAGAGTAGAAACTCCAAAAAAGTGACCCCATCTAAGAAACTATATCCCTCAAGATATTCAAAACAGATTTTTCAAACGTCGTTAACCCTTTAGGTGTTCCACAAGAGTTATTGGCAAATGGAGATGAAATTTCAGAATTTAAATTTTTTGGCAAATTTTCCATTTTAATCCATTTTTCCCAGTAACAAAGCAAGGGTTAACAGCCAAACCAAACTCAATATTTATGGCCCTGATTCTGTAGTTTACAGAAACACCCCATATGTCGTCGTAAACAGCTGTACGGGCACACGGCAGGGCGCAGAAGGAAAGGAATGCCATACGGTTTTTGGAAGGCAGATTTTGCTGGACTGTTTTTTTTGACACCATGTCCCATTTGAAGTCCCCCTGATGCACCCCTAGAGTAGAAACTCCAAAAAAGTGGCCCCATTTTAGAAACTACAGGATAGGGTGGCAGTATTGTTGGTACTAGTTTAGGGTACATATGATTTTTGGTTTCTCTATATTACGCTTTTTGTGAGGCAAGATAATAAGAAATTGTTTTGGCACCGTTTTTATTTTTTGTTATTTACAACATTCATCTGACAGGTTAGATCATGTGATATTTTTATAGACCAGGTTGTCACGGATGCGGCGATACCTAATATGTATACTTTTTTTTTATTTATGTAAGTTTTACACAATGATTTCATTTTTGAAGCAAAAAAAAATCATGTTTTAGTGTTTCCATAGTCTGAGAGCCATAATTTTTTCAGTTTTTGGGCGATTACCTTGGGTAGGGTATAATTTTTGCGGGTTGAGATGGCGGTTTTATTTGCACTATTTTGGGGTGCGTGTGACTTTTTGATCGCTTGCTATTACACTTTTTGTAATGTAAGGTGACCAAAAATTGTTTATTTAGCACAGTTTTTATTTCACATTTTTTACGGTGTTTATCTGAGGGGTTAGGTCATGTGATATTTTTATAGAGCCGGTCGATACGGACGCGGCAATATCTAATATGTATACTTTTTTTTTATTTATGTAAGTTTTACACAATAATATAATTTTTGAAACAACAAAAAAATCATGTTTTAGTGTCTCCATATTCTGAGACCCATAGTTTTTTCAGTTTTTCGGCGATTATCTTAGGTAGGGTCTCATTTTTTGCGGGATGAGATGACGGTTTGATTGGCACTATTTTGGGGTGCATATGACTTTTTGATCGTTTGCTATTGCACTTTTTGTGATGTAAGGTGACAAAAAATTTTATTTAGCACAGTTTTTCTTTTTTCTTTTTTACGGTGTTCATCTGAGAGGTTAGTTCATGTGATATGTTTATAGAGCCGGTTGATACGGACGCGGCGATACCTATTATGTATACTTTTTTTTTTCCTTACTTTTTACCAATTTTTTTTAACTTTATTTGGGGAAAATTACGTTTTTGTTTATTTTTACTTGAAACTTTTAATTTTTGGGGGGGAATTTATTTTTTTTTTAAACTTTTTTTCACTTTATTTTTTTGTCCCACTTTGGGACTTGAACTTTGGGGGGTATATTCCTTTACAATGCATTCCAATACTTCTGTATTGGAATTCATTGGCTGTATGCGTAATACTGTGTGTATTAGGCTGCATTCACACGTCCGTGGTGTGTTGCGGACCCGCAAATTGCGGGTCCGCAACACACCAGCCCGGCACCCCCATTGAAATGCCTATTCTTGTCCGCAAGCCGCGGACAAGAATAGGACATGCTCTATCTTTTTGCGAAGCTGCGGACCCAAAATCGGGGCCGCGCTCCGCAATTGCGGCCGCAGACAGCACACTGTGTGCTGTCCGCATTCATTCCGTCCCCATAGAGAATGAATGGGTCCGCACCCATTCCGCAAAATTGCGGAAAGCATGCGGACCCATTTTGCGTGTGAATGGAGCCTTACTCATACAGCTTCCGGGGCCTGTGAGATCCAAGTGGCTGGATCTCAGAGGCTCTTCACCGGAAGGCAGCGTGATGCCTTCCTTAGACATCGCGCTGCCTTCCATGCCATCGGGTCCCCCCCACAGCCGCATGGGGACCTGATGGCACCGCCGCACAGCTGCCGCAACCGCAGGTAAAGCCGCAAACTGCAGGTCTGAATTGACCTGCGGTTTGCGGCGATCGCCGATACGTGGGGGGGGTCACATGACCCCCCCGACGTTGTGACAGGATGCCCGCTGAATGATTTCAGCGGGCATCCTGTTCCAATTAACCCCTGCCGCACCACAATCGCTGTTTAAACCCATGACGTACCAGTACGTCATGAGTCCTTAAGGACTCGGGAAACATGCCGTACCGGTACGTCATGCGTCCCTAAGGGGTTAAAGATAAGTGCTTTTGTTGTGACTCTTGTGTGTTGTGTTTCTAGGCCTCAGGGAGATGCTGGGTCCTTCACCTGGGAAAGAACCAGTAGTCTCATTCCCTGCCACCGTTCCTAGGGCTTCCAGGGTCTCCAGGGCCTAGGTTCCGGTGTATGAGTTTTTCCACCTTCAGGGTCTACTCATACTGGCAGGAGTCAGGAAAAGATCTAGGGATTCCTAGGAGGTCACCATCCCTCTTCCTTAGGTCTAGACTCTGGTTTATTTCCTTCTGTGTGTTTTCTTGTGTTGTCCCCTCCCCATTACATGTAACAGCTACCTCATTACTGGAATAAAATTGCGACACATTTTATGTCTTTTTAAAAGGCATCAGCTGATAACTCTGGAGTGAAATTAATTAACATAGCTAACCACATCCAGTTGCCCACCCACTTTGCAAAACTGAAGTGAGTGGTGCAAAAAATACAAAACTTAAGGTTAAAAAGTCACAAAGCCCTATTTTTGTTGAATTTTTGAAGCCAGAATTCTAGAATGCAGAGCTTGACATATTCCACTGTCGACTACAACAAGGTAGATAATCCTATGTATCTCTTAATTTGAGGTTTTCAATCCTAGGTTAACAAACCCTAAGATGTATAGCAAAATGAGTATGGTCCTGTGTTAACAAAAAAAAAACCTATACAATGTTAAATACTTTGTGTTAAAAAAGTATAAAAGTATTATTGCATTGATATATCTATTAGCTAACCAGGAAAATTTACTTTGTAAGCATTCACACCATGAAGGGACCTTTGTGCTCTAAAAGCTTACAAGTAAAGAGGTATAGCTGTGAACCCAACATACTGTATAAAAGTGTCAAATTACATTGCAATTTGCTGGCACTCTGTGGCACTGCTGATTGGTGTAACGCACTGTCATTTGACAGCTGCAGTCACAGTGAGAAGTGCTGAGACCAGCAGAAGCGGTTTTGCTGTGTGGCATCCTTGTAGCACCCTGTGACAAGGATACTTTTCAGTGTAAAATGTAAAAGTTGACAGGGAGCGCTCTTCTTAATGTGAGAGCATCCCCTGCTGGCTGTAAAATGAACTGTAAGCCTGCAGGCTGTGAATTAATCCCTTCCTGCCTTGACAGTGGTAGGAGTGGGTTAATTCTAGTGATATCGAGCACCATAGTGCTCGGGTGCTCAGGGGCTCGGGCCGAACACATCGGGATGCTCGGGTGTTAATGAAAGTCAATGGGAGAACCCAAACATTAATCCAGGCACCCACCTGCTCTGAAGAGGGGAGGGTGCATGGTTCATAGGAAAAGGTCAGAAATTGATGGAAACACCACCAAAATGGTTTGGGAACAGCATGGGGAGGATGTCTGGATGCATCTTGGACTCCCAGGTCACTGCTGGGAACGATGTTGTCCGAATAGTACGCCACTGAATGTCATAGATAAATTTTTGAAGCGCACACGTTACACTGCAGATGTGGCCCTGGTAATGTCACTGTCCGCAGCATACACTGTCTACGGAAAAAGTACATTGCATGTCACAGATAAATTTTAGAAGCGCACACGTTACACTGCAGATGTGGCACTGGTAATGTCCCTCTCCGCAGCAAACACGGTCTACGGAAAAATAACACAATATGTCACAGATAAATTTTAGAAGCGCACACGTTACACTGCAGATGAGTCGCTGGTAATGTCACTGTCTGCAGCAGACACGGTCTATGGAAAAAGTATACTGGATGTCACAGATAAATTTTAGAAGTGCACACGTTACACTGCAGATGTGACACTGGTAATGTCACTGTCTGCAGCAGACACGGTCTATGGAAAAAGTACACAGTATGTCACAGATAAATTTTAGAAGTGCACACGTTACACTGCAGATGTGGCGCTGGTAATGTCACTGTCTGCAGCAGACACGGTCTATGGAAAAAGTACACAGTATGTCACAGATAAATTTTAGAAGTGCACACGTTACACTGCAGATGTGACACTGGTAATGTCACTGTGCGCAGCAGACACCATCTATGGAAATAGTACACTGGATGTCACAAATAAATGTTAGAAGCACACACGTTACACTGCAGATGTGGCGCTGGTAATGTCACTGTCCTCAGCGGACACCGTCTGCGGTAAAAGTACCGTAGGATGCACACACTTTACGCAGGAGATGTGTCGCGGATAATTTAACTGTCCGTAGTGGCCTATTAGACGCTATTTAGCGCAGGATGCGCTACAAACATATATTGCTGCTATCACACAGTCCTTAAAAGGACTTTTGGGTCTCTGAAAAGTTTTTGTAATACAAATCTTCCAATAACACTCCCTACACTGTCTTTCCCTTCCTATGCTCAGCTCTCCCTGACTAAAACTGAGCCGAACACGTGTCATCGGGTACTTTATAACACCCAATGACGCGTTCCAGCCATCCAATTACTGCAATGCCAGTAGCCAACATGGCTATGGCATTACAATGCATGCCAGTACCTTCCTACATGTTTATTGGCTGCGTAGCAGGCAAAAAACAGGTGCAGGGAGGAGACCCGAGGATTGCGCTCAAGCATATGCGGTACTTGGCCGAGTACCGCCTTGTGCCGAGCATCAAGATGCTCGAGCCGAACAGGTGTTCGGCCGAGCATGCTCGATCATCACTAGTTAATTCATTTTTTTCAAAAATATATAAAAACTACCATAAGTAAATAAATTCATTTAAAAAATCATAAAAATTTATAAAAAGTGAAATTCAGAAAATAAAAAATTAGAAAGTTACTAGTATTAGCAAATAGTATAGCAGACTGTGTAAACACATACCACCCCCCCCCCAATTTTTCATTCATAAAAAAAGTTATTAGAATAAAAGTTAGTATAGTGGAATTTATGTGTGTAAAATACAAACATATGCACATTTTTTTTCCCTTTTTGCTTTCTTAATAAAAAAAAAATCTAGGTATTCGTTTTAGATATATTTAAGACAGCAAGATATTTTTTCTGCATGAACTATACAGGTGTTTTCTGGGGAAAAATATTGACAGCATTCTCAGGATAGGTCATTAATATCTGATTCATGAGGTTCCAACACCTATAACAGCCACCGTTCAGCTGATTGAAGAGACTTCATTCTGTAGTGGATATGCTTGGGATTGCAGAATAGACACACTTACATGAATGTGACTGAGCTACGCCTAGGTCATGTGACTCAGGACACACTGGCTTAGTTAGAGGCCTAGATACGGCTTCTTCAAATGACTAATTAGCAGGGGTGCTGGGATTTTTTCCCCACCAATCAAATATTAATGACATATCCTGATGATAGCCCATCAATACTAAACTTCTAGAGAAATCTTTTAAAAGGAACCTGTCACCATGAAAATGCAGATTAATCTGAAAACAGCATGTTATAAAGCAGGAGGAAATAAACAGATTAATACATAGTTTTGTGGGGAAAGATTCAGTATAAGTTGAATTTCATTCATTTTAATTTTCTGTTCATTATTTTCTTTGAAGTCAAGGTGGAGGGCCTATCAGTGATTGACAGCTAATACAGTCTTAGAGGGAAGGCTGTCAATCACTGATAGGACCGCCTCCTCGACTTTAATTAATTTTTCTATCACTTTATACACTGCTCGTTTCCATGGTTATGACCACCCTGCAATGCATCAGTGGTGGTCGTGATTGCACAATATAGGAAAAAGCGTCGGCCTCTTTGGTCGCTGGGACCGTGGGAGTGAACATAGGCTAGTGCTTTTTCCTATAGTGTGCAAGCATTGGCCACCGCTGATGGATTATAGGGTGGTCGTAACCATGGAAACATAAAAATAAGTCCTGGCAGTCATTCTTTTTCAATATATCTGTTTTATTCCATCCAAAGTGAAATGTCCCAACAACCAGGATGCGTTTCTGCGTTTTGCCTTCATCAACAGGTAACAGGGACATTTCACTTTGGATGGAATAAAACAGATATGTTGAAAAAGAAGATACGACTGCCAGGTTGCTCCTTCCCGTAGCAGCGTTCACAAACGGATGAGTTCCGACCAACTGGATTATTTATTTGTAACCATGGAAACAAGCAGTGTATAATGTGATTGAAAAATGAATCCATCCAGCAAAGGAAGCAATATGGATAATAACAATACATTAGTTAGTGCCTTGTATTAACTTTCTCTACATAATAAATGCCATTTGTTGAAGTGAGACAACCCATTTAATGAACATTCTGCTTACTGTACTTTTGAGGTAACGTCTAACAGCAATAATCATCTGCAAACCGTTGTCTAGATAAGTTTTATTAGAGTGTATGTCACAGATATTTTTGGGATGAGCACACTTTACACTGGAGATGTGGCGCAGCTAATATCACTGTCCGTAGCGGACACCAACTACGGAAAAGTACACTGGATGTCAGATATTTTTTGATGCACACACTTTACATTGAAGATGTGGCGCAGCTAAAGTCACTGTCCGCAGTGGACACCGTCTACGGAAAAAGTACACTGGATGTCAGATATTTTTTGGATGTGCACACTTTACATTGAAGATGTGGCGCAGCTAAAGTCACTGTTTCAGCGGACAACCTCTACAGAAAAAGTACACTGTATGTCAGGTATTTTTTGGATGCGCACACTTTACATTGGAGATGTGGCACAGCTAATGTCACTGTCCCATCTACGGTAAAAGTACACTGGACGTCACGGATATTTTAGGGATATTTTAGGGATGCACACACTTTATACAGGAGATGTATCGCGGATACTTTATCTGTCCGCAGCGGCCTATTAGACGCTATTTAGCGCAGGATGAGCTAAAAATATATATTGCTGCTGTCACACACAATAGTCCTTAAAAGGACTTTTGTGTCTCTGAAAAGTATTTCTAATAAAAATCTTCCAATAACATTTCCTACACTCTGTCCCTTCCTATGCACAGCTCTCCATAAGACTGAGCAATTTAGCGCAGGTTGCGCTACAAACATATATTGCTGCTATCACACACAATAGTCCTTAACCACTTCCCATCTGGGCCATTTGCCCCCTTCCTGACCAGGCCAAATTTTGCAAAACTGACATATCTCACTTTATGTGGTAATAACTTTGGAACGCCTTTATTTATCCAAGTCATTCAGAGATTGTTTTCTCGTGACACATTGTACTTCATGATAGTCATAAATTTGAGTCAAAATATTTCACCTTTATTTATGAAAAAATCCCAAATTTACCCAAAAATTTGAAAAATTCGCAATTTTCTAAATTTCAATTTCTCTGCTTTTAAAACAGAAAGTGATACCTCATAAAATATTTATTATTTAACATTCCCCATATGTCTACTTTAGTATATGTTGGCATCATATTGGAAATGTCATTTTGGAAATGTAATTTTATTTTTTTAGGACGTTAGAAGGCTTAGAAGTTTAGAAGGAATTCTTCAAATTTTTAAGAAAATTGCCAAAATCCACTTTATAAGGACCAGTTCAGGTCTGAAGTCACTTTGTGGGGCCTACATAGTGGATACCCCCATAAATGACCCCATTGTAGAAACTACACCCCTCAAGGTATTCAAAACCGATTTTACAAACTTTGTTAACCCATTAGGCGTTCCACAAGAATTAAAGGAAAATGGAGATCAAATTTTTAAATTTCACTTTTATGGCAGATTTTCCATTTTAATCAATTTTTTTCTTTAACACATCGATGGTTAACAGCCAAACAAAACTCAATATTTATTACCCAGATTCTGCGGTTTACAGAAACACCCCACATGTGGTCATAAACTGCTGTATGGGCACACGGCAGGGCGCAGAAGAAAAGGAACTCCACATGGTTTTTAGATGCCATGTCCCATTTGAAGCCCCCTGATGCACCCTTACAGTAGAAACTCCCAAGAAGTGACCCCATTTTGGAAACTAGGGGATAAGGTGCCAGTTTTATTAGTACTATTTTTGGGTACATATGATTTTTTGATCATTCATTATAACACTTTATGGGGCAAGGTGACCAAAAAATTGGTTGTTTTAGCACAGTTTCTATTTATTTATTTTTACAGCGTTCACCTGAGGGGTTCAGTCAAGTGAAATTTTTATAGAGCAGATTGTTATGGACGTGGCGATACATAATATGTATACTTTTTCTCATTTATTAAAGTTTTACACAATAATAGCATTTTTGAAACAAAAAAATTATGTTTTAATGTGTCCATGTTCTGAGAGCTATAGTTTTTTTATTTTTTGAGAGATTTTCTTATGTAGGGGCTCATTTTTTGTGGGATGAGGTGACGGTTTTATTGGTACTATTTTGTGGGACATACGCATTTTTGATCACTTGGTGTTGCACCTTTTGTGATGCAAGGTGACAAAAATTGCTTGTTTTGACAAAGTTTTTTTTTTTTTTTTTTTTACGGTGTTCACCCGAGGGGTTAGGTCATGTGATATTTTTATAGAGCTGGTTTTTACGGACGCGGCAATACCTAATATGTATACTTTTTTTATTTGTTTCACTTTAACACAATAATAGCATTTTTGAAACCAAAAAAATGATGTTTTAGTGTCTCCATGTTCAAAGAGCTATAGTTTTTTAATTTTTTAAGAGATTTTCTTATGTAGGGGCTCATTTTTTGCGGGATGAGGTGACGGTTTTATTGGTACTATTTTGTGGGACATACGCGTTTTTGATCACTTGGTGTTGCACCTTTTGTGATGCAAGGTGACAAAAATTGCTTGTTTTGACAGTTTATTTTTTTTTTTTTTACGGTGTTCACCCGAGGGGTTAGGTCATGTGATACTTTTATAGAGCTGGTTTTTACGGACGCGGCGATACCTAATATGTCTATTTTATTTTATTTTATTTTTTCTATATATTTTTTTTTTTTTATTCCTTACTTGGGAACTTTTTTTTTTTTACATTTGAAACTTTATTTTATTTTATTTTTTCAACCCTTTATTTTTTTTATTTTTTTTTACACTTTTCGTCCCCCATAAGGTCATACAAGACCTCTGGGGGACATTTACTTCACTTTTTCTTTTTTTTTTCACTGTTGATTTCTCCTGTAACTGGGGCTGACATAGTAGCCCCAGTTACAGAAGAAATGCACCCCTATAGAGGCTGTACAGCAGCAATCCTGCGCTGTACAGCCTCACAGCAGGGCTGATCGAGGTCTCTGAGAGACCTCACACAGCTCCTGCACACTCCGGTCACGGCGGTCACATGACCGCCGGGCCGGAACAGGAAGCGCACAGCGCTTCCTTCTCTGCAGACACAGCGCTCGGTGAGCGCTGTGTCTGCAGCGATCGTGAAGGCAGGGACACCTGGGAACTGTCCCTGCCTTGTCTTAGGGTTGCCCTGCTGTCACTGACAGCGGGCAACCCGATCAGCAGCTGCACGATTAGCGTGCAGCTGCTATTTCTGACAGGACGTTCTAAAACGTGCTGTCAGAAATAGACGTCCACCCATAGGACGTTTATAGTCTATGGGCGGACGTGAGGCGGTTAAAAGGACTTTTGGGTCTCTGAAAAGTTTTTGTAATACAAATCTTCCAATAACACTCCCTACACTGTCTTTCCCTTCCTATGTTCAGCTCTCCCTGACTAAAACTGAGCCGAACACGTATCATCGGGTACTTTATAACACCCAAAAACGCGTTCCAGCCAGCCAATCACTGCAATGCTAGTAGCCAACATGGCTATGGCATTACAATGCGTGCCAGTACCCCTCTGCACGTATATTGGCTGCGCAGCAGGCAAAATAAAGTGCATGGAGGAGACTCGAGCATTGCACTCGAGCACATGCGGTACTTGGCCGAGTACTGCCATGTGCCGAGCATCGAGATGCTTGAGCCGAACAGGTGTTCGGCCGAGCATGCTCAATCATCACTAGTTAATTCTTAAAACTTTTTTCATAAATAAATAAAAATTACAATAAGTAAATAAATTCATTTAAAAAATAATAAAAAGTGAAATACAGAAAATAAAAAATTTGAAAGTTATAGGAATAGTTACTAGTATTAGCAAATAGTATAGCAGACTGTGTACACACATACATCCTTTTTCATTCATAAAAAAAGTTAAATAAAAAATATACATATATTAATTTTTGTAATAGTATAGTGGAATTTGTGTGTGTAAAATACAAACATATGCACATTTTTTTCCTTCTTGCTTTCATAATTTAAAAAAAAATAATCTAGGTATTCGTTTTAGATATATTCATGATAGCAAGAGATTTTTTCTGCATGAACTATACAAATGTTTTCTAGGAAAAAATATTGACAGCATTCTCAGGATAGGTCATTAATATCTGATTCATGGGGTCCCAACACCTATCACAGCCACCGTTCAGCTGATTGAAGAGACTAAGAGACTTCATTATGTAGTGGATATGCTTGGGATTGCATAATAGGCACACTTACATGAGTGTGACTGAGCTACGCCTAGGTCAAGTGACTCAGGACACACTGGCTTAGTTAGAGGCCTAGATACGGCCTCTTCAAATGGCTGATTAGCAGGGGTGCTGGGAGTTTTACCCCACCAATCAAATATTAATGACATATCCTGATGATAGCCCATCAATACTAAACTTCTAGAGAAATCTTTTAAAAGGATCCTGTCACCTTAAATTGCAGATTAATCTGAAAGCAGCATGTTATAGAGCAAAAGAAAATAAGCAGATTAATACATAGTTTTGTGGGGAAAGATTCAGTATAAGTTGTATTTCATTCATTTACATTTTCTGTTCATTATTTTCTTTGAAGTCAAGGTGGAGGGCCTATCAGTGATTGACAGCTAATACAGTCTTAGAGGGAAGGCTGTCAATCACTGATAAGACCGCCTCCTCGATTTTAAAGCCAAGAATGAGCAAGAAATTAAAATGAATGAAATCCGAGTTATATTGAATCTTTTCCCACAAAACTATTTAATAATTTGCTCTGCATCTCCTGCTCTATAGCATGCTTCCTTCAGCTTAGACACCATTTCAACGTAACAGGTTCCCTTTAAGTATCAACAGATAAATGCTGATTTACAAATGTTATAAAAACATACCTGTGAAATGACATTTTCTATAGGTGGACAGTTCTTTAAATTTTCATTTCCAATGCCAGAATCATCAGCATCTATTAGACTGTCAACTGGAACATTGTGCTGAGGTTTAAGAAATGCAAATTCCTGGTCATGTGGATCGAGAGTTACACAAACATCATAGGAATATGGCAGAGGTAATGTTCCACTGTTGAACTGTGAAATAAATCTGGGATCAACTGGTGGATATAGATTTGTACTCATAGATCCAAATCTGGTAGAAGACTTTGACTCTTTATATTTGGAGACAACTGCAATAATCACAGTCAACATAAAGAGAAATGAAATTAATGCCAAGGCTATTACCAAGTAGAATTGTAAGTTGGACTGAGATTCTTCTTTGTTAGACTGACTGCTCAGCTCAGGAAGGATCTGATGAAAATGACCTGCAATCACCATGTTTATAGTGACTGAAGTTGAGCGGGATGGAATCCCATTGTCTTTTACTAGAACCACAATTCCATGTTTCTTGATGTCTCTTTCTTGAAATACATGTGATGTCCTGATCTCTCCCGTGTGCTGGTCAATGGTGAAGAGTGATGGTTCTGAAGACTGTAAAAAGTAAGACAACCAGGCATTGTGTCCAGAGTCAGCATCCACTGCCACCACTTTAGATACTAAAGATCCTTTTTCAGAAGTCCAAGGGACCATCTCAAATGTTGAACTATCAACCTCTGGTGATGGGTACAGAATAATGGGTGAATTATCATTCTGGTCGACTATATATATTTTTAGTGTTGTACTGCTGTTCAGAGATGGAGATCCACTGTCTCTGGCAATGATTTCAATATTAAATTCTCTATGTTTCTCATAATCAAATGACCTTTGCGCATATATGACCCCTGTTACTGGATTTAAAGAGATATAGTAATACAGGGAATCTTCTTCTTTACCTCTAGTTTTTATAGAATATGTTATCTTAGCATTGTCATCACTGTCAATGTCTTTTGCTTGAATACTAAATATTGAAGCTCCTGGTGAATTATTTTCAGTGACAAATGCAGTGTAAAGCAATTTCTCAAACACTGGGGCATTGTCATTAACATCTGTTATGTTCACTTGAAAAACTTTCCTTGATGTCATTTCAGGAGACCCTTTGTCTGAGGCTTTTATGGTAATGTTGTAGGATGATACTTTTTCTCTATCTAGACTACTTTTTGTAACAATTTTATAAAAATTACTTTCTGATGATATTAACTCAAATGGTAAATCACCTTTTATTTTGCATTGAAGCTCTCCATTTTCTCCTGAGTCACGGTCATGAACTTTAATAAGTGCTACCACCATTCCAGGTGCTGAATCTTCAGGAATAATATCTGATGATGAAGTTATGGATATATCTGGGGCATTGTCATTTTCATCTGTTATTTCTATTACAATCTTGGCTTTGGCAGCAAGACTTCCACCATCTTCTGCTTGTACGGAAAATTCATAAAATCTTGACACTTCATAATCTATATAGCCTTTTGTTGTAATCAATCCATTTCTGGGATTGATAGTAAAAGTCTGAAGAATATTTTTTGCTTTGGTTCTAATAGAGTAAGTGATCTGTGCATTGATACCTTCATCTTCGTCACTTGCACTGACCTGCAGAATTGTTGAATTCACCGGTATATTTTCCCTAACACTTACTTTATATACATCCTGTGTAAATACTGGATAATTATCATTGATATCATTGATAATGATATTAATTAAGGCAGAGCCTGTCTGTACAGGATTTCCACCATCAGAAGCTGTTAGAATGAGTTCATGCTTGTCTTGTGTCTCTCGGTCTAGAGGTTTCTCTAGTATAAGCTCTGGAAATACACTGCCATCAGAGCTGACCTTCTCTCCAAGAGAAAAATACTGATTTGTAGTGAACCTATAACTTATCAGAGAATTAATACCTACATCCAGATCTTCTGCATTTTGTAAAATAAATCTTCTTCCTGGGGAGGTAGATTCACTCATTTCCATTTTAATATTTTCATGGACAAATGTAGGAGGATTGTCATTTATATCCTGAATATCAATCTTTATACTGAAGACATTTAGTGGATTTTCTACCACAGCATCGAATGTAAGGACACAATCAGCTGAAGCTCCACATAATGTCTCCCTATCTATCCTATCAGCAATGACTAGGTTTCCATTATCAAGATTTATATTGAAATATTTCTCAGACATATCAGACACAATACGTAATCTTCTTCTGGAGAGATCATTAATATTTAGCTCAAGATCATTTGATAAATTTCCAACAATTGAACCTTTTCTTAATTCTTCATTAATAGAATAATGAATCTGACCAGAGACTGAATGGCACAGCCAGAAAATTATGAAAATAAATATTACTTGCCCTCTGAGTCCTTGCATTGATTGTCCTTCCTGCAGTTGTAATCCAGTCATTCTTCTTCTCAGCAGAAATACAGATTATTGCCAAAACTCCTTGTTACATTTATAATCCAAAAGAATTAGTAGCAGAAGGTGATGCCTTTTCTTTATGAGTCCTATACATGGCACATGCTAGAGTAAAATGCTGTATATTTCTTCTTGTGGTTGAACACTGTATCATGGAGGTTATTCTGGATTTGCAGAATAGTTCCTTTTTGGTAAACAGCGGCGCTCTGAGGCTTATATAGGGAACTGCAGGATCAGTGACTTAGGATCATCCCTAGTAGATATAACTTAAAATTTTGTGTACTGTAACAGTAGAAAGCTTTGCTATTTTATAAGTATAAACCTTTTCAAAAATATTATATTATGTTATATATTATTATATTAATATTATATGACAAAATATCCTCTGAACATCAGTATATGATTGAAAACCTATACTACTAATAGTAGAAGTTGGATAATCTATTACTATAACTAGGCATGAGAAAATTGACTTCAGACGAAACTTTTGAAGTCGATTCGCATAAAACTTTGGTCCAATACTGTACGGAGCGAGTGCTCCGTACAGTATTATAATGTGTTGGCTCAGTTACTACTTTGCGAAGTCTCGCGTGACTTCGCGTAATAACTTAATAGATTAATTTTTACTGTAAAAAAAACATTTTCTGAACTCGGGCTTGGTTCCAAGTGGTACCTTGGAACCGAACCCGAGTTCGGGAAATGTTTTTTTTTTCACAGTAAAAATAATCTATGAAGTTATTACTAGTGTTGATCACGAATATTTGAATTACAAATTTTTATCGCGAATATAGGTACTTTGAAAATTCGCAAATATTTAGAATATAGTGATATACACTCACCTAAAGAATTATTAGGAACACTTGTTCTATTTCTCATTATTTCAATTATCTAGTCAACCAATCACATGGCAGTTGCTTCAATGCATTTAGGGGTGTGGTTCTAGTCAAGATAATCTCCTGAACTCCAAACTGAATGTCAGAATGGGAAAGAAAGGTGATTTAAGCAATTTTGAGCGTGGCATGGTTGTTGGTGCCAGACGGGCCGGTCTGAGTATTTCACAATCTGCTCAGTTACTGGGATTTTCATGCACAACCATTTCTAGGGTTTACAAAGAATGGTGTGAAAAGGGAAAAACATCCAGTATGCGGCAGTCCTGTGGGCAAAAATGCCTTGTGGATGCTAGAGGTCAGAGGAGAATGGGCCGACTGATTCAAGCTGATAGAAGAGCAACGTTGACGGAAATAACCACTCGTTACAACCGAGGTATGCGGCAAAGCATTTGTGAAGCCACAACATGCACAACCTTGAGGCGGATGGGCTACAACAGCAGAAGACCCCACCGGGTACCACTCATCTGCACTACAAATAGGAAAAAGAGGCACAAGCTCACGAGCTTACCAAAATTGGACTGTTGAAGACTGGAAAAATGTTGCCTGGTCTGATGAGTCTCGATTTCTGTTGAGACATTCAAATGGTAGTGTCCGAATTTGGCATAAACAGAATGAGAACATGTATCCATCCTCTGATGGCTACTTCCAGCAGGATAATGCACCATGTCACAAAGCTCAAATCATTTCAAATTGGTTTCTTGAACATGACAATGCGTTCACTGTACTAAAATGGCCCCCACAGTCACCAGATCTCAACCCAATAGAGCATCTTTGGGATGTGGTGGAACGGGAGCTTCATGCCCTGGATGCGCATCCCTCAAATCTCCATCAACTGCAAGATGCTAACCTATTTTTGTAATGCGAATTTTCGTAATGCAATTGCAGAGTAAAAACATGATTCCTCCCTGCTTCTTACTTGTGGGCCAATGACTCATTGTCCCACAAGCAAGAAGCAGGGAGGAATCATAACTTTAAATGGGAAAAGTGATGAATATTCTAAAAAACAAATATATAGCCCTATATCGAATATATTTGTTTTTTCGAATATTCGTAATATTCTAAAACAAGAATATATAGCAATATAGCGAATATAAAAAAAAAACTAATATAGAGCAATTTAGCTAATATAGTGGTATATTCTACGTTGTCTAATAGTTGTAATTTTTTTCTCATCTGAAGCTACAATTGGAAAAAAATTAAAACTATTGAAAAAAATGATTATAGCACTATATTAGCTAAATTTGTCTATATTTGTTTTTTTACCGAATATTCGCTATATTGCTATATATTCTTGTTTTAGAATATTACGAATATTTGAAAAAATGAATATATTCGATATAGTGCTATGACTCATTGGCCCACAAACAAGAAGCAGGGAGGAATAATTTTTTGCTCGGCTATTGAAAAATTCACGATAAAAATTCGCATTACGAAAATTTTCATATTACGCGATCATTACCTTCTACAAAATATTGGCGAAATATCGCGAATTCGAATATGACCCCTTCCGCTCATCGCTAGTTATTACGCGAAGTCACGCGAGACTTCGCAAAGTAATACCTTCAGCTCATCTGAGCCATTACATTCTAATACTGTACGGAGCACTTGCTTCGTACAGTATTGGACCGAAGTTTTATGCAAATTGACTTCGGATGCTTTATCCGAAGTCGATTCGCTCATCCCTAACTATAACAAAAACCTAAGAAAATTCATGTTGTTCTAGGTTTAGCATCACTTAATTCTTATAAATGATTGATGTTTAAAATCAAACTATTCTACAGGGCACGTCTGTTACTGAATTTAGCGGTGCTTATGTAACTTAATGATCTGAAACTGCTTTATATAAGAAAACAATCACAGGTAAATAAAATACCATTACTAACATTATAGGCAAATAATATGTACCATGCTAATAATAATATGACTTAAGAAGGCAGTAAACCATAGAGGGTACATCAGGTTTATGTGTAATTTCCCACTAATATTAGTTATAAAAGTAGATGTCAGAATCATTTTCAGCTACACACTAGCCTGACAGGTAGTATGACAGCTTCCCATCTTTCACAATCTTAGTATGTGTACGCATCCTTTTGATTTTGATTCAGAGATTTGGGACTGGCTGAGTCAATCATAAATGTAATTTTCGATGTTCAGCAAGTGGCATTTAATATGTAGGGAAAGTTAATACAAGCCACTTACAAAAGTATTGTGATTGTCCATATTGCTTCCTTTGCTGGCTTTATTAATTTTTCTATCACTTTATACACTGCTCGTTTCCATGGTTATGACCACCCTGCAATGCATCAGTGGTGGTCGTGATTGCACAATATAGGAAAAAGCGTCGGCCTCTCTGGTCGCTGGGACCGTGGGAGTGAACATAGGCTAGTGCTTTTTCCTATAGTGTGCAAGCATTGGCCACCGCTGATGGATTATAGGGTGGTCGTAACCATGGAAACATTAAAATAAGTCCTGGCAGTCATATCTTCTTTTTCAATATATCTGTTTTATTCCATCCAAAGTGAAATGTCCCAACAACCAGGATGCGTTTCGGCGTTAACAGGGACATTTCACTTTGGATGGAATAAAACAGATATATTGAAAAAGAAGATACGACTGTCAGGACTAATTTCTTTTTTTCAAGTGGAGGTTGCTCCTTCCCGTAGCAGCGTTCACAAACGGATGAGTTCCGACCAACTGGATTATTTATTTGTAACCATGGAAACAAGCAGTGTATAATGTGATTGAAAAATGAATCCATCCAGCAAAGGAAGCAATATGGATTATAACAATACATTAGTTAGTGCCTTGTATTAACTTTCTCTACATAATAAATGCCATTTGTTGAAGTGAGACAACCCATTTAATGAACATTCTGCTTACTTTTGAGGTAACGTCTAACAGCAATAATCATCTGCAAACCGTTGTCTAGATAAGTTTTATTAGAGTGTATGTCACAGATATTTTTTGGATGCGCACACTTTACACTGGAGATGTGGCGCAGCTAATGTCACTGTCCGTAGCGGACACCAACTACGGAAAAGTACACTGGATGTCAGATATTTTTGGATGCACACACTTTACATTGAAGATGTGGCGCAGCTAAAGTCACTGTCCGCAGTGGACACCGTCTACGGAAAAAGTACACTGGATGTCAGATATTTTTTGGATGTGCACACTATACACAGGAGATGTGGCACACATAATGTCACTGGCCGCAGCGGACGCCGTCTATGGAAAAAGTACACTGGATGTCAGATATTTTTTGATGCACACACTTTACATTGAAGATGTGGCGCAGCTAAAATCATTGTTTCAGCGGACAACTTCTACAGAAAAAGTACACTGGATGTCAGATATTTTTTGGATGCGCACACTTTACATTGGAGATGTGGCACAGCTAATGTCACTGTCCCATCTACGGTAAAAGTACACTGGACGTCACGGATATTTTAGGGATATTTTAGGGATGCACACACTTTACACAGGAGATGTATCGCGGATACTTTAACTGTCCGCAGCGGCCTATTAGACGCTATTTAGCGCAGGATGCGCTTAAAATATATTTTGCTGCTGTCACACACAATAGTCCTTAAAAGGACTTTTGTGTCTCTGAAAAGTATTTCTAATAAAAATCTTCCAATAACACTGCCTACACTCTGTCCCTTCCTATGCACAGCTCTCCATAAGACTGAGCAATTTAGCGCAGGTTGCGCTACAAAGATATATTGCTGCTATCACACACAATAGTCCTTAAAAGGACTTTTGGGTCTCTGAAAAGTTTTTGTAATACAAATCTTCCAATAACACTCCCTACACTGTCTTTCCCTTCTTATGCTCAACTCTCCCTGACTAAAACTGAGCCGCTTTATAACACCCAATGACGCGTTCCAGCCAGCCAATCACTGCAATGCTAGTAGCCAACATCGCTACGGCATTACAGTGCGTGCCAGTACCCCTCTGCACGTTTATTGGCTGCGTACCAGGCAAAAAAAAGGTGCAGGGAGGAGACTCGAGCATTGCATTCGAGCACATGCGGTACTTGGCCGAGTACCGCCATGTGCCGAGCATCGAGATGCTTGAGCCGAACAGGTGTTTGGCCGAGCATGCTCGATCATCACTAGTTAATTCACTTTTTTCATAAATAAATAAAAATTACAATAAGTAAATAAATTCATTTAAAAAATAATAAAAAGTGAAATCCAGAAAATAAAAAATTTGAAAGTTATAGGAATAGTTACTAGTATTAGCAAATAGTATAGCAGACTGTGTATACACATACACCCCGCCATTTTTATTCATAAAAAAAGTTAAATAAAAAATATACATATATTAATTTTTGTAATAGTATAGTGGAATTTGTGTGTGTAAAAAACAAACATATGGACATTTTTTTCCTTTTTGCTTTCTTAATTTTTAAAAAAAAAATCTAGGTATTCGTTTTAGATATATTTATGATAGCAAGAGATTTTCTAGGAAAAAATATTGACAGCAATCTTTAGGATAGATCATTAATATCTGATTCATGGGGTCCCAACACCTATCACAGCCACCGTTCAGCTGATTGAAGAGACTAAGAGACTTCATTATGTAGTGGATATGCTTGGAATTGCATAATAGACACACTTACATGAGTGTGACTGAGCTACGCCTAGGTCATGTGACTCAGGACACACTGGCTTAGTTAGAGGCCTAGATACGGCCTTTTCAAATTACTAATTAGCAGGGGTGCTGGGAGTTTTACCCCACCAATCAATATGACATATCCTGATGATAGCCCATCAATACTAAACTTCTAGAGAAATCTTTTAAAAGGAACCTGTCACCATGAAAATGCAGATTAATCTGAAAGCAGCATGTTATAGAGCAGGAGGAAATAAACAGATTAATACATAGTTTTGTGGGGAAAGATTATAAGTATAAGTTGTATTTCATTAATTTACATTTTCTGTTCATTATTTTCTTTGAAGTCAAGGTGGAGGGCCTATCAGTGATTGACAGCTAATACAGTCTTAGAGGGAAGGCTGTCAATCACTGATAGGACCGCCTCCTCGACTTTAAAGCCAAGAATGAGCAAGAAATTAAAATGAATAAAATCCGAGTTATATTGAATCTTTTCCCACAAAACTATTTAATAATTTGTTCTGCATCTCCTGCTCTATAGCATGCTTCCTTCAGCTCAGACACCATTTCAACGTAACAGGTTCCCTTTAAGTATCAACAGATAAATACTGATTTACAAATGTCATAAAAACATACCTGTGAAATGACATTTTCTATAGGTGGACAGTTCTTTAACATTTCACTTCCTATGCCAGAATCATCAGCATCTATTAGACTGTCAACTGGAACATTGTGCTGAGGTTTAAGAAATGCAAATTCCTGGTCATGTGGATCCAGAGTTACACAAACATCATAGGAATATGGCAGAGGTAATGTTCCATTGTTGAACTGTGAAATGATTCTGGGATCAACTGGTGGATATAGATTTGTACTCATAGATCCAAATGTGGTAGAAGACTTTGACTCTTTATATTTGGAGACAACTGAAATAACCACAGTCAACATGAAGAGAAATGAAATTAATGCCAAGGCTATTACCAAGTAGAATTGTAGGTTGGACTGAGATTCTTCTTTGTTAGACTGACTGCTTAGCTCGGGAAGGATCTGATGAAAACCATCAGCAATCACCATGTTTATAGTGACTGAAGCTGAGTGGGATGGAATCCCATTGTCTTTTACTAGAACCACAATTCCATGTTTCTTGATGTCTCTTTCTTGAAATACATGTGATGTCCTGATCTCTCCCGTGTGCTGGTCAATGGTGAAGAGTGATGGTTCTGAAGACTGTAAAAAGTAAGTCAACCAGGCATTGTGTCCAGAGTCAGCATCCATTGCCACCACTTTAGATACTAAAGATCCTTTTTCAGAGGTCCAAGGAACCATCTCAAATGTTGAACTATCAACCTCTGGTGATGGGTAGAGAATAATGGGTGAATTATCATTCTGGTCGACTATATATATTTTTAGTGTTGCACTGCTGTTCAGAGATGGAGATCCATTGTCTCTGGCAATGATTTCAATATTAAATTCTCTATGTTTCTCATAATCAAATGACCTTTGCGCATATATGACCCCTGTTACTGGATTTAAAGAGATATAAGAAGACAGGGAATCTTCTTCTTTACCTCTAGTCTTTATAGAATATGTTATCTTAGCATTGTCATCACTGTCAATGTCTTTTGCTTGAATACTAAATATTGAAGCTCCTGGTGAATTATTTTCAGTGACAAATGCAGTGTAAAGCAATTTCTCAAACACTGGGGCATTGTCATTAATATCTGTTATGTTCACTTGAAAAACTTTCCTTGATGTCATTTCAGGAGACCCTTTGTCTGAGGCTTTTATGGTAATGTTGTAGGATGATACTTTTTCTCTATCTAGACTACTTTTTGTAACAATTTTATAAAAATTACTTTCTGATGATATTAGCTCAAATGGTAAATCACCTTTTATTTTGCATTGAAGCTCTCCATTTTCTCCTGAGTCACGGTCATGAACTTTAATAAGTGCTACCACCATTCCAGGTGCTGAATCTTCAGGAATAATATCTGATGATGAAGTTATGGATATATCTGGGGCATTGTCATTTTCATCTGTTATTTCTATTACAATCTTGGCTTTGGCAGCAAGACTTCCACCATCTTCTGCTTGTACTGAAAATTCATAAAATCTTGACACTTCATAATCTATATAGCCTTTTGTTGTAATCAATCCATTTCTGGGATTGATAGTAAAAGCCTGAAGAATATTTTTTGCTTTGGTTCTAATAGAGTAAGTGATCTGTGCATTGATACCTTCATCTTCGTCACTTGCACTGACCTGCAGAATTGTTGAATTCACCGGTATATTTTCCCTAACACTTACTTTATATACATCCTGTGTAAATACTGGATAATTATCATTGATATCATTGATAATGATATTAATTAAGGCAGAGCCTGTCTGTACAGGATTTCCACCATCAGAAGCTGTTAGAATGAGTTCATGCTTGTCTTGTGCCTCTCGGTCTAGAGGTTTCTCTAGTATGAGCTCTGGAAATACACTGCCATCAGAGCTGACCTTCTCTCCAAGAGAAAAATATTGGTTTGTACTGAACCTGTAACTTATCAGAGAATTAATACCTACATCCAGATCTTCTGCATTTTGTAAAATAAATCTTCTTCCTGGAGAGGTTAATTCACTAATTTCTATTTTAATATTTTCATGGACAAATGTAGGAGGATTGTCATTTATATCCTGAATATCAATCTTTATACTGAAGACATTTAGTGGATTTTCTACCACAGCATCGAATGTAAGGACACAATCAGCTGAAGCTCCACATAATGTCTCCCTATCTATCCTATCAGCAATTACTAGGTTTCCATTATCAAGATTTATATTGAAATATTTCTCAGACATATCAGACACAATACGTAATCTTCTTCTGGAGAGATCATTAATATTTAGCTCAAGATCATTTGATAAATTTCCAACAATTGAACCTTTTCTTAATTCTTCATTAATAGAATAATGAATCTGACCAGAGACTGAATGGCACAGCCAGAAAATTATGAAAAGAAATATTACTTGCCCTCTGAGTCCTTGCATTGATTGTCCTTCCTGCAGTTGTAATCCAGGCATTCTTCTTCTTACCAGAAATACTGAATATTGCTAAAACTCCTTGTTACATTTATAATCCAATAGAATTAGTAGCAGAAGGTGATCCCTTTTCTTTATGAGTCCTATACATGGCACATGCTAGAGTAAAATGCTGTATATTTCTTCTTGTGGTTGAACACTGTATCATGGAGGTGATTCTGGATTTGCAGAATAGTTCCTTATTGGTAAACAGCGGCGCTCTGAGGCTTATATAGGGAACTGCAGGATGAGTGACTTAGGTTCATTCCTAGTAGATATAACTTAAAATTTTGTGTACTGTAACAGTAGAAAGCTTTGCTATTTTATAAGTATAAACCTTTTCAAAAATATTATATTATGTTATATATTATTATATTAATATTATATGACAAAATATCCTCTGAACATCAGTATATGATTGAAAACCTATACTACTAATAGTAGAAGTTGGATAATCTATTACTATAACTAGGCATGAGAAAATTGACTTCAGACAAAACTTTTGAAGTCGATTCGCATAAAACTTTGGTCCAATACTGTACGGAGCGAGTGCTCCGTACAGTATTATAATGTGTTGGCTCAGTTATTACTTTGCGAAGTCTCGCATGACTTCGCGTAATAACTTAATAGATTAATTTTTACTGTAAAAAAAACATTTTCTGAACTCAGGCTTGGTTCCAAGTGGAAATGTTTTTTTTTTTTCACAGTAAAAATAATCTATGAAGTTATTACTAGTGTTGATCACGAATATTTCAATTACAAATTTTTATCGCGAATATAGGTACTTATATTTAGAATATAGTGATATACACTCACCTAAAGAATTATTAGGAACACTTGTTCTATTTCTCATTAATGCAATTATCTAGTCAACCAATCACATGGCAGTTGCTGCAATGCATTTAGGGGTGTGGTCCTAGTCAAGACAATCTCCTGAACTCCAAACTGAATGTCAGAATGGGAAAGAAAGGTGATTTAAGCAATTTTGAGCGTGGCATGGTTGTTGGTGCCAGACGGGCCGGTCTGAGTATTTCACAATCTGCTCAGTTACTGGGATTTTCACGCACAACCATTTCTAGGGTTTACAAAGAATGGTGTGAAAAGGGAAAAACATCCAGTATGCGGCAGTCCTGTGGGCAAAAATGCCTTGTGGATGCTAGAGGTCAGAGGAGAATGGGCCGACTGATTAAAGCTGATAGAAGAGCAATGTTGACGGAAATAACCACTCGTTACAACCGAGGTATGCAGCAAAGCATTTGTGAAGCCACAACACGCACAACCTTGAGGCGGATGGGCTACAACAGCAGAAGACCCCACAGGGTACCACTCATCTCCACTACAAATAGGAAAAAGAGGCTACAATTTGCACAAGCTTACCAAAATTGGACTGTTGAAGACTGGAAAAATGTTGCCTGGTCTGATGAGTCTCGATTTCTGTTGAGACATTCAAATGGTAAAGTCCGAATTTGGTGTAAACAGAATGAGAACATGTATCCATTCTCTGATGGCTACTTCCAGCAGGATAATGCACCATGTCACAAAGCTCGAATCATTTCAAATTAGTTTCTTGAACATGACAATGAGTTCACTGTACTAAAATGGCCCCCACAGTCACCAGATCTCAACCCAACAGAGCATCTTTGGGATGTGGTGGAACGGGAGCTTCATGCCCTGGATGTGCATCCCTCAAATCTCCATCAACTGCAAGATGCTATCCTATCAATATGGGCCAACATTTCTAAAGAATGCTATCAGCACCTTGTTGAATCAATGCCACGTAGAATTAAGGCAGTTCTGAACGCAAAAGGGGGTCCAACACCGTATTAGTATGGTGTTCCTAATAATTCTTTAGGTGAGTGTATATATATGCGTATAAAAAATATATATAGAGAACGTATAAAATATTAATAATAATAAGTAAATAAATAAATATATGCTAGTGGACATTGTGGAAAGTCTGTGTATATGAGGAAGTGGGTATAAATGTTTTATCTGTTAGAAGAGTGTGGGTTGTGAAAGATTTCTTCAAGTGTGAGCAGGTATATGTGTGCATGATTGTAGGTAGTTTAATTTGGTTGTTCGGTCTGGATTAGACCAGGGATGGGCCCGATATATACATAGAGAAAGAAAGAAAAGAAAGAAAATTATATATATATATATATATATATATATATATAAATATAAATAAAAATATATATAAAAAAATATAAAAGATATTAGTGATAATAATGATAAGGGTAGGTAAAATAAAGAGTGAAAATGAATGAATAAGTATGTGCATGTACAGTTTTGTCAAGGGGTGCTGTCATCCCTTGAATATACAGACAGTGACTATCAGTCATCAAGAGATACTGTGTACAGGTAATTTAGACTGGTGGTGCATGGTTGGTACCTGTATCCTTGTCACCGTAGGCTCAATGGAGGTCACTCTTGTTGGAGATCCCTTTTTGGGGGGAGTATGACGGTCCGCACTGCTGTGGTGGGTGATGAAGTGATGTTTAGTTGGGTGGCATTATATAAAAACAGCATCAGCATGAGGTTTAGTATATGTTCAGTTAAGGGTTAATGAGTGGATATTACTCCACTGGTTGAACTAGGCCTGATGGTGAACTTGGTAATTCTGGTCAGTGCTATTTGTTGGGGGACATGATTGAGTTATTCGTATGGAGAATATAATAGTGAGTGGTATTTGAGCATAAATCCGGCATGTGACAGAAAATAATGAACAATGATTGTCTGTCTGGGATGAGCTTGTAGGGATGGCAATGATTACCTTAATGATGCGGCCGATGGGTGTCCTCCTGTGGTAGCGCTTCTGCACATGCAGCCTGCGGTGTGCAGAAACGCGCTCAATCCAGGGTTTTTGAAGGCGGGGAAGGGGGCGTGGCCGGTGCATGTCTAAAGCCCGGTCATAGGGGTGGGCGGCTGTGTCTGCTGGTGGATGAGGATGCGGGGGGCGGGACTGTGCGCAGTGGGCGGAGTGGAGGGCGGGACTGTGTCTGTTGAGTGATTCGATGTGTAGTTGCGGTGCAGGGGTGGGCTGAAGTAGGCGTGGCTGGGGCACTAAGGGGCGGGAATGTGGGCCGTGGGCGGAGCGAGGTGTGTTGCTGGGGGCACGGCTGGGTTGTCCGGACTAATGGATGGATGGTTGGGGTGCCGTTTGGGGAGGGGGTAGATATTGCAGCTGAAGTGTGTCTGTGGCTTGTGGGGACAGGGCGGCTCCATCAGCTCGCCGGTGTGACGTATGTATAGTGGGTAGGGGTAAGAGCGTGGGCAGCTGGGCGGCGAAAGGGGTGTGGCGGACGGGCGGTCCCGATGGTGGGATGCGCTGCTGTGTAGCTAGTGATAATAAGTGGGTGGCGGATGCAGCAGTGACTGGTGTTGTGATGTATGTGCAGTGGGTGAAATGACACTGAGAGCTGGCAGATGAAGGAAAGGCTAAATTAGTTAAGAGAGTTCTGAGTATTGGAATGGGGAGATGTAGTGAAGAGTGGCTGGGGGTTGTACTGTAGAGTTTGGAAGGGAGTCTGGGGGTGTGGGGGACATGAATGGGGGGGTGGGAATTATGTGGATGTGGATGGAGTGTATGGTGATGGAATAGGGGGAGTAACTGGAAGTGCTGGAGTAGCTGGAAGTGGATAGATGATGAATAAAGGAGGGGGGGCAGCAGGAAAGGGACGCAGACCATATGGTTAGGTGTGGTTGGTGTAAGGTGGCAGTGTGCAGGGTGGACTGGATGTCCGGATGGAGGGTCCCGATGGGAATAATGCTGGATATGGGGCCGAATGCCCCATAGTAGGACGAGCAGAAGCATCAGGACCAGCAGATGATGGGAAGGACAGTCAGCTCCCTTCAGCTGAGGTGGTGGAGCGTTGACTGCCTAAAATCAGGTGCGGCATGCCACTGGGTGATGTGGCGGTTGCTGCGGCAGGCTGGACCACCACATCAGAGCCACGGTTCTCCCAGGCCACTTTATGGTGACGCTGCATATGTTGACACAGGGCAATGTTGCCAACATTGGCACCCTGGCCATGCTTCACCTTCTAACCAAAGATTCTACATATGGCCATGTTCACCTGCTCTGGCGGCTTAACAAAAAACTGCCACACTGGCGAGTAGGTGATTTCTACCCCCAACACTACACACTGACTGACTGCTACCGCTGGTGCTTCAATGAACCCCTGCACCACTACTTTCCGGGCAGGTAGGCTCCTGCGAAGTGGATGGTCTACATTTGGCTCCCGATCTCCCACTGCTGCCACTCTGCTGACTCCAGGCCATGCTAGCGGCTTGCTGGCTCCACCGCTGCCTCGCAGACAAGTGGACACCCTCTTCTCCCTCTTATGACAGCCCATAATTCACCCTGCTTCCAAGTGAAATCAACTACATCAGCATTATCGAGTACTAACTGCACATCACTGATGTCTTCCTCAATGGTCTCTAGGTCAGAAGCCTCATCGCTCACAACACTAGCTCCCATGCCACTCTCCTCATCACTACTTGCCCGCCTAGTGGAGGAAGTGGCGGATATATCCTCCACATCTTGGCTGGCCAGTAGTTGCTGACTGTCCTCTAGTAGCTCGTCCTCGCTGTATAGTGGAGCTGAGAACACAGCATATAATACTTCTCTAGCTGAGGGAACAAAAAAGGACAGAGGCAGGTTGAGGACATTTGAGGGCATAGGGCCTGCTTCCGGGCCATGCCAACTAAGGGTTGTGTCTGACGAACCCACTGACTCTTGGCTGGGGGTGTCTGATGTCACTTAGGACGAAGTGGTTGACCGAGTCAACCATTCAAGAACCGCTGGGTTGCTGCTCAAGACATGACCACTAGATGACACCGGGAGCTCAAGCCTCTCGCTGCGACTCCTGTTGCCATGCCCCCTTACTCTGCTGCGACCTCTGCATGCGTCAGAAACATTTAGGCCTCTGCTACTCCCCTGTGCAGTGCCTGGCAGTTCTCTGTCTGACATACTGTTTGATCAAATAAATAAATAAATAAAAAGGAAATTAAAACACCCCAAAAAGTCAGTAATTTTCTCACTTCACCACACAACTAATGAGCCCTTTTTTTCCACTAATTCAAGCCAAAAAGGGCTTTAGAACATATAACTGCACCGCTGAATGACAAATAATACTTATTTTTTCCCCACTAATACATGCCAAAAAGGGCTATAATTTTGTCACTTCACCGCACAAGGGCAAATACTTTTTTTTCCCACTAATACATGCCAAAAAGGGATTTCGAACATATAACTGCACCGCTGAACGGCAAATATATATATTTTTGCCACTAATACACGCCAAAAAAGGCTGTAATTTTTGCACTTCACAACACAACGGCTAATAAGCCATTTTTTTCCCACTAATACAAGCAAAAAATACTTTAGAATATATAACTGCACCTCACAAGGGCAAATAATACATATAAATATTTCCTTATAATAAACTCTGTTAATGGCGATTCGTTACCATGAAGCGTGAGGAAATTCGGATTCAGTGCAAATCTAATAATTCCTGAAATTCAGAACGAATTCCACTTAGCTTCGATTCGCTCATCTCTAATTATCATCACAAGAGGAAGCTAACACCTCTATTATAAAGTTGGAGGAAGATTCCACCACTGACAATAGGACATAGTTCCTCTCAACAGAGAGTCAAAAGATCCTGAGCCTGATAAAACAACTGCTTCTGCACTTTTTCTGAACATCACAGGAACCTCCTGTCTGACTGTAAGTATGAATTATCTCGTATCTGTTCTGTAAGCTCCAGAGCTGAAAATTGGTTAGAAAATGTAAACACATCTGTATTAACCTCCTCCCGTCCGCCCATAGGATATAAACGTCCGGGAGGTGGATCTCTATTTCTGAATGGACGTTCCAGAACGTCCGTTTAGAGACTGCAGCTGCACGCTAATCGTGCAGCTGCTGATCGGGTTGCCCGCTGTCAGTGACAGCAGGGCAACCCAGAGAGAAGGCAGGGACAGTGCCCAGGTGTCCCTGCCTTCTGGATCGCTGCATACACAGCGCTCACCGAGCGTCGTGTATGCAGAGCAGGAAGCGCTATGCGCTTCCTGTTCCGGCCCGGCGGTTATGTGACCGCCGTGACCGGAGAGTGCAGGAGCTGTGTGAGGTCTTTCACAGACCTCGATCAGCCCTGCACTGAGGCTATACAGTGCAGTATTATGCTGTACAGCCCCTCTGGGGGGTGTATTTCTCCTGTAACTGGGGCTACTATGTCAGCCCCAGTTACAGGAGAAATCAACAGTGAAAAAAAAATGAAAAAGTGAAGTAAATGTCCCCCAGAGGTCTTGTATGACCTTATAGGGGACGAAAAGTGTAAAATAAAAAATAAAAAAAATAAAGGGTTGAAAAAATAAAATAAAAAAAAGGTTTCACATGTAAAAAAGAAAAATTCCCCAAGTAAGGAATAAAAAAAAATGTTAAAAATAGAAAAAATAAAATAAAATAGACAAATTTGGTATTGCCGCGTCCGTAAAAACCAGCTCTATAAAAATATTACATGACCTAACCCCTCGGGTGAACACCGTAAAAAAAAAAAAAAAAACTGTGTCAAAACAAGCAATTTTTGTCACCTTACATTACAAAAAGTGCAACACCAAGTGATCAAAAACGCGTATGTCCCACAAAATGGTACCAATAAAACCATCACGTCATCCCGCAAAAAATAAGCCCATATATAAGAAAATCTCTCAAAAAATAAAAAAAATATAGCTCTTAGAACATGGAGACACTAAAACATCATTTTTTTGGTTTCAAAAATGCTATTATTGTGTTAAAGTGAAACAAATAAAAAAAGTATACATATTAGGTATTGCCGCGTCCGTAAAAACCAGCTCTATAAAAATATCACATGACCTAACCCCTCAGGTGAACAGCGTAAAAAAACTTTAAAAAAAACTGTCAAAACAATCAATTTTTGTCACCTTACATCACAAAAAGTGCAACACCAAGCGATCAAAAACGCGTATGTCCCACAAAATGGTACCAATAAAACCATCACCTCATCCCGCAAAAAATGAGCCCCTACATAAGAAAATCTCTCAAAAAATAAAAAAACTATAGCTCTCAGAACATGGACACATTAAAACATAATTTTTTTGTTTCAAAAATGCTATTATTGTGTAAAACTTTAATAAATAAGAAAAAGTATACATATTAGGTATCGCCACGTCCGTAACAATCTGCTCTATAAAAATGTCACTTGACTGAACCCCTCAGGTGAACGCTGTAAAAATAAATAAATAGAAACTGTGCTAAAACAACCAATTTTTTGGTCACCTTGCCCCATAAAGTGTTATAATGAATGATCAAAAAATCATATGTACCCAAAGATAGTAGCAATTAAACTGGCACCTTATCCCCTAGTTTCCAAAATGGGATCACTTCTTGGGAGTTTCTACTGTAAGGGTGCATCAGGGGGCTTCAAATGGGACATGGCATCTAAAAACCATGTAGAGTTCCTTTTCTTCTGAGCCCTGCCGTGTGCCCATACAGCTGTTTATGACCACATGTGGGGTGTTTCTGTAAACCGCAGAATCTGGGTAATAAATATTGAGTTTTGTTTGGCTGTTAACCATCGATGTGTTAAAGATTTTTTTTTATTAAAATGGAAAATCTGCCAAAAAAGTGAAATTTAAAAATTTGATCTCCATTTTCCTTTAATTCTTGTGGAACGCCTAAAGGGTTAACAAAGTTTGTAAAATCGGTTTTAAGTAAATTGAGGGGTGTAGTTTCTACAATGGGGTCATTTATGGGGGTATCCACTATGTAGGCCCCACAAAGTGACTTGAGACCTGAACTGGTCCTTAAAAAGTGGGTTTTGGCAATTTTCTTAAAAATTTTAAGAATTGCTTCTAAACTTCTAAGCCTTCTAACGTCCTAAAAAAATTAAATGACATTTCCAAAATGAGGCCAACATAAAGTAGACATATGGGGAATGTTAAGTAATAAATATTTTATGAGGTATCACTTTCTGTTTTAAAAGCAGAGAAATTGAAATTTAGAAAATTGCAAATTTTTCAAAATTTTTGGTAAATTTGGGATTTTTTCAGAAATAAAGGTGAAATATTTTGACTCAAATTTATGACTATCATGAAGTACAATGTGTCACGAGAAAACAATCTCTGAATGACTTGGATAAGTAAAGGCGTTGCAAAGTTATTACCACATAAAGTGAGATATGTCAGTTTTGCAAAATTAGGCCTGGTCAGGAAGAGGGCAAATGGCCCAGATGGCAAGTGGTTAAGTCATTGACACCATATAAACTAAATATTTGCCTCCATATTATAATTAATAAAATAATCATTCATGATTTTTATTTTTGAAATTAGATAATGTTAAACTCCATTTATAAAAAAACAAGAAAGATACTCACTTTAAAAATATTTATAGATATATTCAAATACATACCTTTGTTTCTACTGCTGAGTAAGTCTTTACATTTTTACTTTCGATACCTGAATCATCAGCATCTAAAAGACTGTCCACAGGCACATTGTGTTGAGGTTTAAGGAAGGCAAATTCCTGGTCATTTGGATCCAATGTTACACAAACATCATATGAATATGGCAGAGGTAAAGTGCCATTGTTAAATTGAGGAATAAATCTAGGATCAACCTGTGGATATAGACTTGAAGTCATTGATCCAAATGTGGTGAAAGACTTTGACTCTCTGTACCTTGAGACAACTGTGATAATTACAGTCAACATGAATAGAAAGGATATCAATGCCAAGGCTATTACCAAATAGAATTGTAGGTTGGACTGAGATTCTTCTTTGTTAGACTGACTGTTTAGCTCAGGAAGGACCTGATGAAAATTATTAGTAATTACCATGTTTATAGTCACTGAAGTGGACCGTGATGGAATCCCATTGTCTTTTACTAGAACCACAATTCCATGTTTCATGATGTCTCTTTCTTGAAATACATGTGATGTCCTGATCTCCCCTGTGTGCTGGTCAATGGTGAAGAGTGATGGTTCTGAAGATTGCAAAAAGTAAGACAACCAGGCATTGTGTCCAGAGTCAGCGTCCATTGCCACCACTTTAGATACTAAAGATCCTTGTTCAGAGGTCCAAGGAACAATCTCAAATATTGAGCTATCACTCTCTGGTGATGGGTACAAAATGATGGGTGAATTATCATTCAGATCTACTATACATATTCTTAATATTGTACTGCTGTTTAGAGATGGGTATCCATTGTCTTTGGCAATGATTTGGATATTAACTTCTTGATGCTTCTCATAATCAAATGAACGTTGAGCATAGATGACCCCAGTTACTGGATTCATGGAGATATAGGTAGACAGGAGATCTTCATTACTTCTATTTATTATAGAATATGTTATTTTAGAATTATCTACACTGTCCAAATCTCTTGCTTGAATACTAAATAGTGAAGCTCCTGGTGAGTTATTTTCTGAGACAAAGGAGGTATATTCTGACTTCTCAAACACTGGTGCATTGTCATTGATGTCTGATATATGAAGGCTAATAACTTTTCTAGAACTCATTTCAGGAGACCCCTTGTCTGAGGCCTGTATAGTGATGTTGTAGGATGATAATTCTTCTCTATCTAGAATACTTTTTGTAACAATTTTATAAAAATTACTTCCTGATGATTTAATTTCAAATGGCACATCACCTTTTACTAAACATTGAACATCACCATTTTCTTCAGAGTCACGGTCATGAACTTTAATTAGTGCAACCACAGTTCCAGGGATGGAATCCTCAGGAATAAGATCTGACAATGAAGTTATGGATATCTCAGGGGCATTGTCATTGACATCTAGGATTTCTATTAAAACCTTGGCTTTGGTTGCTAAGCTTCCTCCATCTTCTGCTTGCACTGCAATTTCATAAAACCTTGACATTTCATAATCTAAATGTCCTTTGCTTTTTATCTCTCCATTTTTTGGATTGATAGTAAAAGTCTGGAGAATATCATTTGCTGTGGTACTAATAGTGTAAGTAATGTCTGCATTGATTCCTTTATCTTCATCATTTGCACTGACCCGCAGAATTGTTGAATTCACTGGTATATTTTCCCTAACACTTACTTTATACACATCTTGTGTAAATACTGGTAAATTATCATTGAAGTCAGTGATAATGATATTAATTAAGGCAGTGCCTGTCTGTAAGGGATTTCCACCATCAGAAGCTGTTAGAATGAGTTCATGCTTGTCTTGTGTCTCTCGGTCTAGAGGTTTCTCTAGTATAAGCTCTAGAAATACACTGCCATCAGAGCTGATTTTCTCTCCAAGAGAAAAATATTGGTTTTTACTGAGTGTGTAGCTTATTAGAGAATTAATACCTACATCCAGATCTTCTGCATTTTGTAAAAGAAATCGACTTCCTGGGGAGGTAAATTCACTCATTTCTATTCTAATCATGTTAAGAATAAATTTAGGAGAATTGTCATTTATATCCTTAATATTGATCTTAACACTGAAGACATTTAGTGGATTTTCTACCACAGCCTCAAATGTAAGGACACAATCAGCTGCAGCTCTACACAATGTCTCCCTGTCTATCCTATCAGCAATATATAGGTTCCCATTATCCAGATTTATACTGAAATAATTCTCAGAGACCCCAGACACAATCCGTAATTTCCTTCTTGAGATATCCTTAACATCTAATCCAAGATCTTTTGCCAAATTTCCAATAATTGAACCTTTTCTCAATTCTTCATTAATAGAATAATGAATCTGACCAGAGACTGAATGACACAGCCAGGAAAATAAGAAGAGAAATATTACTTGCCATCTGAATTCTTGGATTGATTGTCCTTTCTGCAGTTGTAATTCAGCCATTCTTCTTCTTATCAGAAATACAATAGTAAAATTCCTTGTAATATATATAATCCAGTAGAATTACCAGCAGAAAATAATCCCTCTGCTAAATGAGTTGTATACCCAGTATATCTTAGTGTAAAATGCTGGGTGTTTCTTCTTGCTGTTGAACACTATCTGCATCATGGAGGTGATTCTGGATTTGCTGAATATTTTCCTTATTGGTGAACAGCGGCGCTCTGAGGTGTATATGGGGAACTACAGCATCAGTGACTTAGGTCCATTGCTAACACATATTACATTTAAATATGTTTTTGTTATTAGTGTCAATCATATTATATATGTATGGTATTTATATCACTTATAATAAAAGGTTTTAATTTTTTTTTAATAACTTACTGTGTAAGTGCTTTATGTATATGCATTTTTAACCAGGAGACTAATGTCAAAGTTCTAATACAGGGAATACTCCCTTAATCCTGACTTATACAGGGATAATTTATGAAAACCGTCTAAAAGAAAACCTGTCTTTGTAGAAACCAATTATAGCACAGCTTTAATTTTCGAATATGCTCTTGAAAAATAAAAACTGTGCTATGATCGGTTGCTTTGAGCAACAAAGGTTTTCTTTTAGAAAGTTTCATAAATCTTCCTCGTTTGTGTCTGAGAACACTCTCAGATGCTCAGATATAATATGACCAACAATCAACAACCATTATCTAACTGCTGCTTTTTTTGACCATACGGAGACTTTGGGTCATGCGATCAGAGTTCTCAGTCACGCGGACATCTACGTCATCATACCCGGAAACACACGCTGCTAGTAACCACGAGGAACGCCAACCACTGCAACTATACACAGCGCAGCGCCTATCTTCAGCCACCAACAAGCCTAACACCACCGCAGAATAGACATCAATGTAGGGAACTCTGCAAGGGGGAAGGCCCAGACTAGAGGTAAGACTAGTGCCATAGACTACGCGGGACGCCGCGTTCAAGCACATCCTCGGAACGGCAATATTCCCTTAAATGTGAGTTACCCCAACATTATTGATTATTAAAAGGTGGAATACTGTTCTGGCGATACTGACCTTATTGTGGCTTATGAAGTATTAATTTGGCGGCATTGACTGTACTGTGGTTTGTGAAGTAACATATTGTGGTGTCTGCAATACCGGGACTAATCATTTGATTCCGGAATCACGGACCTAAATGGTTGAACCGAAGTTGCCCTATCGTTTGCTAATACAATATAGTGCCTCCAATACTGGGACTGTCGATTATATATTATACGACGCAGCCAACTATATACGCATAATACCACACAGCATTAGATATTGCAATTGGGTTGAGGAGTCGTCATATTTATCGATTGCTTTTTATCTGGTACTTTTTAACCTTATTAATTATTTAATAATTTTTTAATTAATATATATTTTTTTTATAAATATACATGTATTCAGATAAAAAGTGAGTGCCTGCTGAATTCCATATACAATTTCTACTAAAGTTTGGGTGTACCATAGCAGAGCACCGCTACCATTCAAGTCAGATGGTGGAGCCACCTCACTCAAGCCACACTTTGCTAATGATATGAACAACACTTGGAAACACCAGGAGCGCATTGGCAATGTACCTTACTGGGAATTTTACCTGCAGTGGGCCCATACACAGTATATATATGCAAAAGTATCCACATATATATATATATATATATATATATTTTGGTGATTACTAAAGTAGACTTTTGTGGTTATACCAGGATGCAAGCACACAAATATTACACAGAGATAACTAACACCTAAAAAGTGTACTACAGGGCTCACTGCTAGTATAGAAAATAATTTCTCTAACTAAAAACCTTCATTAGTATTCTTGTATAATGCTCAACATACCAGGCAATTTTAGTCAGAAAAATTGTGCTAGTCTGGTCACAGTGTGTGTGTTCCAAAATGGTATCAACTTGGCTTGGCCACACCACCTCCTAGTTTGGCTCCGCCTACAACATATGGCCACTTCTACAATGGGGACGAGCCCCCTTGAGGCCAGTCACTGTCGCAAGCTGCTATTGTCTGCTCCCCCTTCCCCACCGTGGCCAGATATTTTGATCCAAATGATGGGGAGATGCAGCAGCGGCCGTGCAGGGATCTGGAGTGATGCGGGTGCTGTGGAGCAGGTAAGTATAATCCGTACAAGGCCTGGGGATTAGGGGGGAGTGATATTTTAGATATTGGATATACTCTTTAATAGTCCCACAAGGGGACTATAACATGAAATCCCTATAGTGCATTGCATTTTAATGTCAGTGCCATATTGACATTGACTAGCAAGCTTTGCCAGAGAGGTGCACCCTGCTGTTGAACACTCAAGACAGATTTGGGGCGTACACCAGGTCCCAGCCTGCCTATACACACATTAGCAGTCCTCTCTTTCTGTCACTTCTTCCATGAGGCAGATGCCATTACCTGTAGCATGTAAGAGGATAAACAGCCCTGATCGGCACTCTTGCTGTTCCGGGTTGTTAGAGCTGAGCCTCGCTATCCCCTACTTGGGAGACCTAAGCAGCGATTAGACCGAGCTGCTATGAAAAGTCCATAAAAAGGCAGTATTAGTGGTCACTTAGAGGTTGTGTAAAGTGCCAAAACAAACAAGATGGGGGTCATTTATCATATTTGCTACTGTATGCCTGCTTAGTGGCGCAAAAAGAAGCATGCAACATTTGTGCGTATTTGTGACCTTTGGTGAAATTTTGTGACGTTTGATGTGTAAACCACATCTCACTTGCACCGAATTGTGTTACTATGCACCATTTCATAAATTAGATGCACCTGCACAAACCATAGAAAGACTTAAATCTGACACAAAAACACAACATATAATAAACTCCCCCTATTTCTAAAATGATTGTCCACTTATTCGTTAAACTTTATGTTACTCTATTGCAATACTCATCTATCCTCCTACCTCCTCTAACAACTGCAACTGCATACAAGTAAACATAGATGGATATTTATCAAGTCTGCCAGTCCTGATCTCCCTGTGGTGGAGTAAGATGGAACTTTTTTAAGAAGCAGATGCCTTTTAATAAATTATTCGCATCTCAGTCCCTTCTTGCGCCATGAAACTCAAGTCTACGCCAGACAGGGTCTGGAAAAGACTTGAGCTCTAACTTATGCCAGTTTCTGACTATATAGTAAATCTGGGGGACTAAGTCCTGCCTCTCCTAATAAGTCCCAGCGCCTTTCTAGCCACTTCTGAGTGTTGAGAAGCTTAAAAAGTTGCAAATCATGGTGCAAGTATAGCGTGAACCATAGTTTGCAACTTTTGCAGCATAAACACTTTAGTAAATGTCCCCGTAGTCCCTTCTCTCATGTCCCTAAGCCCTATCTCCATTTCTTTACATCTTGTGTATTTACATGTCAATATGATATGATAGCATATTGCCCGTAGCTACCAATCACAGTGCTGAAACCAAAATGAGGCAAAAACTCCAGCAAAAAAATAAAAATAAAGTTATATATAAAGTTATATATAAAGTTATATATGACCACTATTGGTCACGTATGGACATGCATATAATAATACCATAAAAAACCTGTAAAGTAGATGCCAGACCACTTACAATCAGAATACATTTTATTAATCAGTTAGACCAACACATAAGTTAAAAACAAGTTAGATACAGGGAAAAAGGCGACATCCATTGGAGGAGAACACAGTGGGAACAGTTCATATATGTCCACAAGGAGATAAGAATAAGTAAATAAATTGCAAGTACAGAAAGTAATGAACAGCAAAATGTGCAGGACAAAAAACAGTTACCCATACTGTGTCTTCTCCAGGATAGCGCCAACCCCAACGTGCGTTTCAGCGAACCTTTGCACTTTATTTTCTTATTGTTATCTCCTTGTGGAAATATATGAACTGTTCCCACTGTGTTCTTCTCCAATAGATGTCGCCTTTTCCCTGTACCTAATTGTTTTTAACTTATGTATTGGTCTAACTGATTAATAAAATTTATACTGATTGCAAGTGGTCTGACATCTACTTTATAATTTTTTTTTCAATCACAGTGCTGTACATATTTGGAAATGCAGGTATCACTAATTAAACCATCATATTTGATATAATTATTGTTCAGAAAATATTGTAGTTATAATGCTTAATGGGGATCTATATTTAAAAGGACCTTTCACCACACCTGACATGCCTATTTTAATAATTATATGCATTCCCCATGTAATAATAATTCTGGTGCATCTATTCTTATGGCTCTATGTTGTACCATTACTTTATTTCTACTAGAAGTTGTAAATGAATTACTAGCAGTCTACAGAGGGGTGTTAACAAGTTGGAAGTTTGTCCCTGCACAGTCTGACTCTATTTAAGCAGTGCTGTCATTGTCAGACTATGCAGGTACACCCTCCCCCAACTGGTTACCATCCCTCTGTACACTTACTGCAGACTGCTAGCAATTCATTCACAACTTCTATTAGAAATAATAAAGGAATTATACAACATACAAACATAAGAATAGATGTTCCAGAATTGTTATTACATGGGACATGCATGAAGCTACTAAAATAGGCATGTCAGGAGTGGTGACAGCTCCTCTTTAAACAGTGTTAAAATAATGATATTGTGCAAACAAGACCAACATAACACATTAGGAGGTTTGTACAGGATTAAAAAAAGAAAATTTCTTCTAAACACTTTGCTACATTTTTCCAAGGGTTATGTGTGGTATTGTAGCTCAGATATAGTCACCTTAATAGAATGAAGGTTCAATACCACTCGTGAAAAACATTACCGTAATCTAGTAATTTTTCCCTACTGTATGTCTTGATAGTTTCCTCCCCTTATGTCTCTCTGATAGCTTTTCTAGATGGCATTCTTGGCAGATTTTTTTCTGGGAAATACCCACTTAGCCAATCAGTGGCTGCAGCCTGCCACAGATTATGATTGGCTTAGTGATATTATCCTTCATGTTAAGAGGACCCAGGAAGTATAGACCAGCGGAGACTTGGAAGCATCGGATGAGGGCATTGTGGATTAGTAAAATGAGAAACAAGTTTTTAGGAGATGTTACACCATTTTGAAGCTGTTTAAACACATGTTACCAGCCACAACCTCCTTAATGACTTCCTGTTTTGTGACCATTCTCACTACACACAGAATAGGCCTAATTTCCCTGACAACCAGTAGTCACAGTTGATGCTTTTCCCCATAACAAATTATGTATGGCTCATAATACTGGTGTTTATTTGTCATATTGTTGTAGCATTGTCTGACTCTCAAGTAACTCAAATCTGGTTTCCTGCTATAACCAACTTAAGCATATGGCTTAATACAGGAGAGCTTCAGCGAAACCTTTTTTATCCTTAGGAAGAAAAGTAAATGGGTTCGTAGGGCAATGGCTCACTTCGCTGTGGACCTGGAATGGTGCTCTAGTCTGACTTGAAATCACCCTTTCAATAGTATTACAATTGAGCTAGAATTAGACTTCCACTATAAAATATAGTAGTCACAGGGAGTTAGTAATAATACTTGAATTTATTGTATCACACAAAATTATAATAAAAATATAAATCTAAAACTAAATGAACCCCCCTAAAATTATCTTAAAACATGGGAATATTGTACACATATAAGTACACTTTGTATAATATGGCCAACAAGTGGTACGTATAATAAGTCCCAGATCGGCTGCTTGGGTCACGCAGAATATTTCAGTGCTGAAATCCAGATCTTAATTCAATATAATCCAGTTGGTTCACATGGGTAATTTCATAAATATGGTGCTAATATGGTAAGTTCATATGTGCAGGTGCAAACAGTCCTTTTTGTTTCCCGTATGTGCGCTAGTAATTCAGAAGGATTATCAGATCAATATTATTGCAAACACTGTGTGATCAACCACATCAATATATTCCACCTGGTGTAAATCCTGCAGTTCCAAGGGTTTGCTATCAAGGGTCACTATCTGCGAACACCGAACGAACTGGGATTGCACACACGTCCAAGTAAGCCCACTGAAGTGGGACGCCACAGGGGGCAGACCCTTGGAACTGTGAGTATCATCTATATTCAAGTTTATACAACTCCCAACCCGAATACTCTTACAATGTGGATATGATATAACTCATGAGAAACGGGTAGGATTTACACAAAGTGGAATATATTGATGCGGTTGATCACACAGTGTTTGCAATAATTTTGATCTGATAATCCTTCTGAATTACTAGCGCACATACGGGAAACAAAAAGGATTGTTTGCACCTCCACATATGAACTTACCATATTAGCACCGTATTTATGAAATTACCCATGTGAGCCAACTGGATTATATTTAATTGAGCGACTGACGATTAAAGATCTGGATTTTAGCACCTTAATATGCTGCGTGACCCAAGCAACTGATCTGGGACTTATTATACGTACCACTTGTTGGCCATATTATGCAAAGTGTACTTATATGTGTACAATATTCCCATGTTTTAAGATAATTTTAGGGGGGGTTCATTTAGTTTTAGATTTATATTTTTATTATAATTTTGTATGATACAATAAATTCAAGTATTATTATTAACTCCATGTGACTATTTTATTTTAGAGTGCCAGTCTTATTCTAGCTTTTTTTATCCTTAACCTCTCAAACTTTGACATAAAAAAGACTATAGAATGAAAACCACATAAATAATTTAAAAATAATAAACCATTTTGTAATATTTTATCTACAACATCAAAAGTGTATAAAAAAATGTAGTGTAAACATGTAAATATATGTTACTGATTAAAAATTTCTTTCTATTTGAAACTGTAGATCAGTATATCAGTCATAAACACTGCTACTCTAATTCTTATTTAATAAGCAGCAATAATTCAGATCATGTAGCAACTAATGTGACTTTACTAGGTTTGCAAACCTGAATTTTTTTAAAGTTAACCCAAAAATCACAGAGATTAGCGAAGGTTTTAAGAGGAATTTTAAGTTTTCCAGAAGTGTTTGTTGCTGTAATGTGCATCTGTCTTGAGATTATTTAACATTATATGCCACCCCTTTACTGGACTAAGATTGTAACAACTTTTTATAACGTTTTAAAAACTTTGACATTGATATATCTGGCTTGGATAAGATTTGCAGGTTAATTATGGCCACTTTCCCACTGACTTTTTTATGGATTGTCCAGGAATTTGTGGCATTGGCATTGCAATTTTTATACCACTGTCATTGTGACAATTGATTCTTTAATACAAACCAAATGAACCCCTTCCTCCTACCACACAAGAGAATTTGGACTCAAACCATACAGCTAAAGCTGTGTGGTTCCAATAAACATATGGCATATTTTTATTTCTCAAAGTATAGGAGCACTCTTTCCTAATCATTAACGTAGTTAAGGCAATATACTCTATGCTGCTTTCCCATTGGGGGCTTGAATGCAATGCAGGCATATAAGGGCCACATAAACTCTGGTATAAAAGAAAGCCAGACTTCTTCAACAGATGGCATTGAAAAACGTTTTGCTATGACAGTAATGGAAGTATCCATAATCAGAACTTCAACTTGTTTCAGCAATAACATGTCCATAGTATTATCAAATTAACAGCTTCAATACAAAGTATAAGTCCCAAATGGCTTACAAACCTTTGCAGTGAACTGAGCTCAAGAACATATAAAGCATATAAAATACAAAAATAGATAATCATGGCTAAATCGTACAAGAAAAGACTACTGAAATGAACTTACACATTTGTATATTAATTCATGATTCCCACTTTAAGCACAACCATCATCCACTCATTGCTGAAAATATTTACTTCTATATCAGAATTAATGAATTGTTAGTACATACATTTTATTAATGAAATTGGACTTTCAGATCTCTTTGAGATGACCACTCATATAAGGATCAGAGCTGGTCTTAAATACATACCTGTGTTTCTGTAGATGAAGAATTCTTTAAATGTTCACTTCCAATCCCTGAGTCATCACCATCTATTAGACTGTCCACAGGAACATTGTGTTGAGGTTTAAGAAATGCAAATTCCTGGTCACTTGGATCCAGAGTTACACAAAGATCATATGAATATGGCAAAGGTAATGTGCCATTGCTGAACTGTGAAATGAATCTGGGATCAACCTGTGGATATAGACTTGTACTCATTGATTGAAATGAGGTAGAAGACTTGGACTCTTTATATTTTGAGATAACTATGATAATCACAGTCAACATGAAGAGAAAGGAAATCAATGCCAAGGCTATTACCATGTAGAATTGTAGATTGGACTGAGATTCCTCCTTTTCAGTGTGACTATTCAGCTTAGGATGGACTTGATGAAAATGACCTGCAATCACCATGTTTATAGTGACTGAAGATGAGCGGGATGGAATCCCATTGTCTTTTACTAGAACCACAATTCCATGTTTCATGATGTCTCTTTCTTGAAATATACCTGATGTTCTGATCTCACCTGTGTGCTGGTCAATGGTGAAGAGTGATGGTTCTGAAGACTGTAAAAAGTAAAACAACCAGGCATTGTGTCCAGAGTCAGCATCCACTGCCACCACTTTAGATACTAAAGATCCTTTTTCAGAAGTCCAAGGGACCATCTCAAATGTTGAGCTGTCATCCTCTGATGATGGGTAGAGAATGATGGGTGAATTATCATTCTGGTCTACTATACAAATTCTTAGTGTTGCACTGCTGTTCAGAGATGGAGATCCATTGTCTCTGGCAATGACTTGGATATTAAATTCTGTATCCTTCTCAAAATCAAATGACCGCTGAGCATAAATGACCCCAGAAACTGGATTCATGGAGATATAAGAAGACAGGAGATCTTCATTATATCTGCTCATTATAGAATATGTTATCTTAGCATTGTCTTCACTGTCCATATCTTTCGCTTGAATAATAAAAATTGATGCTCCTGGTGAATTATTTTCTGTGATAAATGCAGTGTAACCTAATTTGTCAAATATTGGTGCATTGTCATTCATATCTGATATGTGAAGGCTAATAACTTTTCTAGAACTCATTTCAGGAGATCCTTTGTCTGAGGCTTGTATTGTGATGTTGTATGATGATATCTTTTCTCTATCTAGACTACTTTTTGTAATAATTTTATAAAAATTTCCTGTTGTTGTTATTAACTCAAATGGCAAATCATCTGTTATTATACATTGAACCTCACCATTTTCTTTGGAGTCTGCATCATGAACTTGAATTAGGGCCACCATAGTTCCAGTGGCTGAATCCTCAGAAATGATATCTGATGATGTAGTTATGGATATCTCAGGAGCATTATCATTTTCATCTGTTATTTCTATTAAAACCTTAGCATTGGCTGCTAGGCCTCCACCATCCTTTGCTTGCACAGATAGGTCATAGAATTTATTGACTTCATGATCAAGTTGTCCTTTTATTTTAACTTCACCATTATTAGGATTTATAGCAAATGTTTCAAAAATTATGTTTGCTGTGCTTATAAGTGAATATGTAATCTGTGCATTGACACCTTCATCTTCATCACATGCACTGACCTGCAAAATTGTTGAATTCACTGGTATATTTTCCCTAACACTTACTTTATATACATCCTGTGTAAATATTGGAGAATTATCATTAGAGTCAATGATAATGATATTAATTAAGGCAGTGCCTGTCTGTACAGGATTTCCACCATCAGAAGCTGTTAGAATGAGTTCATGCCTGTCTTGTGTCTCTCGGTCTAGAGGTTTCTCTAGTATGAGCTCTGGAAATACACTGCTGACTTTCTCTCTAAGAGCAAAATACTGATTTGTACTGAGTTTGTAGCTTATCAGAGAATTAATACCAAAATCCAAATCTTCTGCATTTTGTAATACAAATTTTGCTCCTGGGGAGGTTGATTCACTGATTTCTAATGTCAATGTGTCATGATGAAATTTAGGAGGATTGTCATTTATATCCTTGATATCAATCTTAACACTAAAAATGTTTAAGGGATTTTCTACCACAGCATCAAATGTAAGGACACAATCAACTGAAGCTCCACACAATGTCTCCCTGTCTATCCTATCAGCAATGTATAGATTTCCATTATCCATATTTATATTGAGATATTTCTCTGAGATTTTAGACACAATACGGAATTTCCTTTTGTAGAGATCCTTAACATTTAATTGAAGATCCTTTGCTAAGTTTACCATAACAGAATCTTTTCTTAGTTCTTCATTAATAGAATAATGAATCTGACCAGAGACTGAATGACACAGCCAGGAAAATAAGAAGGAACATATTACTTGCCATCTGAGTCCTTGCATTGATTGTCCTTCCTGTAGTTGTAATCCAGCCATCCTTCTTTACCAGAAATATAATGCTGAAATCCTTTGTTGTATATGTAAAATCCACTGGATCAGAACAGAAATCTATGAATCCTCTTTTTTGTGAATCCTATACCCGGCAAATCCTAATCTGAAATGCTATGTATTTCTTCTTGCAGTTGAACACTGTCTGTATCATGTAGGTGATTCTGGATTTGCTGAATATTTTCCTTATTGGTGAACAGTGGCGCTCTGAGGCGTATATGGGGAACTACAGCATCAGTGACTTAGATTTAAAGTTTTCTGCACATAAACCTATTTATTATAGAAAAGTAGAACACTTACAGAATATAGAAAACTGATTTATATTTTTTTAACAAAGGTGTGCCATATACAATCATTTGTAAACAAAACTCTATTCTAAAAATAATAATAAAAAAAAAAAGTAGTATATTTTAAATCCCATAAGAATGTTCAGTTAAATCTATTTTCCCTCTGCTTCATACTTATTGCTTTTTTCCTCTGATATGCAATAATTCTATTACATCAAACCCTTAGTAAGTCTAAAACGAGTGCCGTGGTACTCATAATCATGGTCCAGTGATATCATAGTGAATCAACCAGTGGCCTTGAAGAAGTCTTTCTATGGCCTAAATATGCTCTTTAAATGAAATAAAGTTTATTGGATGACTGCTGCCTTGAAAGAATGATCTTCAGAATTATGACCGTGCTACTTTTACAAAATTTTTAATAACAACATTTCCAAAAGCTACATAGAAATGAAACTCAAAAATAATTAAATGTTAAAACTAAATTTGGGATATCGATTAATATAAAAATAAAAATCAGACATTATATAGCACATGACAATTTCTTTCTAACAAAGCTAGAACCAGCCCTGTACCGCATGTGGATCCAGAGATCTCATTCATTGCTCTGTTGCATTTATATCAAACTGTCAGCTCAAGGGGAGGGTCATCTCTGCTTTATCTAAGGAGGTATGTCCATTCTCTCTCCCTACCACTGCTCAGGAGGCAGTTCAAAGATGAAACTGAAAATGTGCGGCCTTCTTAGTGAACCAGACAAAGAAATAAGAACAGGATCAAAGAGCAGGTGGCTCTTTACAGAAGACTTTATTGAATAACTATGTTGCAGAATTTTTTATTATATGCAATTACAAAAGTATTCAGATCCAGGTGCTTGTTTGAAAACTTTAGAATATTTTTCTAGGGACAACCCCTTTAATGGTGATAAGAAAAACCTGGGCTTTTGATAGGTGCCATGAATAACTTGAGAACTCTCAAAAGTGTTGTTAGAAATTAATAACTATACCTATTGTCAGTTAAAGTTCCACCCTTTCCAATGCTATGTGCTCATGCATCCTAGTCTTCTCTAAGTTTCTTAGTTTACACATTCAATTTAGCAGTAAGGCAACTATACTATTTTATGCACTCATCAACATATATGTAAGCACAGAATCTTCAGCCTCGCCACATATCTACTCTCTATATCTGTCAATCTTGTCTATATTACTCTCATAGTTGAGCCACTTAACTTGCTGTTAGTTGTTTAGAGTAATATACAAGAGAATTGCGCCTAGACACAAATACAGTACATCACAATGTATAAAATATGTAGCTCTGCAAAAGTGGTCTAATAGTACACTTTAATAAATTACATTTCACCTCATTAGTTTTATACATGAGGACTGTGTGTTAGATTGTTATAAAAGCAAAATAAAGGAGCTCAAAAATTATTGCATGTTATGACGTATAATTGCATATTATATATTCACTAGGTTGGCTAAAGATCCTGTTAAAAAACCTCAAAAGACACAGTTAACAAGTCCAACACAACAAAGTGTCCAAAACACAAAGAAACCGAGTCAACTTTAAAAATATCTGGTATTGCAGCTTATCCCTGTCTCTGATCTTGCTCACTAATATATCTCTTTGTCTATGGAAAATTTTATAATATCTAATTAATTTCATTGTGGCCAATTTATCATTACTTTAACCAAAATATTATGATAATTTACATAGTACACATAGTTTGTTCTATGCAAACACAAATTTGCTAATTATCATGAATCTTTAAAAAAAAATGCATATAAATCTGCCATGCTTCTGATTCTATGTGTCATGCTGCCTACAGATCACATGCATATTCGCTATGACTGTCTCCCTTAATATTAAAGGTCATTGCTGGTCATAGTAGAATGGCACAAACAGGATAGGTCATCAGTATCTGATAGTAGGGTGGAAACACCTGGGACCCCCACTGATCAGCTGTTTGAGAAGGCACCAAAGCTCCTGAGAGTGCTGCAGTCTTCTCCATGCTTACCAAGCATAGCGCCATACATCATATAGCAGCTATGCTTGGTATCGCACTCATCTCTTTCACTTCTATGGGGCTGAGCTGCTCCTACGCCATGTGACCGATGAACATGTCGTCACTTGCCTAGAGAAAGCTAATAGAAGGCCGCGGTGCTCATAGGAGCACTGGTGTCTTTCTCAAACAGCTGATCGTCTGGGGTCCTACAGTAGGTGTCAGACACCCATTGATCAGATACTGATGACCTATCTAGAGGATAGGTCATTGGTTATAAAGTCTCAGAAAACCCTATTAACTGTACAAAATCCAGTGGGCAAAGGTTTTGTATGCAATTATTGATAACGGCAAAAAGATACTTTTTAATAGTGACTATAAACACCATATTACAGCAATAAATCAAATTTAGTAACACATATAAGACACTATACTATGAACAGATAAAATACATACCTTTGTTAAAACTGTTTCCGCAGGATCACGGTTCTTTAAACTTTCAATTCCAATCCCTGAGTCATCAGCATCTATTAAACTATCCACAGGAACATTATGTTGAGGTTTAAGGAAAGCAAATTCCTGCTTGTTTGGATCCAATGTTACACAGACATCATATGAATATGGCAGAGGTAAAGTCCCAGCGTTGAACTGTGGAAAAAATCTGGGATCAGCCTGTGGATATAGACTTGTATTCAAGGATCCAAATGAGGTAGGAGATTTTGAGTCTCTATATTTGGAGACAACTGCAATAATCACAGTCAACATGAAGAGGAAGGAAATCAGTGCCAAAGCTATTACCAAGTAGAATTGTAGATTGGACTGATATTCTTCTTTGTTAGATTGACTGCTCAGCTCAGGAAGGATCTGATGAAAATGACCTGCAATCACCATGTTTATAGTGACTGAAGCTGAGTGGGATGGAATCCCATTGTCTTTTACTAGAACCACAATTCCATGTTTCATGATGTCCCGTTCTTGAAATGAACGTGATGTCCTGATCTCTCCTGTGTGCTGGTCAATAGTAAAGAGTGACGGTTCTGAAGATTGTAAAAAGTAAGACAACCAGGCATTGTGTCCAGAGTCAGCATCCACTGCCACCACTTTAGATACTAAAGATCCTTGCTCAGAAGTCCAAGGAACTATCTCAAATATTGAGCTATCACCCTCTGGTGATGGATAAAGAATGATGGGTGAATTATCATTCAGATCTACTATACAAATTTGTAATGCTATACTACTGTTCAGAGATGGAGAACCATTGTCTTTGGCAATGATCTGGATGTAAATTTCTTTATGTTTCTCATAATCAAATGACTGTTGAGCATAAATAACTCCAGTGACTGGGTTTATGGAGATGTAGGTGGATATAGGATCATGTTCATTACTTCTACTCATTATAGAATATGTTATCTTTCCATTGGCATCACTGTCCATATCTCTTGCTTGAATACAAAAAATTGAAGCTCCTGGTAAATTATTTTCTGGTATACATGTGAAATAAGCCAATTTCTCAAACACAGGGGCATTGTCATTCACATCTGATACATCAAGTCTAATAACCTTTCTAGAAGTCATTTCAGGAAATCCTTTGTCTGAGGCTTCTACTGTGATGTTGTAGGATGATGATTTTTCTCTATCTAGACTACTTTTTGTAACTATTTTATAAAAATGACCTGCTGATGATAATAGTTCAAATGGAATATCACCTATAATTTTACATTGAACTTCACCATTTTCTTCTGAATCAGGATCATGAACATTAATTAATGCCACCACAGTTCTAGGGGCTGAATCCTCAGAAATGATGTGTGTTGATGAAGTTATGGATATCTCAGGAGCATTGTCATTTATATCTATGACTTCTATTAAAACCTTGGCTTTTGCTGCTAAGCTTCCTCCATCTTCGGCTTGCACTGAAATTTCATAAAACCGTAACACTTCATAATCTAAATATCCTTTATTGTTTATCTCTCCATTTTGAGGGTTGATAGTAAAAGTCTGAAGAATATCATTTGATGTAGTTCTAAAAGAGTAAGTGATCTGTGCATTGATACCTTCATCTTCATCACTTGCACTGACCTGCAGAATTGTTGAATTCATTGGTATATTTTCTCTAACACTTACTTTATATACATCCTGTGTAAATACTGGAGAATTATCATTTATATCACTGATAATGACATTAATTAAAGCAGTGCCTGTCTGTACAGGATTTCCACCATCAGAAGCTGTTAGCATGAGTTCATGCTTGTCTTGTATCTCTCGGTCTAGAGGTTTCTCTAATATGAGCTCTGGAAATACACTGCCATCAGAGCTGACCTTCTCTCCAAGAGAAAAATACTGATTTGTACTCAGTTTGTAGCTTATCAGAGAATTGATACCCACATCCAGATCTTCTGCATTTTGAAGAAGAAATCTTCTTCCTGGAGAGGTAGATTCGCTCATTTCTATCCTAATTGTGCCAAGAATAAATGTGGGTGGATTGTCATTTATATCTTGAATATCAATCTTAACACTGAATACATTTAGTGGATTTTCTACCACAGCATCAAATGTAAGGACACAATCAGCTGCAGCTCTACACAATGTCTCCCTGTCTATCCTATCAGCAATGTATAGGTTTCCATTATCCAGATTTATACTGAAATATTTCTCAGAGATTTTAGATACAATGCGTAATTTTCTTCTGGAGAGATCCTTAACATTTAACTGAAGATCTTTTGCTAAATTCCCTACAATTGAGCCTTTTCTTAATTCTTCATTAATATAGTAATGAGTCTGAGCAGAGACTGAATGAAAAATCCAGGAAAAAAAGAAGGGAAATATTACTTGCCATCTAATTCCTTGCATTGATTGTCCATTATGCAGTTGTAATCCAGCCATCCTTCTTCTCAGAAGAAATATAATGGTAAAGTTCCTTGTAATATTTGTAATCCAATGGAAAACAAGATATGAAACCTTTTCTATGAATCCTATTCCCAGTATAACCTGGTATGAAATGCCATGTATCTCTTCTTGGTGTTGAACACTGTCTGCATCATGGAAGTGATTCTAGATTTTCTGAATATTTTCTTTATTGGTGAACAGCGGCGCTCTGAGGTGAATATGGGGAACTACAGCATCAGTGATGTTTCAGGTTCTTTGCTAATAGATGATACGTTTTTGTATGTATTCTTAAAATACATATACAGTATTTATTTTATAAATGTGATTTTTTAAGTTCAAAGTACTAAATATTCTTTATTCATAGTTTTATCATTTTAAATAATGAATAATTGCATTGTTGTTCATTTGGTAATTTTATCAATTGGTTATATACACTCTACACACAACTCAACTTTGAGCTCAATTCAGATGAATTTGGAACTGCAACTGCCATTTTTGAGAAACTGATCAGTTTTCTGGTTATCCATTTATCCAACTGTATACTTTAGCTAAGCTGTCAACAGTAAGATATACCATATACCATAACTAAGAATATTTTTGACTAAATTTACTAAAATAAAGACTAGCCTTTTGCTCATAGTAACTAATCATAGTGCAGGTCTTCAATTATCGGATCTATATTAAATGTTATATAAAAATCATCAATATAACACATTTTGCAATACATATGACACAATGAAAGACGAATAACACCTACATAACCACTAAAATATAATGTTATAACTATCCTTTGCCATCTTGTGCTTGTGCCTCTGATCCTCCCGTCCTGATATTTCATTATACAGATTTTAGATAACTTTTTGTATTTGCTAATACACTGCCTATAGTAGGGGTACATAACCTTTTCTGGTTACTGATGGCAGCAGTTAGAAATATTGCTCATGCAAATCCTTGGTGGCAATGCTCTGATCTCATATAGTTGCAATATTTCTTATGCTGACTCCTAAGTGGCTTATGCTCATGACAGAACTATAGCACTCTGTTACTATAACACAGGCTTCAATTGTGGCTTAGTATAGGATAGCAGAGGATCTCTAAAACAACCCTGGTCTGGTAAATTATATCTTTAGCTTAATAAGTCTCCAAATTTTAACATACAATAAATAAAAAAAAGTCTATAGAAACCTTTAACCCCAAGTACATAAAATGGCTCAACAGATATCCAAAGATATCACGTGCCTTTTTGGAGAAACAAGATTTTGTGATACCCTCTCCATTATATATATATATATATATGTGTGTGTGTGTGTGTGTGTGTGTAGCCATCCATTGGTGATGTTTTAGATTGAAGCAAGGGTTTTGCTAGCCTGTATTGAATTTGTTTAATGAGAAATTTACTGTAGGTCCTTAACTAAATTGAAGCTAAAGATAGACACTTATGACTCCTGTCTTTTCCATCTGTACACCACCATTAAATCAGTACTGCTAAAATGAAAGACTTTTGTGTTATTGTCTAAGACTTTAAATAAGCAGGAAATACTTTTTTTAGAGGGTTTGTCCCATAAAATATATTTTACAGTTTTCAAACCAGCACGTTGATCTGAATACTTTATAATTGCATGTAATTACAAATTTAGCTAAGATACTGAGTTTAAAAAAAAGTATCTTGATAGTGCCACCTTCTGGTTGTTTTTTTCGCACATGCTCATTTCCATCCTTCAACTGCATCCTGAGTTATGCTAGGGAGAGTGTTAAACATCGTCCAGCTGCAGCACAATGGACACGCCCAAAACTACACTCCCCTTAAGCTGTTAGCTTTATATAAATCTAGGAGAGCAATCAATGGGGAGATCTCTGGATCCATGTCAGGTACAGGGCTGGTTCTAGCTATATTAAAAAGAGATTGTGATATACCATATGATTTATATTTTTTAGATTAGTTATGAGTTAACCCCTTTAAGGCACTTTGGGGTTTGTTTTTGGGTATAATTCTTTCCATTGGTGAACCTGTACTATCATATGAATTTTAATTGATATTTAATTATGACAATTTATTAGTTCTCTAATACAAAGCCAGACTCTATTTTCATGACACAAGAGAGCATCACTTCAAATTTTTTCTTATTGGTTCCAAACATATATGGTCTCCCTAGTTATTGACTGGACTAAAATTCTGGCACCACTTACTTGGTCTTTGATATCCCTTTGCACTGTAGGATTTATCCAATTTATAATGAAGCACAGGTCTTATGGTACCTCCTGACGAAGCCTACGTGGTGAAACACGTGTCGAAGTCTAAGCAGTGGGGGAACTGTGTCACCATTCTACAGCAGCAACATGGGTAGGTAACCTGGTATCTGGATTAAGGTGGGACGAGTGGCTTGTAGTTCATCATATATGTCATCCTTATCAGTTTTATCGCACCGTCCATCTACACCCTACAGCATCCAGCGGATAGACGCTTTGAATGGGAGTCAGATAGTTGTTTTTACTAGGGAATAGCAATTGCACCCGCAACTACTCTATTATTCACAGCCTCAGTTAAAATTGTTTGTTACCTGCTGTATATGGTCACATTATCTCCCATTGTGATTCTCCACATTCCAGAGCCCTTGTGGCCTAGTCTCCATGCCTTGTCCCTTTTGAGTCTTATCTGTATTGATCATGTGATTTATATTGAATAAAATGAGATTGATTATCTTTCAAAATCCTTGCTCTTTTTTTGTACAAGTTGTAGTAGGTTGGGGAGTGAGGTTCTGTTTTTGGGTTATTGTAGGCTCTACTTACTGGGAACATCTAACAGCACCACAGTGACTGATCTGATGAGATCTGGACTTTGCAAGAATCCTCCTTTTTGATGACTAACAAATCTACTGTGCTATGTAAGAAATCTGCTCCAGGTCCAGGCTTCGTTGTTTTAATTGTGTTTATTATGTGGTCTGTTTCACAAGGACTTCTTTGGACTTATTTTGAGCCACATATAAAATTCTATGCTATCCTTGTTTATTTGTTTCCCACATTGACCATAATGGGAACTGGTGGGGATCCAGCCACTCCTCAGCATAAATGGCAGGATTTGGCCAGACAAAAAAGGTTGCATAGAGCAAATTTTGACAAGCCGAATCGATATCAGGAAAGCTTATATAAGCATATGTAACTATATGCTCACCAACACAAAGTTTCTCACATTTTAGGACTTTTTTTTATAAAATACATATGTACAGTCTCTATGAAACAACTGCTCAAATATGTAATTGTAATCTGGAAGGTAATGTGTCATCAGTAACTATTGCTTAAATGTGGCTTTTATATTAAACATCAGCAGAGCACCCGAGCACAATGGAAGTCAATGGGAGAACCCGAGCATTAAACCAGGCAACCCCTGCTCTGAAGAGGGGAGGGTGTCTGGTTCATACAAAAAGGTCAGAAATTGATGGAAACACCACCAAAATGGTTCAGGAACAGCATGGGGAGGATGTCTGGATGCATCTTGGACTCCCAGGTCACTGCTGGAAACCATGTTGTCTGAGTAGTACGCCACTTTTACAGACAATAATATGCACCAAAACATAAAATCGATTTTAGAGGAAAAATTGTTAGGAAACATTCTTTCCTGTATATTTACTTGTATATAAAGTGCAAGTGCTGCCAAAAATTACAAGGAAGAGGCACTCCGATACAACCTGTATATCACATAAAGGAGGGCCTCATTCACATTGTGGTACAATTGTTCAGATAGTGGGACTCCTACACTAATAAAGCCTATGCACTAAGTGAAAGGGCTGCCAAAAATTACAAGGAACTGGCACTCCAATACACACTTTATTACACATAAAGGAGGGCATCATACACACCCTTGAAAAATTATGATTGATGGCCTGCCGGTGACCCTTAAAAACATTAGGAGCAAGGGCCTGCTGGTGACCCTCTAAAACATTAGGGGCGAGGGCCTGCTGCTGATCTGACCATCCAAAACATTAGGGGTGAGAGTCTGCTGCTGAGCTGATCATCTAAAAAAATTAGGGGTGAGGGTCTGCTGCTGATATGACATTCTAAAATATTAGGGGTGAGGATCTGCTGCTGAGCTGACCATCTAAAACATTAGGGGTGAGGGTCTGCTGCTGAGATGACCATCAAAAAAATTAGGTGTGAGGGTCTGCTGCTGAACTGACCTTCTAAAACATTATGGGTGAGGGTCTGCTGCTGAGCTGACTATGTAAAATATTATGGGCGAGGGCCTGCTGGTGACCCTCTAAAACATTAGGGGTGAGGGTCTGCTGCTGAGCTGACCCTCAAAAACATTAGGAGCGAGGGCAGCTTAATAAGCATGTTGATATGATGGAGGAGAAGGACGAGAAAAGGAAGATTGAACCATATAACCTTTTTTTGTGGTGGAATACAGTTTATTCAATACACCAAAAAAGCCACATTTAAAGTGCCTTTATGGTCAGCCGCTATCCTCTGGTGGAGTAGAGTAGTCAGGGGCAATCCACACCTTGTTCATTTTGATAAAAGTCAACCTGTCAGCATTTTCAGTTGACAGTCGGATGCGCTTATCAGTTATTATGCCCCCAGCAGCACTAAATACCCGCTCTGAAAATGCTGGCAGCAGGGCAGGCTAGCACCTCCAAGGCGTAGAGTTTGTGCCATGTGTCCAGCTTGGACACCCAATAATTGTAAGGCACAAAGGGATCATTGAGGACGCTGACACTGTCTGCTATGTACTCCTTCAACATCTTCCAAAAATTTTCTCTCCTTGTGACACTAGGCTGCGCATCAGGGTGAGGGTGCTGGTGGAGTGTCATGAAACTGTCCCAGGCCTTGGAGAGTGTTGCCTTGCCTTTGTTGGAACTGCTGTGTGTTCCCCTCATCTCCCCTCCTTGGTTGTCTTATGAACTACGTACTCTGCTGCCAGCGTTGTCAGCTGGAATTTTTTGGAACAATTTTTCCACAAGGATCTTCTGGTATTGCACCATTTTGCTAGTCCTCTCCACCACAGGAATGAGAGAAAAGAAGTTCTCTTTCTAGCGGGGGTCGAGAAGGGTGAACAACCAGTAATCAGTGTTGGCCAAAATGCGTATAACACGAGGGTCACTGCAAAGGCAGCATAACATAAAGTCAGCCATGAGTCCCAACAGACAAGACTTCGCTGTCCTCATCAGGTGGATGACTCTCAATCTCCTCATCCTCTTCCTCCTCTTTGGCCCATCCACATTGAACAGAAGGAATAAACCTGCTATGGGTACTACCCTCTGTAGCGGAGGCAACTGTCTCCTGCTCCTCCTCCTCCTCATCATCCAATTTGCTCTGAGAAGACAAACTAAGGGTGATCTGGCTATCACCCTGTGTACTGTCTTCCCCCATTTCAACCTCTTCCTCATGCAAAGCGTCCGCCTTCATTGTGAGTAGCGAGCGTCTCAGTAGACACAGAAGTGGGATGGTTACGCTGATAATAGCAGCATCGCTGCTTACCATCTGTGTTGATTCCTCAAAGTTGCGTAAAGCCTCACAGAGGTCAGACATCCATGCCCACTCGTCGCTTGTGAAGAGCGGAAGCTGACTGGAAAGGTGATGAACATGTTGCAGCTGGTATTCCACTACTGCCTTCTGCTGCTCACAAAGCCTGGCCAACATGTGGAATATGGAGTTCCAGCACGTGCTCACATCGCACAACTGTCGGTGAGCTGGCAATTGCAAGTGTCACCTAAGAAAATAAGTGTCAACACGATCTGTTGCCGCTTCCCCACTGCAGTGCTACACTGCTTCCACCTACTGACTGATGGCTGACTGGTGCTGCAAGATGAGAATTCAGAGGTGGACGTGGAGGAGGAGGAGAAGGGGGGGTTGCAGGCACTAATGTAGGTGGTGGCAGAAATCCTGATGGAAGTAGGGCCGTCGGTAGCACCTGTGCCATCCTAGGGTACGACTCGCTCCCGGCCTCCACAACATTAACCCAGTGTGCCATCAGGGAAATGTAGCGTCCCTGGTCACAAGCACTTGTCCATGTGTCAGTCATTAAGTGGACCTTCCCAATAACTGCGTTGGTCAGGGCACCGGTGATGTTACGGGACAAATGCTTGTGTAAGGCGGGGACGGCACAGTGGGAAAAATAGTGGCGGCTGGGGACTGACTAACGAGGGACGGCCTCTGCCATCAGGCTGCCGAAAGCCTTGGTGTCCACAAGCCTAAATGGCAACATTTTCAGGGCCAGAAATTTAGAAAGATGCGCATTTAGTGCGATGGCCTGTGGGTGAGTGGCTGGGTATTTGCGCTTTCATTTAAAGGCCTGGGGTAAGGACATCTGTACGCTGCTCTGGGACACAGAAGTGGATGTGGTAGATGATGGTGCTTGCGAAGGTCCAGGTGCAGGGCGGGAAGCATCCTGGCCTGCGTCTTGGACAAGGGATTGGCCAGCACGTAATACAGGGGAAGAGCAAGCACTGGTGTGACCTGCAGACACTGATTGTGGACCCAGGCGTTCGGTTCACCTATTAGGGTGCTTTGATGCCATGTGGCGGATCATGCTGGTAGTGGTGAGGTTTTGATACGGCACAGGTTGCAAATTACAATTCATTTATCGTCCGCACTTTCCTCAAAAAAGCGCCAGACTGCTGAACACCTACCCCTTGGCAAGGGAGATTTCCGCAAGGGGGTGCTCCAGGGAACAGTTGCGGGCCTGTTTCGTGTGGCCCGTCATCTCCCTTTTTCCACCCCACTGCCTCTTCCAGCCTGTTGCATGTTGCAGTGGTGCGGATCCCTTCCCCTCTGTACTGCTGTCCTCGCTCGGCTTGCCACCTTCCCAGGTTGGGTCAGTGATTTCATCGTCTAACACCTCCTCTTTCACTTCCTCACTCTGGTCATCCTCCTGACTTGTTGACCTTACAAGAACCTCACTTATTGACAACTGTGTCTCATCCTCATCATTAACATCTTAAGACAGTAATTGCCGTTGACTTATTGGCAACTGTGTCTCATCATCATCATCCACCTCGTGAAACACTAATTGCCATTCCCCACCGTCATCTTCTTCTGACTGTGGATGCTCAAGAGTTTGGGAATCAGTGCACAAGATCTCTTCATGTCCCTCTTCAAGCATGCTTGGCGAGAGGCCCAAATCAAGGAATGGCGATGAAAAGAGCTCCTCGGAATATCCGAGTGTGGGATCACTTGTGTGCCAAGACTCTCCATGGTGGGAGGAAGGAGGATCATGGTGAGGATTCTGTTGACCAGACTCTTGGGTACTAAGACTGAACTTTGTGGAAGACTGGGTGGTGCTTAAACGACTGGAAGCATTATCTGCTGCAATCCATCCGACCACCCGGTTGCACTGGTGTGACTTCGAGAGTGGTGTCATGCACCGCTCTGCAAACTGGGACATGATGCTAGGTATCGTAGAAGAGTGTGTTTCTTGTGCTCTGGCAGCAGGCACAGTTTCACCATGCCTAGGACCACGGCTTCTTCATGCTCCATCAGCAGTACGGCCACTTCCCCATCCCTTACTGCTTGCCTTGAGCATATTAAATGGTATATATGCTTGAAAGAATGTCACATTTAAAGTAGCATAGATTTTGTTGGTGTATGTGCAAATAAATTACACTGAATGTCACAGATATTTAGGATGCACAAACGTTATACAGGAGATTTAGAGCAGGTAAAGTCCCTGTCACCAGCGTCTAAGAAAAAATTACACTGAATGTCACAGATATTTAGGATGCAGAAACGTTATACAGGAGATGTAGCATAGGTAAAGTCGCTGCCATTAGCAGCAAAAAAATTTGAGTGAATGTCACTGATATTTAGGATGGGCAAACGTTATACAGGAGATGTAGCAGAGGTAATGTCGCTGCCAACAGCAGCGAAAAACTTAGAGTGAATGTCACTGATATTTAGGATGGGCAAACGTTATACAGGATATTTAGCACAGATAATGTCGCTGGCAACAGTAGCGAAATAATTAGACTGATTGTCACTGATATTTAGGATGGGCAAACGTTATACAGGAAATGTAGCACAGGTAATGTCGCTGCCACCAGCAGTGAAAAAATTTGACTGAATGTCACTGATATTTAGGATGCGTTAACTGTCACTGTTAGCAGCGGCCAAACAATGGCAGCCAGATAAAACAATAGTCCTTAGAAGGACTATTGGGTCTCTAACACCTTTCACCAGTAAAACCTGACTAGCAAACAAACCAATTCCTGTCCCTACACTATCTGTCCCTTCTGCTGCAGCTCTCCCTGACTAAGACTGAGTCGAACCATGTGTCATCGGGTGCTATATAGCACCCGATGACGCGTTCCTGCCAGCCAATCACTGTTGTGCCAGTAGCCAACATGGCTATGCATTACAGTGACTGCCAGTACCTCCGCGCACATTTATTGGCTGCGTAACAGCCAACAAACATGCGGGGAGGAGACTAGAGCATGCACGAGTAAAAAAGTGTTCAGCCGAGCATGCTCGCCCAACACTACACTGCGTGCAGAATTATTAGGCAAATGAGTATTTTGACCACATCATCCTCTTTATGCATGTTGTCTTACTCCAAGCTGTATAGGCTCGAAAGCCTACTACCAATTAAGCATATTAGGTGATGTGCATCTCTGTAATGAGAAGGGGTGTGGTCTAATGACATCAACACCCTATATTAGGTGTGCATAATTATTAGGCAACTTCCTTTCCTTTGGCAAAATGGGTCAAAAGAAGGACTTGACAGGCTCAGAAAAGTCAAAAATAGTGAGATATCTTGCAGAGGGATGCAGCACTCTTAAAATTGCAAAGCTTCTGAAGCGTGATCATTGAACAATCAAGCGTTTCATTCAAAATAGTCAACAGGGTCGCAAGAAGCGTGTGGAAAAACCAAGGCGCAAAATAACTGCCCATGAACTGAGAAAAGTCAAGCGTGCAGCTGCCAAGATGCCACTTGCCACCAGTTTGGCCATATTTCAGAGCTGCAACATCACTGGAGTGCCCAAAAGCACAAGGTGTGCAATACTCAGAGACATGGCCAAGGTAAGAAAGGCTGAAAGACGACCACCACTGAACAAGACACACAAGCTGAAACATCAAGACTGGCCAAGAAATATCTCAAGACTGATTTTTCTAAGGTTTTATGGACTGATGAAATGAGAGTGAGTCTTGATGGGCCAGATGGATGGGCCCGTGGCTGGATTGGTAAAGGGCAGAGAGCTCCAGTCTGACTCAGACGCCAGCAAGGTGGAGGTGGAGTACTGGTTTGGGCTGGTATCATCAAAGATGAGCTTGTGGGGCCTTTTTCGGGTTGAGGATGGAGTCAAGCTCAACTCCCAGTCCTACTGCCAGTTTCTGGAAGACACCTTCTTCAAGCAGTGGTACAGGAAGAAGTCTGCATCCTTCAAGAAAAACATGATTTTCATGCAGGACAATGCTCCATCACACGCGTCCAAGTACTCCACAGCGTGGCTGGCAAGAAAGGGTATAAAATAAGAAAATCTAATGACATGGCCTCCTTGTTCACCTGATCTGAACCCCATTGAGAACCTGTGGTCCATCATCAAATGTGAGATTTACAAGGAGGGAAAACAGTACACCTCTCTGAACAGTGTCTGGGAGGCTGTGGTTGCTGCTGCACGCAATGTTGATGGTGAACAGATCAAAACACTGACAGAATCCATGGATGGCAGGCTTTTGAGTGTCCTTGCAAAGAAAGGTGGCTATATTGGTCACTGATTTGTTTTTGTCTTGTTTTTGAATGTCAGAAATGTATATTTGTGAATGTTGAGATGTTATATTGGTTTCACTGGTAAAAATAAATAATTGAAATGGGTATATATTTGTTTTTTGTTAAGTTGCCTAATAATTATGCACAGTAATAGTCACCTGCACACACAGCTATCCCCCTAAAATAGCTAAAACTAAAAACAAACTAAAAACTACTTCCAAAAATATTCAGCTTTGATATTAATGAGTTTTTTTGGGTTCATTGAGAACATGGTTGTTGTTCAATAATAAAATTAATCCTCAAAAATACAACTTGTCTAATAATTCTGCACTCCCTGTATTAAACATATATTATAACAATATTTTTTTTAATTTTACATAGTTTTCTGTCTAGCGATTGAGCTTCATAATAAGCTGGTACTTTCTATTCTGAGCTCAATTCTCAGCATTTATTCATTACCATTACAGGCAAGATTATAACAAAAGTTATCATCTGTATATAGAAATGTTGATATTACTAGATTACACCATTTACAATAGGTTATGCCCATAGCTCACTTCCTTGCACCTCCATATACAATGGCATCTGCACAATCACAGAGCATGCCTATAACACTCTCACACAGATATCATAGAGTTGTCTCTAGACTACAGACTCTTATGATGTATGTTGCTATGATCACCCTCGTGATCACCACACTCATAATCATGTACAGAAACCAAAAGACCAAAATAAAAACAGAATAGAAATAAAAATATGTATCAGAATCTAGTCTTAATGACCATAAAATAAATTATAGATTGAAAGATAATTTTCGCAGAGATGCATTATAACAAACAGTGACTATGAAAGTATTGAAAACAAGACCGGTTTTATTACATACCTGTGTTTCTGTAATTGAAGCATTTTTTAAGCTTTCACTTCCCATCCCTGAATCACCAGCATCAATTAGATTATCCACAGGAACATTGTGTTCAGGTTCAAGGAAAGCAAATTCCTGATTATTTGGGTCCAGAGTTACACAAACATCATAAGAATATGGCAGAGGTAATGTTCCATTGAACTGTGAACAATATCTAGGGTCAACTTGTGGATATAGACTTGTACTCAGGGATCCAAATGAAGTAGTTTTGGACTCTTTGTACTTGGAAATAACTGCAATACTCACAGTCAACATAAAGAAAAAGGAAATTAATGCCAAGGCTATTACTAAGTAGAATTGTAGGTTGGACTGAGATTCCTCCTTTTCAGACTGACTGCTTAGTTTAGGAAGGACCTGATGGAAATGATCAGCAATCACCATGTTTATAGTCACTGAAGATGAACGAGATGGAATCCCATTGTCTTTTACTAGAACCACAATTCCATGTTTCATGATGTCTCTTTCTTGAAATACACGTGATGTTCTGATCTCCCCCGTGTGCTGGTCAATGGTAAAGAGTGGCGGTTCAGAAGACTGAAAATAGTAGGACAACCAGGCATTGTGTCCAGAGTCAGCATCCACTGCCACCACTTTAGATACTAAAGATCCTTGTTCAGAGGTCCAAGGAACCATCTCAAATGTTGAGCTGTCAACCTCTGGTGATGGGTACAGAATAACTGGTGAATTATCATTCTGATCTACTACATATATTCTTAGTGTTGCACTGCTGTTCAGAGATGGAGATCCATTGTCATTAGCAAAGATTTGGATATTAAATTCTTTATGCTTTTCATAATCAAATGACTGTTGAGCATAAATTATGCCAGTTATTGGATTCACGGAGATATGTGAAGACAGGGATTCTGCGGAATTACCTTTGGTCATTATAGAATAGGTTATCTTAGCATTATCTTCGCTGTCTATATCTGTTGCATGAACACTAAAAATTGAAGCTCCTGGTAAATTATTTTCTGGTATAAATGCAGTGTAACCTAATTTCTCAAACATTGGTGCATTGTCATTTATATCTGATATATCAAGCCAAATAACTTTTCTAGAAGTCGTTTCAGGAGACCCTTTGTCTGTAGCTTGTATTGTGATGTTGTAAGATGATATCTTCTCTCTATCTAGACTACTTTTTGTAACAATTTTATAAAAATTATTGGCTGAAGGTATCAACTCAAATGGCAAATACTCTTTTATAAAACATTGAACCTCACCATTTTCTCTTGAGTCACGGTCATTTACTTTAATTAAAGCCACGACTGTTCCAAGGGCTGAATCCTCAGTAATCTTAGTCAACATTGACATTATGGATATCTCAGGAGCATTGTCATTTTCGTCTAATATTTCTATTAGAACCTTGGCTTTGGTTGGTAGGCCACCTCCATCCTCTGCTTGCACCAAAATCTCAAAGGATTTTGTTGTTTCATAATCTAAATATCCTTTTGTTTTAATTTCTCCACTTCTAGGATTGATAAAAAAGGCATCAAGAATGTGACCTGCTGTTGTGCTAAATGAGTAGGTAACTTGTGCATTTACACCTTCATCTTCGTCACTTGCACTGACCTGCAGAATTGTTGAATTCATTGGTATATTTTCCCTAACACTTACTTTATATACATCCTGTGTAAATATTGGAGAATTATCATTGATATCACTGATAATGATATTAATTAAGGCAGTGCCTGTCTGAATAGGATTTCCACCATCAGAAGCTGTTAGAATGAGTTGATGCTTGTCTTGTATCTCTCGGTCTAGAGGTTTCTCTAATATGAGCTCTGGAAATACACTGCCATCAGAGCTGACCTTCTCTCCAAGAGCAAAATACTGGTTTTTACTGAGTGTGTAGCTTAACAGAGAATTAACACCCACATCCAAATCTTCTGCATTTTGTAAAAGAAATCTTCTTCCTGGAGAGGTTAATTCACTCATTTGTATTCTAATCTTTTCATGGGCAAATTTAGGAAAATTGTCATTTATATCCTGAATATCAATTTTAACACTGAAGAAATTTAATGGATTGTCCACCATAGCATCAAATGTAAGGACACAATCAGCTATAGCTCTACACAATGTCTCCCTGTCTATCCTGTTAGCAATATATAGACTTCCATTATCCAGATTTATACTGAAATATTTCTCTGATACATCAGATACAATGTGTAATTTCCTTGAGGAGAGATCCTTAACATCTAATCCAAGGTCCTTTGCTAAATTCCCAACAATTGAACCTTTTTTTAATTCTTCATTAATAGAGTAATGAATCTGACCAGAGACTGAATGACACAGCCAGGAAAATAAGAAGGGAAATATTACTTGCCATCTGAGTCCTTGCATTGCTTGTCCTTCCTGTAGTTGTAATCCAGCCATCCTTCTTCTTACCAGAAAAATAATGGTAAATTGTTATATTTATAATCCAGGAAAAGCAAATAAATCTTTCTTTATGAGTGCTATACCCAACTCATCCTAGTTTGAAATGCTGTGTATTCCTTCTTTTTGTTGAACACTGCCTGCAACATGGAGGTGATTCTGGATTTGCAGAATATTTTCCTTATTGGTGAATAGCGGCGCTCTGAGGTGTATATGGGGAACTGCAGCTTCAGTCACTTGAATAATTTTACTATATACAATATTCCAAATAAAGTTTTGTGTATAAGTAATTGACATGGTTTTTTAAAGATTATTTTGAAGAAATATATTCTGAGCTTTAATTTAATTTTAAAATATGCAAGCCTTGATTTAATTAGGATTATTTTTAAAAGGTAACACATACTACTGTAGTTTTTAAATGTTAAAAATGTGGTATAACATTTTAACATTGCTATCTAAAGTACTATAAAAACAAATATATGTATATTTTATAAAAATGAAATGTGTGTATATATATATATATTCACTCACCTAAAGAATTATTAGGAACACCTGTTATGTATCTCATTAATGCAATTATCTAGTCAACCAATCACATGGCAGTTGCTTCAATGCATTTAGGGGTGTGGTCCTGGTCAAGACAATCTCCTGAACTCCAAACTGAATGTCAGAATGGGAAAGAAAGGTAATTTAAGCAATTTTGAGCGTGGCATGGTTGTTGGTGCCAGACAGGCCGGTCTGAGTATTTCACAACCTGCTCAGTTACTGGGATTTTCACGCACAACCATTTCTAGGGTTTACAAAGAATGGTGTGAAAAGGGAAAAACATCCAGTATGCGGCAGTCCTGTGGGCAAAAATGCCTTGTGGATGCTAGAGGTCAGAGGAGAATGGGCTGACTGATTCAAGCTGATAGAAGAGCAACGTTGACTGAAATAACCACTCGTTACAACCGAGGTATGCAGCAAAGCATTTGTGAAGCCACAACACGCACAACCTTGAGGCGGATGGGCTACAACAGCAGAAGACCCCACCGGGTACCACTCATCTCCACTACAAATAGGAAACAGAGGCTACAATTTGCACGAGCTCACCAAAATTGGACTGTTGAAGACTGGAAAAATGTTGCCTGGTCTGATGAGTCTCGATTTCTCTTGAGACATTCAAATGGTAGAGTCCGAATTTGGCGTAAACAGAATGAGAACATGTATCCATCCTCTGATGGCTACTTCCAGCAGGATAATGCACCATGTCACAAAGCTCGAATCATTTCAAATTGGTTTCTTGAACATGACAATGAGTTCACTGTACTAAAATGGCCCCCACAGTCACCAGATCTTAACCCAATAGAGCATCTTTGGGATGTGGTGGAACGGGAGCTTCGAGCCCTGGATGTGCATCCCTCAAATCTCCATCAGCTGCAAGATGCTATCCTATCAATATGGGCCAACATTTCTAAAGAATGCTATCAGCACCTTGTTGAATCAATGCCACGTAGAATTAAGGCAGTTCTGAAGGCAAAAGGGGGTCAAACAACATATTAGTATGGTGTTCCTAATAATTCTTTAGGTGAGTGTATATATATATATACAGTACAGACCAAAAGTTTGGACACACCTTCTCATTCAAAGAGTTTTCTTTATTTTCATGACTATGAAGGCATCAAAACTATGAATTAACACATGTGGAATTATATACATAACAAACAAGTGTGAAACAACTGAAAATATGTCATATTCTAGGTTCTTCAAAGTAGCCACCTTTTGCTTTGATTACTGCTTTGCACACTCTTGGCATTCTCCTGATGAGCTTCAAGAGGTAGTCCCCTGAAATGGTCTTCCAACAGTCTTGAAGGAGTTCCCAGAGATGCTTAGCACTTGTTGGCCCTTTTGCCTTCACTCTGCGGTCCAGCTCACCCCAAACCATGTCGATTGGGTTCAGGTCCGGTGACTGTGGAGGCCAGGTCATCTGGCACAGCACCCCATCACTCTCTTTCATGGTCAAATAGCCCTTACTTTCAAAGTTTTCCCAATTTTTCGGCTGACTGACTGACCTTCATTTCCTAAAGTAATGATGGCCACTCGTTTTTCTTTACTTAGCTGCTTTTTTCTTGCCATAATACAAATTATAACAGTCTATTCAGTAGGACTATCAGCTGTGTATCCACCTGACTTCTCCTCAACGCCACTGATGGTCCCAATCCCATTTATAAGGCAAGAAATCCCACTTATTAAATATTGTGGAGGCCGGGAGCGAGTCATACCCTGGGATGGCACAGGTGATACCGACGCCAAGGATTGCGGGCCTTAATTCCATCAGGGTTTCCACCACCACCTACATTAGTGGCTCCAGCCCCCACTTCTCCTCCTCTGCCTCCTCCTCTACTTCCACCTCAGAATTATCATCTTGCAGCACCAGTCAGCAATCAGTCGGTAGCTGGAAGCAGTTTAGCACTGCAGTGGGGAAGCGTCAACAGGCCGTGCTTAAGCTGATTTGCTTAGGTGACAAACAGCACACCGCCGCAGAGCTGTGGCAAGGGATACGAGACCAGACTGAGCTGTGGCCTAGAACCAGGCATGATTGTGTCTGATAATGGCCGTAACTTGGTGGCGGCGGCTTTGGATCTCGGCAAGCTCACACACATACCATGCCTAGCCTACGTCTTCAACTTAGTGGTTCAGCGGTTACTGAAAACCTACCCCAATTTGCCTGAGCTACTGGTGAAGGTGAGCCGCATGTGCGACCATTTCTGCAAGACATCTTCTGCCGGTCAGGAAACGCTGCAGCAGCGCTTATAATTGCCAGCTCACGTGAGCACGCGCTGGAACTCCACGTTCCACATTTTGGCCAGGCTTTGTGAGCAGCAGAGGGTAATAGTGGAATACCAGCTGCAACATGGTCGTCGCCTTTTTAGTCAGCTTCCGCTCTTTACAAGCGAGGAGTGGGCATGGATGTCTGACCTCTGTGAGGTTTTAAGCAACTTTGAGGATTCAACACAGATGGTGAGCGGCGATAACGCTATTATCAACATCACCATCCCACTTCTGTGTCTACTGAAACGCTCGCAGATCACAATTAAGGCCGACGCTTTACATGTGAAAGAGGTGAAAATGGGGCAAGACATTACACAGGGTGATAGCCAGACCACCCTCAGTTCGTCTTCTCAGCGCAAATTGGATGATGATGAGGAGGAGGAGCAAGAGGTAGTAGTTGCCTTCCATCTGTTCAGCGTGGATGGGTAGAAGAGAAAGAAGAGGATGAGGAGATTGAGAGTCATCCTCCTGATGATGACAGCATAGTCTTGCCTGTTGGGACTGTGGCACACATGACTGACTTTATGTTACGCTGCCTTTCCCGTGACCCACATGTTTTACGCATTCTCGACCCCCGCTACAAAGAGAACTTCTCATCTCTGATTCCTGTGGTGGAGATGACGAGCAAAATGTTGCAATACCAAAAATTTCCAGCTGACAATGCTTGCGGCAGAGTACGTAGTTCCTTGGGCAACCGAGGAGGGGAGGGCAACACATATCAGTTCCAAGAGAGGCAAGGCAACACTCTCCAAGTCCTGTCACAGTTTCATGAAACCCCGCCAGCACCCTCACCCTGATGCGCGGCCTAGTGTCACAAGAGAGAAAAGTTTTGGAAGATGGTGAAGGAGTACGTAGCAGACCGTGTCAGCGTCCTCAATGATCCCTCTGTGCCCTACAACTACTGGGTGTCCAAGCTGGACACGTGGTATAAACTGGTGCTCTACGCCTTGGAGGTGCTGGCCTGACCTGCCACCAGCGTTTTGTCAGAGCGGGTATTTAGTGTTGCTGGGGACAGAATTACTGGTCAGCGTTTATGCCTGTCAATTGAAAATGCAGACAGGTTGACTCTTATAAAAATAAACCAGGCCTGGATTACCCCTGACTTCTCTAGTCCACCAGAGGAAAGCGGCTGAACATAAAGGCACTTTAAATGTGTTTTTTATAATGTACGGTACTGAATACACTGTATTCCCATGCACCCCTTCCACCACAAAAAAGGGTATTTGGTTCAATCTTCCTTTTCTCATCCTTCTCCTCCTCCTCTTCCGTCTTATTAACATGCTTATTTGTCTGCCCTTGCTCCTAATGTTGTAGAAGGTTAGCTCACCTGCAGGCCCTCACCTACAATCTTTTAGAGGGTCAGCTCACCTGTAGGCCCTAGCATGCAATGTTTTTAAAGGTCAGCTCACCAGCAGGCCCACACCTACAATCTTTTAGAGGTTTAGCTCACCTTCAGGCACTCGCATATAATGTTTTAGAGGGCCAGCTCACCAGCAGGCCCTCGCATATAATGTTTTAGAAGGTCAGCTCACCAGTAGGCCCTCACCTACAATCTTTTAGAGGGTCAGCTCACCAGCAGGTCCACACCTACAATCTTTAAAAGGGTCAGCTCACCTGCAGGCCCACACCTACAATCTTTGAGAGGGTAAGCTCACCTGCAGGCTCTTGCATGTAATGTTTTAGAGGGTCAGCTCAGCAGCAAGCCCTCACCTACAATCTTTTAGAGGGTCAGCTCACCTACAGGCCCTCGCATATAATGTTTTAGAGGGTCAGCTCAGCAGCAGGCCCTCGCATGTAATGTTATAGAGAATCAGATCACCAGCAGGTCCACACCTACAATCTTTTAGAGGGTCAGGTCACCTGCAGGCCCTCTCATATAATGTTTTAGAGGGTCAGCTCACCAGCAGGCCCTCACCTACAATCTATTAGAGGGTCAGCTCACCTGCAGGTCCTCGCATATAATGTTTTAGAGGGTCAGCTCAGTAGCAGGCCCTCGCCCCTAATGTTTTAGAGGGTCACTAGCAGGCCCTTGCTCCTAATGTTTTTGAGGGTCACCAGCAGGCCATCAATCATAATTTTTCAATGCTGTGTATGATTCCCTCCTTTATGTGTAATAAAGGGTGTATTGGAGTGTCGGTTCCTTGTAATTTTTGGAAGCCCTTTCACTTAGTGCATAGACTTTATGAGTTTAGGAGTCCCACTACCTGAACAATTCTACCACAATGTGAATGAGGCCCTCCATTATGTGATATACAGGTTGTATCGAAGTGCCTCTTCCTTGGCAGCACTTGCACTTTATATACAAGTAAATATACAGGAAATAATGTTTCCTTACAATTTTCCCTCTAAAATCGATTTTATCTTTGGTTTTGTGCGTATTAGCGTCAGTCTGTAAAAGTGGCGTAGTACTCGGACAATATCATTCCCAGCAGCGACCTGGGAGTCCAAGATGCATCCAGACATCCTCCCCATGCTGTTCCAGAACCATTTCGATGGTGTTTGCATCAATTTCTGAACTTTTCGTATGAACCAGACACCCTCCCCTCTTCAGAGCAGGGGGTGCCTGGTTTAATGCTTGGGTTCTCCCATTGACTTCCATTGTCCTTATGTGCTCGGTAGAGCACCCGAGCATCCCAAGGTGTTCGACCCCGAGCTCCCGAACACCCGAGCACTTTGGTGCTCGATCAACACTAGTACTTATATGCCGCTTGATTAATAACAAAAAAAATTGGATCCAACACTTCTCTCTATAGAAATTGATAGACACTGAAAATTCTATCCTTTTACTCTGTAACATCTCCCTACAGGTACCATTTTATTCATTAACCCAGGTAAGGAGTTTTTGAAGCAGATGATAATTAGGAATTTATATGATACTTATACAGAACATTAAAGACCATTTAACAGCTCATACATTCCCATAGCTATCAATACCACCTATAACCTGATGACACTCAAATCTACCTCTCTGGCCTAGATGTTGCTTTTTTGTCTGTCAGCATTTCTTTCTTATCTTTCATATCTTCATTTTTCTCCTTCCACTTCTTAAAACTCAAGCCATCCACAATCTGATCCCTCTTTATAGTTCTAGCCTGCTTTCCTTATATATACCCACACATAATCTCTTATCCTCACAAGACCTACTTCCTTGCCTCTCTTGTCTATTCCTTGCACAATTTCTCATGTGCACCTCCCTTATTCTAGAAATTACTACCCCAGCACACCAGTCACCAGACTCTCTCCAACATCAAACCTTCAAAAGCAATCTGAAAACCCACCTCTTTAGGAAAGTCTACTACCTTCCACCAAGCCTCCCAGATTCTAACCCCACAAAAATGTATATCTCAGGTCCCTAAATTAATTTAGACACCAGACTAGGCCACAAAATTTATTCAGACCACAGACCAGACCCCTCAAAACCTCAGATCACACCCACCAGTTTTTACTTACTTCTTATGGGTCTTCTAGGTGTTTCACTCTCAAGCAACACTATACTAAATATCCTGCTGTTGACCAGTAGCAGGACTTTGTATAAGCCACTGCACACATCCATTCATTTCTGCAATCAGACCAATTAGCATAGCTACCACTTTAGCACTTTTTTATATTTATGGTTATAATGAACAAACCTTACAAAACCAGCAAAAATTATTCATAAAATAACTATATATATAATTGTTCATAAAATGATTGTATGATTAAATAGCTGGGTATAGTTATACCCTTTAGGACCAAGCCATTTTTAACATTCATGACTAAGCCTTATTTTGCAAATCTGACATGTCACTCTATGCGTTAATAACTTTGGAATGTTTTTACCTATCCAGCCGATTCTGAGATTGTTTTCTTATGACACATTGTACAGGTACTTCATGTTAATTGTAAATTAGAGTCTATATGATTTACCTTTATATTTAAAAAATCCAAAATTAACAGAAACTTAGAAAAAGTTGCTAAATTAGAATTTCTATGCATTAAACACAAATAGTGATACCTCATAAAAAATTTTGAATTAACATTCAACATATGTCTTTGTTATGCCATCATTTTGCAAATGTCATTTAATTTATTTGGACGTTCTATAAAATTTTCAAAACAGACTTTTTAAAGAACCAATTCAGTTCTGAAGTCACTTTGAGGGCCTTACATAATAAAAACCATCCCATTTTAGAGAATATACCCCTTAAGTTATTCAAAACTGATTTTAAAAACGTTGTTAACCCTTTAGGTATTCCATAAACATTAAAGGAAAATGGAGGTGAAATTTTAAATGTTTATTTTTTTGTGCAGATTTTTATTTTGATCCAGTAAATCAAACCTCTCAAGTAAACGATTTTTATCCAACAAGCCTGTTATAGAATTTAGAAACACTTGGCTATGAATATAAAAATGAATATTTTTACAATTTTTTTTCGCTTAAGCCCTAAATTTTTCATTTTCACAAGTGGTAACAGGGTTAAATGCAACCGTGTGTTAAGTATTTTCTCCTGAATACAACAACACCCCAAATATGATTATAAACTGCTCTATGGGTAGATGGCAAATTTCAAAAGAAAAGCAGCGGCATCTGTGTTTTCTTACATAGAATTTGCTGAAATTGATTTTAAGGGCCATTACTTTTTTACTTTTTTGTTGACTGAGCTGTGTGAGGGCTAAGTCTTTGCTAGACATACTATAGCTTTTATTGGCACCATTTTTAAATATGAATGACTTTTCGATTGCTTTTTATTTAATTTTTTAGGATGTAAAGTGGGCAAAAATTGAAAATCTGTAAGCGTTTTTTATTTTTATGGGGTTCTCTATACTGTATATTTAATATAATTGTATTCTGCTGGTTGATACAATTACAACAATACCAAATTTGTATATCACAAAATCACTTTTAAATAAAAATCTAAGACCCATAACTTTTTTTTCCATCAATGAAGCTGTGTAATTTTTTTTTTTTTTTTACAGGATAGGCTGCAGTTTTTATCGGTACCATTTTTTGCAGTACATATGACTTTCTGATCGCTTTTTATAGAATTTTTTCCATTTTACGATTCTCTTGGTGTTTTTTTTATTTTTATAGGGTTCTCCTTGTGGTATATTTGATATAATAATTGTTTTCTGTGGGTTGTTTTGTTTCATGTTTTACCACTATTATATTATAAAATCACTTTTTATGAAAAATAATTTATTTTTGCATCCTTATGTCTAAGACCCATAACTTTTTTTATTTTTTTGTCAACATAGCTGTGTGAGGGCTTGTTTTCTTTGCTTGATGAGATTTCGTTTTTTTATTGGTACTATTTTGGGTCACCTATGATTTTTTATTGCTTTTTATACCGTTTTTTGGGGAGATGAGGTAACAAAAACAGCAATTGCGTCATTATTTTTCAATTTTTTTATGGCGTTCACAACGCGGGATAAGTAACATGATCATTTTTTAGATCAAGTTGTGTGTAGTTTATTTATTTATTTTTTTCATTTCTTACTCGATTATAAACAGGGGATATGGGAAAAAACTATATTTTTTCATTTTTATATTTTTTTCATTTTTTAAACACTTTTTTAAAATCAATTTCTTCTTAATTCTTGAAGATCCACTGGGGCTGATGGCTGTATTGTACTAAGCCGCCGCCATCACCATTCAGTAATCAGACTGACTGATCCCTGGAGCAATCAGGGGGCAAAATAGAAGTACAATGGGGCACAGACGTCTACTGAGGGCCTCGAGGGACACCTTTATGCAGGCTCTAATCTCCTTTGTCATAAATGGAGATCAAAGCCTGAAAGCAGCATTTTCAGCTGAAATACACCCTGATTGGTTAGTCTCTATGACCTAACCAATAAGAGAGATCATTGACAAAGGACCACTTTAATTGGTCCCTTGCCGGCATCTACAAAGTTTCTTCTGTCCGTGACAGTAGAGACACCAGCACTGTGAAACTTCCTTGTGTCATAGCACTAGTTAGGGGTTTGAGCGTAACTGTAAGCCCAGGTGTATGTAGTTAGTGCTTACCTGGATGTACAGTTCCCAGGTGAGAGAAGTATTATTTGCTATTGATAATAGAATAAATGTGGATTGTCTAAAAGTATTAGTCCTCCATTTACCTAAACATTTAAATAATATTAGTAGCAACACACTACAATATTCGTGGCAAAAATGATCCGATCAATAAAATACAATATATGAAAGGTGAGAAGCAGTGAAATATACACTTTAATCTTCACTTGCTTTATTATGTTTACTATTTAACTTTCTTATGTAGTAAAACTTAACCCTTTATAAATCATACCTGAAATATGGGATTTTCTGCAGGTGAAGAGTTTTTTAAAGTTTCATTTTTAATGCCAGAATCATCAGCGTCTATAAGACTGTCCACAGGAACATTGTGTTGAGGTTTATGCAAAGCAAATTCCTGCTCATTTGGGTCCATAGTCACACAAACATCATATGAATATGGCAGAGGTAATGTTCCATTGTTGAACTGTGAAATGAATCTGGGATCAATCGGTGGATATAGACTTGTACTCATGGATCCAAATGAAGTAGATTTGGACTCTTTGTACTTGGATATAACTGCAATAATCACAGTTAACATAAAGAGAAATGAAATCAATGCCAAGGCTATTACTAAGTAGAATTGGAGGTTGGATTGAGATTCTTCTTTGTTAGATTGACTGCTTAGCTCGGGAAGGACCTGATGAAAATCATCAGCAATCACCATGTTTATAGTCACTGAAGCTGAACGGGATGGAATCCCATTGTCTTTTACTAGAACAACAATTTCATGTTTCATGATGTCCCTTTCTTGAAATGGACGTGATGTCCTTATCTCCCCTGTGTGCTGGTCAATGGTAAAGAGTGATGGTTCTGAAGATGGTAAAAAGTAAGACAACCAGGCATTGTGTCCAGAGTCAGCATCCACTGCCACTACTTTAGATACTAAAGATCCTTGTTCAGAGGTCCAAGGAACCATCTCAAATGTTGAGCTATCAATATCTGGTGATGGGTAGAGAATGAATGGTGAATTATCATTTTGGTCTACTATACAAATTCTTAGTGTTGTACTGCCGTTTAGAGATGGAGATCCATTATCTTTGGCAATGATATGGATATTAAATTCTTTATGCTTCTCGTAATCAAATGACCATTGGGCATATATAACCCCAGTTACTGGATTCATGGAGATATAGAAAGACAGTGGATCTTCTTTAGTTCTATTCATTATTAAATAGGTTATCTTAGCATTCTCTTCAGTATCCGTATCTCGTGCTTGAATATAAAATATTGAAGCTCCTGGTGTATTATTTTCTAGAATAAATGCAGTGTAAATCGATTTCTCAAAGACCGGTGCATTGTCATTGATGTCTGATATGTGAAGGCTAATAACTTTTCTAGATGTCTTTTCAGGATACCCTTTGTCTGAGGCTTGTATTGTGATGTTGTAGGATGATATTCTTTCCCTATCTAGATTACCTTTTGTAATGATTTTATAAAAATTACTTGCTGATGATATTAGTTCAAATGGTAAATCACCTTTTAATATACATTGAACCTCACCATTTTCTCCTGAGTCAGGGTCATAAACCTTAACCAGTGCTACCACGGTTCCAGGGGCAGAATCCTCAGGAATAAGACCAGATGATGAAGTCATGGATATCTCAGGAGCATTGTCATTTTCATCTATTATTTCTACTAAAATTTTAGCGTGAGCAGCTAGGCCTCCTCCATCCTTGGCTTGCACAGACATGTCATAATATTTAATGCCTTCATAATCTAAATATCCTCTTATTACAATGTCTCCATTATTAGAGTTTATGTTAAATATCTGTGGAATATCATTAGCTGTGGTTCTAATAGAGTAAGTGATCTTAGCATTGACACCTTCATCTTTATCACTTGCACTGACCTGTAGAATAGTTGAATTCACTGGTATATTTTCCCTAACACTTACTTTATATACATCCTGCGTAAATACTGGGGAATTATCATTGAAGTCAGTGATAATGATATTTATTAAGGCAGTGCCTGTCTGTAGGGGATTTCCACCATCAAAAGCTGTTAGAATGAGTTCATGCTTGTCTTGTGTCTCTCGGTCTAGAGGTTTCTCTAGTATGAGCTCTGGAAATACACTGCCATCAGAGCTGACCTTCTCTCCAAGAGAAAAATACTGGTTTTCACTGAGTTTGTAGCTTAACAGTGAATTGATACCCACATCCAGATCTTCTGCATTTTGTAATACAAATTTTGCTCCTGGAGTGGTAGATTCACTGATTTCTAATGTCAATGTGTTGTGAAGAAATGTAGGAAAGTTGTCATTTACATCCTGAATATCAATCTTAACATTGAAGACATTCAGAGGACTTTCTACCACAGCATCAAATGTAAGGACACAATCAGCTGCAGCTCTACACACTGTCTCCCTGTCTATCCTATCATCAATGTATAGATTTCCATTATCCGGATTTATATTGAAATATTTTTCAGACATGTCAGACACAATGCGTAATTTTCTTCTGGAGAGATCCTTAACATCCAATCCAAGATTTTTTGCTAAATTCCCAATAATTGAGCCTTTTCTTAATTCTTCATTAATAGAATAATGAATCTGACCAGAGACAGAACGAGACAGCCAGGAAAATAAGAAGAGAAATATTACTTGCCATCTGAGTCCTTGCATTGATTGTCCTTCCTGCAGTTGTAATTCAGCCATCCTTCTTCTTACCAGAAATATAAAGGAAAAACTCCTTATTCCAATTATAATCCAGAAGATTTAGCAGCAGAAAATAATCCCTCTGCTTGCCACATCCTAGTGTAAAATGCTGGGTGTTTCTTTTTGCATTTGAACACTGTCTGCATCATGGAGGTGATTCTGGATTTGTAGAATATTTTCCTTAATGGTGAACAGCGGCGCTGTGAGGCGCATATGGGGAACTACAGCATCAGTGCTAAGTATTTTTACTGTATAGAGTATACAAAATAAAGTTTCTATGCAAGGAATATGGCATTGTTTATGTTAAGATTATTATCATTACGAAATATAAATACTGCACAGACATCATTTTAACTTCATAGAAATACTGAAATTATTATGAAGTATTATCTATTACTGTGAAGCAAATCTATTTTTTCGGTGTAACTATAACTTATCAAGAAAGACTTAGAGTACTTAATTTGTATAGCCTTGAAGACAGGAGGGAGAGGGGCAACATGATCAATCATTTATATACGGTTTGTTAAAAGTTTATATAATATTCAGGAGAAAGTGTATTTATAAGAAATTAAATACAAAGGTCTAGCAGATATGGTAAAATCTACAGTAATTAAATTTAAGCATGCTTTGGAAAACACATATGTCTATCCTAAGACAACATTTAAAATTACATACTATAAGGGCAGACTAGATGTACAGAACGTTAACAGTCCAGCTTGCCTGAGTGCTGATAAGATGCACAGCGAGGCCAAGGAACAAGTACCATATTCATAGATGGTCCAACATCCAATATAGGTAAAACATTTCAGGCTTATTAATACCAGTACAAATCCAATACAGAAGAATAATGCACTGCTAATCTGTTTTGATCTCTGTGCCATGGTCCTTACTTATACTTGGTGGTACAATATTAAAAGTATAGTTATAATGGTATATCCAATGAAAATGCTGTGTGCCAAGTCACATGATATACATTAAGAATAGGTTATCTATTTGGAATTATATGATTATCCAATTTATATCTTAGTAGAAATCTGATCAAGTAATTGCTTTTAAGTCTTCATGAGAAATTTGAAATAACCCACATTATGTTTTTAATTAATTTCATGGATCCATTAGGTTCAGTAAAGACATACATTTTTTTGCACAATAAGTACAACAGGTTTATTATTTTTTGATGTATACAGTTCCTCTCTATGCTTAACTATTCTGACTACAAAAAAGGTGAAGAATTTGGAGGATAGAAACAAGAAACATAACCCATTTGTGAACCAATCATTACATTCCATAAAGTTCTGCGCTTTTCTTGTAACAGGTATAGAAAACAGCTACTGCGTATTTTGATATTGGATTTATACTTCAAATATTATGCTAAGTCTGCCAAGAAAATCTATTACTAGCAAAAATGCTATGTTGACAAAAATTGTATTTTCTTATTCAGTGCTGTGTCTAAACTGAAATCCAAAGGTCAAAGGATGAAGTATTTAAAGTAAGCAGTCTACTGGTCTACAAACACAGGCCTAGACATATATTCAAATCCAGTAATATTGATACATTTAGGTCCACCTTACTTTAGAATCTTTGATGGGCGCTGCTTACCAAATTACATATACTATTAAAGCACCTGTAATGTACACCCAACATATAACAGCTCTTTCAACAGACGTCTAAATTTCTTCACAGTGTACTGTTATCAATGCTTGAAGTTACAGACCAACATTTTTATAGCTGCTACACTATGATAATCTCTTGACTACATGATCTTTTGTTAACCAGCGGAGGAACAGACTGCCAGAATTCACTGAATCCAGCATACAGTACATACTGGCTTTTGACTGGACAGAAAATGCTATATGCAGCATTTTTTGTCCAGCTGAAAGCTGGCATATATGTTAGAAAGGGACCGGATCCCCGCCAGATCCAATTACAGTGAATGGGGGTCCGGCGGTGCACGGTGGTCTCTGGCAGTCTGTTCCTCCATCGGAACAGACTGCCGGAGTTCATAGCGCATATGTGAAACCAGCCTTAATGTGGCCATAGACATTAGATAAATTGTGGCCAAAGGTGTACGGTGGTTTCCTGAATCTTTTTCAATGGCAGATGTCAGGTAAAAGGTCAGGCATTTTGGATTTCAGCATTCCTAATCTTTTTAATTCTAAGAGAGGTAAGCTAAAACCAGAGGTGTATGACAGTGGTTTATTCCCTTCTTCAATGTTCTGACTTAGTGGTAATAGGGTATAGCTGTTGGATAAAGATGAGTGAATTTCTCAAAAATCCTTTCAGGTTGGAATAGTCTTCTACCTGAATAAAACGTACCGTACTTTAAATGCCTGGAAACATATTTTTCTCTCTCTATCGCTCTTGAAAAATTCTCCCAAATTAAATTTGAAGGAATTCTAATGAATCAAAACATTTTTAAAAATTGTAGTCAAATTTCAAATCAAATAAATTGATCCGCTCATTTCTTCTGTTGGCCAAATGTCTGTTAGGTGAACAGCTATCTAAGAGATTATAACCACCTTCAGACACTGCTCAAACTGAATTTACAGTGTATATAGGAGGTTCTATATGTGACAAAAAATAGAACTCTAACAGGTATTTCCCATGTATGCCACAGTACAGGTATAGTGTGACACATGTCACCTCATGATATCCTTTTTAGTGGGTTAACCCTATAGCAAAGCATAGTGAACTATGCTATTTATTATAGTTAAAACAAAAGGTGTGCTGAGGAACATTTCCCTACCATATATCAAAAGGACACTTTTTGGAATAAGACAGTGAAAAGGCTAATAGATACATATGAATAAAATATACACAAAGAACTTTCTTGATACATACTACAAACATATGACCTTATCCTTCACCATGAAATGCAGTGTAATCTGGAGGCAGCATGATATTGAGCAGGAGGAGCTAAGCAGATTGATATTTCATTTTGTGAGAAAAGATTCAGTAAAATTTGGAATGTATACATTTATGTTTACTTTTTTTAAATCTCAGTTGTACACTGAGGATGTGTTATCAATGATATATAACATTCTCTGTGAGCATAGATAGGTAGCTGTCAGTTACAAATAGCTGTATAGGAGAGTGGACATAAGTTCAGAAAAATACAGAGGTTTAAATGTATAAATAACAGGTTTTACAAATATTTGTCTTACAACTCTATATATCGTTTTAACGGTGACTGTTAAGGACACTGTCTACTTCAATGTTATCAGAGACATATTTGTAACTTTAAGTCATCATTTATGTAAATGTCCATACACAGACAATTAATTTTAAAAATTACCTAGTAAAAATCGGATTGTTAGTGATTAGTGTTGAGCGAATCGACTTTGATCTGAATTTTAGGATAAATTTGATTAGCCGTGAAGCTGAATTTTCTTGTGCTTCGTGGTAGCAAATCATTTTAACCTGAAATAGTGTAAAAAAAACAAAAACAAATCATACTTTCCTGATCCATATGCTTACGATGGGCTGGCCGCCACAATCTTACATGAAGATCTCGGCCGAAATCCTGTGTCTTGCAAGCAAGATGGCGGCTGCCAGCCCATCGAGAGCAATTGGATCAGGTAAGTATGATTTTCTTTTAAAAAAATTACACTCTATGTTATTTATATCAGATACTCCGATCATGTATGAACTCGGCATACATAGGAGCGGCGCATTCACCCGTCCCTGTGATTGCACCAACTACAAAGAAATGCGCTTCATGATGAAGTATTTTGTCACAAAGCAAATTGTTTTGTCAAATTCAGCAAAGTAGCCAAATCGAGCTCTTGAATAATTCGCTCATCACTATTAGTGACACTTTTATGCAGAGGCCATACCAAGTACTTTGGGTTACAGGACCTCTAGCTCCTCCATCTTACTTTGGTTAATACAACTGTAAGGGATCGCTCTCTCTCAGGGGGTCACAATCACAGACTTCTCCTCTGACAACGGGGTTCAAGTCCAAAAGATGCTTTATTTTTGCACTTCAGCATAAATATCGAAAATAAACACCTGCCCATTTAGGCACTACCTAATACACGCGTTGTTTCTCCCTCACCTATAGAGCGCCATTCACACATGGGATTAGATCTGGCTTACTCAGCAATATATACTGTCCAGCAGCTTCCAGGCTGTGACCACACCAGCACCCTTAGGGGGAGATGGTCCAGAAGTCCTCCCGACTCTGACCGTGTGACCCTCTTTCTGTAGGCGCCGCTGGGCCCCCCAAAATTTAGGTTTTAGAAAGCCTCATGACCCCTCAGCCCTCCTGGCTGAGACCACACAGAGCATCTCAGGCTCCTCTCTCTCTCAGGCTTCCTCAGCCTTTCTTCCTCAAAGTCATACACAGAGGGTTGTTTTATCCCTCCTTGATTACAGCAGCAGGCCTCACCTACGATCACCTCTAGCAAAAGACAATACATGTAGTGGAAGGGTGTGGATTGGCAGATCCCAATACCAAACCTATCCCGCAGTCCACATGAAATCCAGCCCAGAACAACATCTAGTCAAAAGTGTCTCGGCAAACAACACGTTGCTGAAACCACTGCAGCTTTCTGGATTTCAGTTATCTCACCCAACTGAGGGATCTGGGTGGGATATACACTCCTCCCAGCACTTATACTGTACACATCACCACACAACTTATAAATTAGTCTGATAAATTAGTCTTTACAAGTAATAAGCAGCAAATATCCACTCATTACATATCCATAATCATACATACATATTAGCTTATTCAGGTATTATTACGCAGCAATTTCTTTAAATCTGCAGGATCCTGGCACACAACAGAGGAAATAATTATGAGGGCCCACCTTCCATCTATATAGAACACATGTACATCCACTTTAATTGCATGATAGACTTTTTTTGTTATGATTGCAAATTGAAAATATCATCAGTAAGATCCAATAAATTAATTATAAATCATTGCAAAATAAATGGCAAATGGCAATCAATTTCTCCTCAATGTCAGCTCCTAATGGCATTGGGGGTCATTTATCAAAGACCGGTATTTTCTATCAGTCTTTTATATTGCACTAAATTTATAATATCATGCACTAAATTTATAATATCATAAATAAGGTACAGCCTCCAGCAGTCTGTGCATCTTGGATGGAGTAAATTTCAATTGTTTTTACGCCACAAAACTGGTATAAATGAAGTGAATGTGCTAGGGAAATTACCTTGCCTATATCACACCCTACATCACTTATACCGCTTTTTAGGCAGCATAGAAACACCTCATTCACCTAAATTTAGGTGCAGTAGTGTTCAAAAAGTTGCTTAACAATTGAACCTCATTGTCTTTGACTAGAATTTTGGAGCTCAATATTGTGCCCGACCCTAAGTCCACCAGATAATCCTTGGGTATTCTGATCAACTAGTATTACCATGCTTATGGATGTTAATTGTAAAGAAAATTGGGAAATACCCTGTTATTGTAGTAACAATAATAAAAGGATCATAACATATCTAATTTATCATAGATTTTTTTTCTTTTTGATATTTTCTTTTAAAAAATCGTAGTTTAGTAACATATGAAATGTACCTGTGGTATGAGATTTTCTGCAGGTGTTCTTCAAAGTTTCATTTTCCATCAAAGAATCATTAGCATCTATAAGACTATCCACTGGAACATTGTGCTGGGGTTTAAGGAAAGCAAATTCTTGCTCACTTGGATCCAATGTTACACAAACATCATAAGAATATGGCAGAGGTAATGTTCCATTGTTAAGCTGTGAAATAAATCTGGGATCAACTGATGGGTATAGATTTGCACTCAGGGATTCAAACAAAGAAGATTTGGACTCTATACTTGGAGACAACTGCAATAAGAATAGTAAACATAAAGAGAAAGGAAATCAAGGCCAAGGCTATGACTAAGTAGAATTTGGACTGAGATTCATCCTTGTTTGACTGACTGCTCAGCTCAGGAAGGACCTGATGGAAATTACCTGCAATCATCATGTTTATATTGACTGAAGCTGAGCGGGATGGAATCCCATTGTCTTTTACTAGAACCACAATTGCATGTTTCATGATATCTCTTTCTTGAAATATACATGATGTTCTGATCTCCCCTGTTTGCTGGTCAATGGTGAAGAGTGATGTTTCTGAAGATTGTAAAAAATAAGACAACCAGGCATTGTGTCCAGAGTCAGCGTCCACTGCCACCACTTTAGATACTAAAGATCCTTTTTCAGAGGTCCAAGGAACCATTTCAAATGTTGAGCTATCATCTTCAGGGGATGGGTACAGAATAACGAGTGCATTATCATTCTGATCTACTATATATATTGTTAGTGTTGTAGTGCTGTTCAAAGATGGAGAATCATTATCTTTTGCTTGAATACTAAATATAGAAGCTCCTGGCAAATTATTTTCTGGAAGAAAAGCAGTGTAATCCGGTTTCTCAAACACTGGTGTGTTGTCATTAACATCTGAAATGTCAAGTTGAATGACTTTTCTTGAAGTTGTTTTAGGAGATCCTTTGTCTGAGGCTTGTATTATAATTTTGTAGGAGGATATTTTTTCTCTATCCAGATTACTTTTTGTAACAATTTTATAAAAGTTACTGGCCGATGATGTTAGTTCAAATGGAATATCACCTTGTATTACACATTGAACCTCCCCATTTTCTCCTGAGTCACGGTCGTGAACATTAATCAGGGCCACCACAGTTTCAGGTGGTGAATCCTCAGGAATAAGATCTAATGATGAACTTAAGGATATCTCAGGAGCATTGTAATTAATATCTAGGATTTCTATTAAAACCTTAGCATGGGCAGCTAGGCCTCCACCATCTTCTGCTTGCACAAAGATTTCATAATATTTATTTTCTTCATAATCTAAATATTCTTTTGTTGTAATCTCTCCTTTTCTTGGATTGATTGCGAAAGTCTGAGGAATATGCTTTCCAGTTGTGCTTAATGAATATGTGATCTGTGCATTGGCACCTTCATCTTTATCACTTGCACTGACCTGCAGAATTGTTGAATTCACCAGTATATTTTCCCTAACACTTACTTTATATATATCTTGTGTAAATGCTGGAGAATTATCATTGATATCATTGACAATTATATAAATTAAAGCAGTGCCATTCTGTACAGGATTTCCACCATCAGAAGCTGTTAGAATGAGTTCATACTTGTCTTGTATCTCTCGGTCTAGAGGTTTCTCTAGTATGAGCTCTGGAAATACACTGCCATCAGAGCTGACCTTCTCACCAAGAGCAAAATACTGATTAGCACTGATTTTGTAGCTTATCAGAGAATGAATCCCTATAGCCAAATCTTCTGCTTTTTGCAATACAAATTTTGTTCCTGGTGATGTAGATTCATTAATTTCTAATGTCAATACTTCACGGGCAAATTTAGGAGAATTGTCATTTATATCCTGGATATCAATCTTTATACTGAAAACATTTAGTGGATTTTTCACTACAGTATCAAATGTAAGGACACAATCAACTACAGTTCTACACAATATCTCCCTGTCTATTCTATCAGCAATGTATAGGTTTCCATTATCTAGATTTATACTGAAATATTTTTCAGAGACCCCAGACACAATATGTAATTTCCTTCTTGAAAGAACCTTAACACTTAATTCCAAATAATTTGCTAAATTTCCAACAATTGAGCCTTTTCTTAATTCTTCAAGAATTGAATAATGAATCTGACCATAGACTGAATGACACAGCCAGGAAAATAGGAAGTGGAATATTACTTGCCATCCGAGTCCTTGCAATGATTGTCCTTTCTGCAGTTGTAATCTAGCCATCTTCTTCTGATCAGAAATACAATGTGTGAAATTATTTGTTGTATGTGTAATCCAGGAGATTAACCATAAGAAAATAATTCCTCTTCTTTATGAATCCTATGCTCAGCACATCCTAATCTAAAATGCTGTGTTTTTCTTTTTGCAGTTGAACGATTCTGGATTTGCAGTTTCATTATTGGTGTACAGCGGCGCTCTGAGGCGTTTATGGGGAACTTCAGTATTAGTAGCTTAAGCAGTTTTACTATATATACTATACCAAATAAAGTTTCTTAAGTAAGCAGTGTAGCATAGTTTTATATTAAAACTATTTTTAATATACTTATAGTGCATGAACATAATTTTAAACATATGTTAAAACTGAGTGTTATTTTAAGTACATTTTACTAGTAAAATAAACTTTTTTATTTATAACAATGATTTTTACAGAATATCCTATAATGGTTAAAGCTATACAAGATAAGCAATTCGCTACGAATTTGTGGAATATTTTTATTCACCGTGAAGCCAAATTTCCTTGTGCTTCGTGGTGACAAATCAATTTTCCCTGACATGGTGCCAAAAGTTTCTTGGTTTCTGTTTGCATCTGTATTGTGTACTGTATTTTGTTTTTATAAGGTTTATGATGAATATAAAAGATTACATATTATGTGTCCATATATAATGCATATCATCAATACATTCAGTTCAGTTCAGTTAATTTTTGCAAAACAGATTTAATTTTATATTGTGTACAACAATTCAGGATTCTACTCTTTTGTAACTAACAGAAACAATAGAAACTAAGTGGACAAAGCATAACCTATGTGCGAACCAATGTTGTAACCTAAAGACCCCTTCACATATGTCTAGTGATCAGGTTCAGTTTCCCTCTGGTGTGAAGTAGAAAACGCTGGAGGGGAATTGAAGCCAGAACTGATCGCATAGATTTCTATGGCATCATTCTCATATATCTGGCACATCAGTTGTAATGCCAGATGCCAAATAATGCCTGACAAAAATAATGCATGCTCAGTTTTGCTGTCTGGTGCTATCAGTGGATAGACTCTAGAAGTACTATTCACATATATTGGTGGTGTCTCCTGGACTAAAATAGCTGGCCATACACAACTGATAGATATGAAGCCAGCCTAAGACTGTAAAAAAAAAAAATTTCCTTAGGCCTAAAAGCCAATGGTATATCTGTACTCTAAAATATAAATGTCAAGGGATGAGGCAATTAAAGTAAGCCATCCACTGGTTTAAGAAAAAAGGCATAGACATCTATTAAAATCCTGCACTATTAGATATTGTTTAGGAAATAAGACTGTAGACAGACACATTCTATACCTCTCAGTTTAAATTAGCAAAGTTCACTGAAGTTCACAAATAAATTTGTTTTGTGTCATGAATCGCATTCCAATGTACAACTTTAAACATCTAGTAAACTTCGATTCGCTCAACACTACTTCTCAGTGCATGATTTTCATTGTATATTGTCTCAATAGACAAGATGCACATAATGGATGACTAGAGCCAGTGAACAACCAAATTTTACTGTGACCTCAGTTCTCTCTTTCAAAGGAGGGGACATACTGTATAGTTCATACTCCACTGAGCAATTCAGTCGGCAGTGTAGCAGCGGTTCGTGGCCACAGGTACATTTGTGATACTGAAGCTCTCCTCTGGCAGCACTAAACTCTCCAGTTCTGGAGGTGGGACGAACCTCTGCTTTCTATCGACCCAACAGTGACTTAGCTGGAGCATACACTGATGGCAAATCCCCCACAAAGTCACAGAAACAAAACATGCCCATGGCAGAAAAACACAGGGTTTATCCCCCCAAAAAGATGATGCTGGTAAATAGCTGATCCAGACCCTCTCCATAACAATTGAGGCCATAATTCATTAACATCACATGGTCACATGTCCTAGCCAAAGGAACAATTTGGCATCATAAATTTTTTTTAAAGGAGAAACATACAGTGGATATAAAAAGTCTACACATCCCTGTTAAAATGTCAGGTTTCTGTGCTGTAAAAAAATTAGACAAAGATAAATCATTTCAGAACTTTTTCCACCTTTAATGTGACCTATAAACTGTACCACTCAATTGAAAAACAAACTGAAATATTTTAGGTGGAGGGAAAAAATAAAAAATAAAGTAATGTGGTTGCATAAGTGTGCACACCCTCTTATAACTGGGGCTGTAGCTTTGTTCAGAATTAAGCAATCACATTCAAAATCATGTTAAATAGGAGTCAGCATACACCTGCCATCATTTAAAGTGCCTCTGATTAACCCCAAATAAAGTTCAGCTGCTCTAGTTGGTCTTTCCTGAAATTTTCTTAGTCGCATCCCACAGCAAAAGCCACGGTCCACAGAGAGCTTCCAAAGCATCAGAGGGATCTTATTGTTAAAAGGTATCAATCAGGGGTTCAAAAGAATTTCCAAGGCATTAGATATACCATATAACAGTGACATTACCAAGAACTGGACGTCCTTCCAAAATTGATGAAAAGACAGAACAAAACTGGTCTGGGAGGCTACCAAGAGGCCTACAGCAACATTAAAGGAGCTGTAGGAATATCTGGCAAGTACTGGCTGTTTGGTACATGTGACAACAATCTCCCGTATTCTTCATATATCTGGGATATGGGGTAGAGTGGCAAGACAAAAGGCTTTTCTTACGAAGAAAAACATCCAAGCCAGGCTACATTTTGCAAAAACACACCTGAAGTCTCCCAAAAGCATGTGGGAAAAGGTGTTTGGTCTGATGAAACCAAGGTTTAACTTTTTGGCCATAATTCCAAAAGATATGTTTGGCGCAAAAACAACACTGCACATCACCAAAAGAACACCATACCCACAGTGAAGCAAGGTGGTGGCAGCATCATGCTTTGGGGCTGTTTTTCTTCATCTGGAACTGGGGCCTTAGTTAAGCTAGAGGGAATTATGAACAGTACCATATTGGCACAAAACCTTCAGGCTTCTGCTAGAAAGCTGAACATGAAGAGGAACTTCATCTTTCAGCATGACAACGACCCAAAGCATACATCCAAATCAACAAAGGAATGCCCTCACCAGAGGAAGATTAAAGTTTTGGAATAGCCCAGCCAGAGCCCAGACCTGAATCCGATTGAAAATCTGTGGGGTGATCTGTATACTTTTTATATCCACTGTATTAAAACAATACCAAACATTTATTCACCCTGACAATTGCAAATTTAATTATTTTAATAAGATCCAATACATTACTGTATTTGGAAATTATAACAAAATAAATGGCGAATGATTGGCATGATTGTGAGATTCTAATGCCATTATCCTCTGCTGGACATTTGAAGCCTCTATTGTGCCAGACTGTAGTGCTTACTAGATAGCTAATATGAACATATTTATGATAAAAAAATTTACATTGCACAGAATATAGACATAATATTCTTTAATATAGTTACTTTAAGAGTAGTATATTTAATAACATAAAAATGTACCTGTGATATGAGGTTCTCTGCAGGTGAAGGGTACTTTATTTCATTTCTAATCCCTGAGTCATCAGTATCTATTAAACTATCCACAGGAACATTGTGCTGAGGTTTGAGAAAAGCAAATTCCTGCTCACTTGGATCCAGAGTTACACAAACATCATATGAATATGGCAGAGGTAATGTTCCATTGAATTGAGAAATAAATCTGGGATCAACTGGTGGATATAGACTTGTACCCATTGATCCAAATGAAGTAGAAGATTTGGACTCCTTACATTTAGAGACAACTGCAATAATCAAAGTTAACAAGAAGAGAAATGAAATCAAAGCCAAGGCTATTACCAGGTAGAATTGAAGGCGAGACTGAGATTCTTCGTTGTTAGACTGACTTCTCAGGTCAGGAAGGACCTGATGAAAATTATCAGCAATAACCATGTTTATAATGACGGAAGCTGAACAAGATGGAATCCCATTGTCTTTTACTAGAACCACAATTCCATGTTTCATGGTGTCTCTTTCTTGAAAGACACGTGTTGTCCTGATCTCTCCTGTGTGCTGGTCAATGGTGAAGAGTGATGGTTCTGAAGACTGTAAAAAGTAAGACAACCAGGCATTGTGTCCAGAGTCAGCATCCACTGCCACCACTTTAGATACTAAAGAGCCTTGTTCAGAGGTCCAAGGAACCATCTCAAATGTTGAGCTATCAGCCACTGGGGATGGGTACAGAATGATGGGTGAATTATCATTCTGGTCGACTATATATATTCTTAGTATTGTACTGCTGTTCAGAGATGGAGATCCATTGTCTTTAGCAATTATATTGATGTTAAATTCTTTATGTTTCTCATAATCAAATGACATTTGAGCATATATGACCCCAGTTACTGGATTCATAGATATATAGGAAGACATGGGATCTTCACTACTTCTAGACATGATAGAATATGCTATTTTAGAATTTTCTTCGATGTCCATGTCTCTTGCTTGAATACTAAATATTGAAGCTCCTGGAAAGTTATTTTCTGGTATAAAGGCAGTATAGCTTAATTTCTCAAACAGTGGTGCATTGTCATTGACATCTGATATTTCAAGTCTAAAAACCTTTCTAGAAGTCATTTCAGGAGACCCTTTGTCAGAAGCTTGTATGGTGATGTTATAGGATGATGCTCTTTCTCTGTCTAGACTACTTTTTGTAACAATTTTGTAAAAATTGCTTGCTGATGATATTAGTTCAAATGGTAAGTCACCTTTTATCATGCATTGCACCTCACCATTTTCTCCTGAGTCACGATCTTGAATTTTAATTAGTGCCACCACAGTTCCTGGGGCTGAATCCTCAGGAATTAAATCTGATGAAGAGGTTATGGCTATGTCAGGAGCATTGTCATTTTCATCTGATACTTCTATTAAAACTTTAGCATGAGCAGCTAGGCCTCCACTATCTTTGGCTTGGACAGAAATTTCAAAACATTGATTTTCTTCATAATCCAAATATTCTTTTACTTTAATTTCTCCATTTCTGGGATTAATAGCAAAAGTCTGAATAATATGCTTTTCATTTGTACTAAATGAGTAAGTGATCTGTGCATTGATGCCTTCATCTTCATCACTTGCACTGACCTGCAAAATTGTTGAATCCACTGGTATATTTTCCCTAACACTTACTTTATATACATCATGTGTAAATACTGGAGAATTATCATTGAAGTCAGTGATAATGATAGTAATTAAGGCAGTGCCTGTCTGAATAGGATTTCCACCATCAGAAGCTGTTAGAATGAGTTCATGCTTGTTTTGTGTCTCACGGTCTAGAGGTTTTTCTAGTATGAGCTCTGGAAATACACTGCCATCAGAGCTGATCTTCTCTCCAAGAGCAAAATTTTGATTTGCACTTAGCATATAACTTTTCAGCTTATTAACACCAACATCTATATCTTCTGCTTTTTGTAGTACAAATCTTGCTCCTGGGGAGGTAGATTCACTCATTTCCAAAGTCAATGTTTCATGGACAAATGTAGGTGGATTGTCATTTATATCCTGAATATTAATCTTAACACTGAAGAAATTCAGTGGATTTTCTACTAAAACATCAAATGTAAGAACACAATCAGCTGCAGATTTACACAATGTCTCCCTGTCTATCCTATCAGCAATGTATAGGTTTCCATTATCCAGATTTATGCTAAAATATTTTTCAGACCAATCAGACACAATCTGTACTTTCCTTCTGGAGAGATCGTTAACATTTAATTGAAGGTCCTTTGCCAAATTTCCAACAATTGAGCCTTTTCTTAATTCTTCATTAATAGAATAATGAATCTGACCAGAGACTGAATGACAGAGCCAGGAAAATAGGAAGGTAAATGTTACTTGCCATCTTAGTCCTTGCATTGATTGTTCTTCCTGCAGTTTTAATCCAACCATCCTTCTTCTCATCAGATATATTATTATGGATTTGTTAGATATATAATCCAGCAGAATTAACAGCAGAAAATAGTCCCTCCTATACCGTGCACATCCTAGTGGGAAATGCTATGTGTTTCTTCTTGCAGTTGAACATTGTATAATGGAGGTGATTCTGGATTTCCTTATAGGTGAACAGCGGCGCTCTGAGGCACAAGTAAGGAACTACAGCATCAGAATTTTAGAATTTATTTCTATTAAGTATTGCTTAAAATATAATTTTGCATACAGAAACGATGCATAATAGAGTAAATCTTTACTACTTGGAACTGTAATAATTGCACACTTGATGGCTAAATGAAGTGATTTAATGTATATAATATCTAATGTTAAAAAACTGTGAGCTCATAGTAAATAATAGTCACAATAATTTAATTATAAATTAAGTGCCCATATTAAATATTGTAGTGAGCATTCTCATTGTCAAATTTTTATTTAGATATAATTTGTAGTATTGCCTAGTGTTGAGTACCAGGACTTATCAAATAAAAATGCATATACTGTAGTGAGATTGATATTTATGTTAAGTTAAAATGGTATATATGACAGGTTTCCAACATAACCATAACAACATTTAGATGTGTTTCTATAGATATAAGTATATGAGCAAGGAATAAAAAAAAAAAGATAGTGACAGAATGGATAAAAAAGGGTGATAGAGGAAATCCTACATGAAATGTGGAATTGAAAGTAGACCCTTAAAAGAGTTTTTGAAGATTTTAATACTGATGACCTATCCTCTACATAGGTCATTAATATCTGATCTGTGGTTTTCCGACACCAGTGTCCCCAACCAATAAGCTGTTTGAGAAAGCACGGGGACTCTTGTGAGCGCCATGGCCTTCTCGCAGCTTACCAAGCACAGCGATGTACAGTACATTGTATATCGGTTGTGCTTGGTATCGCGCTCAGCCCCATTCACTTGAATGGAGCTGAGCTGTGCCTAGGCCATCTGACCAATGAACATGTTGTCACTGGCCTAAGAAAAGCTAAGAGAAGGCCGTGGCGCTACTGCAAGTGCTGCTGCCTTCTTAAACAGCTAATCAGCGAGGGTCCCAGATGTCAGATCTCCACCGACCAGATTCTGATGACCTATCCTAAGGATAGGTCAACAGTATTAAAATCTTGGAAAACTCCTTTAAGTATATATTTGTGAAAGTTCAGATTCCAGATGAGCAAAGCTTTGAAAAATTTGATTTGGCAACTTCGGCGAAGTCAGCCAAGGATTGGGGAAGGGGGCAATAAGCGTATTATTGCTGTTCTTGCCTGCAATATCCTGCAGGTTATTGCAGGGAAGAACAGCCGAACACATAATATTATCAGCTCTGACATACCCACTTCTCCAACTCCAGCGCTCTTCTGACCTATAGGTGGGAGCCCTTCTTCTGTCATCTGCTTTTCCTCCTTTTCCACGTCATTTAATATTGATGAAAACAGCTAGCTCCCCCTCTCTCTGCATCTTGCTGACTTTTCCTTTAAATTCATATAGACTTTGCAAGATGATTTGGAAGAAATAAAGCTTGCAAACAATGAAAATGGTCATTACTAAGACATGGCCACATGGCCCCCCTAAGGGGTACAGACTGGATGATATTGGTTGACATGCTGACACTATAATACTAAAGGCCTCCATCTAATTGGTATTGAATTACATATCTTAGTTTACGGCTGATGTAGGAATAAGTAAATGTAGGAATAAACAAATAAAGCTGACACAGAATAAGTCTCCCTGCACTCTCCCTGCACTCTCCCTGCACTCTCCCTCTCTAATATTCTTCTTTTAATCATTTTAAGCAACTCTGTCCCTAGCACATGAGCGCTTGTCACGTCTCTCCCTATGCTTAGCTCACAGGACAATGACAGAACCCACGCAAAATGAGGGTTTTATAGGACTGCAACCTCGGCGGATTGGCTGGCTGCACGGAAATATAGGTGCTCTCCTGTTCCTGGGCTTCTTACTTTCACTTTGTAACATGTGCAGCCGCCATTTTATGAAAAAAAGATTTTTTACTACGAAGCGCAAGGAAATCCGGATTCAAATTTAAGTTTTCCTAAACTTCAGACCAAATTCCTCTTTGAATGCTTCGCTTTGCTCAACACTAGTTCAGATAGTTATATCCTGTCAGTACAAAGTTATATAATACAATTATGACTACATAATAGAAAGCTAATAAATGAATGCACAATGTATGCCAGCAGTTACCGTATTTTTCGCCCCATAAGATGCACTTTTTTCCCCCAAAAGTGGGGGGAAAATGGTAGTGCGTCTTATGGGGCAAATGCTGCTATTTTTACTCTGATAGCACTCATACATCGTGGGCCGTGATGCTGCACAGTGCGGCCTGCGATGTATCAGCGAGGAGGGAGGAGGGGCTGGAGGCCGGCAACTGCTGGAATCGCAGCGTGGCCTGATGCAGTCACTGTACTCTATTACACCGGGCCTCGCACACAGCAGTATTCATATATAAAGTGTAGGCAATCCATATGTGAAGTGTGGAAATCCTCTGCAGTAGGGCTATCCACCTAATACTCACTATGAAACTCCCGTACTAGCAGGCAGGCTGGCCGGTCACTCACTTCATCAGGGCATGCTCTGCCTGCTTCATTAATAAAGTGGGAGGAGCATGTCCATGACCAAGTGAGTGACCGTCCAGCCTGCCTGCTAGTACGGGAGTTTCATAGTGAGTACTAGGTGGATTGCCCTACCGCAGAGGATTTCTACACTTTACATATGGATTGCCTACACTTTACATATGAATACTGCTTTTTGCGGGGCCCAGTGTAATAGAGTACAGTGACGGCACTGGGCCCCGCCGCGATTCCAACACCAGTTGCCGGCCTCCACCCCTTGTATTAGGGGTCACTACACAGGGACAGTCTTATGCGGGGGATCTTTAGATGACACATATATAGCATAAGATGCTATAGATGTGTCATCCACAGATCCCCCATAGCAGTGTCATCCACAGATCCCCCCATAACAGTGTCATTCACAGATTCCCCCCATAACAGTGCTATCCACAGATCCCCCATAACAGTGCCATCCACAGATCCCCCCATAACAGTGCCATCAACAGATCCCCCATAACAGTGCAACCCACAGATCCCCCATAATAGTATCATCTACAGACCACCATTAGTTCAAAACACACCAAAAGCACACCTTTTGATTCAAAATATTTTGTTTTCTTATTTTCCTCCTCAAAAACCTAAGTGCGTCTTATGGGCAGGTGCGTCTTATAGGGCGAAAAATACGGGTAACTGTTATTTAGTTAGAATTAGTTTATATAGAGCTATTCTAAAATTATATGTCTAATATGTTTAATATAAATAAATAATAATATAACAATAAAAATACATTGAAGTTAAATCCATACATATCTATTTAACCCTTTCACGACTGCAATCTGTATATATACGTGATAGCTGCACATACCCCGTGCAGCTATCACGTGTATAGACGTCAAGCCAGCTCTTTAATCCAAGCGCTGCAAAACGCTTGGATTAAAGCTTCTGCCCGTGTCCTGCTGCTGTCACGGACAGCATACAGTCTAGTAATGCCAGCAAGGGGCCAATCAGAGTGGCCCCTTGCCGGCAATCGATCCGATTAGTTAGTCTGGGCAGACTAACCAATCGGATCGCGGCAGTGTTAAAATGCCCGTTTCAGGCTCTGATCTGCGCTCTGCAGATCAGAGCCTGAAAGTCGATAGTGTTCCTCATGCCCCCCCCCCATCTGTGCCGCTCTAAGTACATGGTGCCCCTCTGTGTGCGCCCCCCCCCCCATCTGTGCCCCGCCGATCTGTACCGATCTCCTTCCTGCTCCTCTATCTCCTTCCTGGCATGCGATCCACCCCCTGCATGAATTTTCTAGCCGCCCCTCCTGCGGCTGCCCCATTGTAGTCTGTACCCCCCGACCCCCCCATCCCTTCCAGCGCTGCCCCCGATTCCCCATTCTGTGTGTGATGGCGGCGGCTCCATTCCTGAGCCGCCGCCATCAGCAGAGAGTGTCAGCTCTATGCTGACACTCTCCTGTAACCCTATAGATGCTGCGGTTGCGGCATCCATGGGGTTAACAGAGGGAGGGAGCTCCCTCTCTCCACCATCGGGGCTGCAGCGCTGTGATTGCAGCACCCGATGGTTGCCATGGCAACCGGACGCTTTGCAAAAGCGTCCGGTTGCCATGGCAAAGGCGTCCAGTGCTGCCACCTACAGGCAATCTGGAAGTATTATACTTTGCAATGCAAGAGCATTGCAAAGTATAGTACAACTATCAGCCCCACTGGATCTTCAAGATCAAAGAGGGAACTGATAAATAAGTGAAAATAATAAAAGTAAAAATAAATCAATAAATAAATAAAAATGTAAATAAAAAAAGACATTGCCTTTTCCTATAAAAAAATAAAAAAATAAAATAAAATACACATATTAGGTGTCACTGCGTCCGTAACGACCGTCTCTATAAATATATCACATGATGGACCCCGTCCGATAAACACCATAAAAATAAAATAAAAAAAACAGTGCCAAAAAAGCTATTTTTGTCACCTTACATCACAAAAAATGCAACAGCAAGCGATCAAAAAGGCTTATGACCCCCAAAATAGTACCAATCAAACTGTCACCTCGTCCCGCAAAAAATGATACCGTATTTAAGACAATCGCCCAAAAAATAAAAAAGCTATGGCTCTCAGACTATAGAGACACTAAAACATCATTTTTTGGGTTTCAGAAATGCCATTATTGTGTAAAACTTAAATAAATAAGAAAAAGTATACATATTAGGTATTGCCACGTCCGTAACGATCTTCTCTATAAAACTATCAAACGACCTAACTCCTCAGATGAACGCTGTAAAAATAAATAAATGAAAACTGTTCCAAAACAGCCAATTTTTGGGTCACCTTGCCCCATAAAGTGTAATAATGAATGATCAAAAAATCCTATGTACCCAAAAATGGTACCAATAAAAACTAAAAATAAAAAACAAATGGCGTTCAGAAAACCAATCCAGCACAATCTACCTTCCAAAGACCGTACGGCATTCCTTTCCTTCTGCGCCCTGCCGTGTGCCCGTACAGCAGTTTACGACCACATGTGGGGTGTTTCTGTAAACCGCGGAATCAGGGTAATAAATATTGAGTTTTGTTTGGCTGTTAACCCTCAATGTGTTAAAGAAAAAATATATATAAAATGGAAAATCTGCCAAAAAAGTGAAATTTTTTAATTTCATCTCCATTTTCCTTTAATTCTTGTGGAACGCCTAAAGGGTTAACAAAGTTTGTAAAATCAGTTTTGAGTAACTTGAGGGGTGTAGTTTCTATAATGGGGTCATTTATGGGGGTTTCCACTATGTAGGCCCCACAAAGGGACTTCAGACCTGAACTGGTCCTTAAAAAGCGGGTTTTGGAAATTTTCTTAAAAATTGTAAGAATTGCTTCTAAACTTCTAAGCCTTCTAACGTCCTAAAAAAATAAAATGACATTTCCAAAATGATGCCAACATAAAGTAGACATATGGGGAATGTTAACTAATAAATTTTTTATTAGGTATCACTTTCCGTTTTAGATGCAGAGAAATTGAAATTTGGAAAATTGTGAATTTTTCAAAATTTTGGGTAAATTTGGGATTTTTTCATAAATAAAGGTGAAATATATTGACTCAAATATATGACTATCATGAAGTACAATGTGTCACGAGAAAACAATCTCAGAATGGCGTGGATAAGTAAAAGTGTTCCAAAGCTATTACCACATAAAGTGACACATGTCAGATTTGTTAATTTTGACCTGGACACTGGGGCATCAATGACCCTTGGTCATGAAAGGGTTAAATACCCCAAACCCTATATCTGGAAAATATGTATAATTTCCATATTTACAGTATATGCAAGTTACTCTACATTTCAATTCAAGTTGGATGAGTTACAGTTATTATTTAATTCATGACTTATGTGACAAAGCTAAAATTCTACTTTTTTTTTAATCAATTCTGTCAAAGTATAGGGTGAGAAATTTACTAAGTATACAAAGTATGCAAAAATGAATTACAGAAAGTTTTGCATAGTTCTACATAGGAACAAAGGGGCATATTTATTAAGACCGGCGTTTTAGATGCCGGTCTTAATAAAGCCCCATAGCTGGCGGTGGATTGCTGAAGTTATGAAGAGGCGTAGACCTCTTCATAACTTCTCTGTATCTAGCGCATATTCTAAATATAGGACAGCTTCCGAGATGTCTTACATTTAGACCTTTTTCTAGGCCTGCTGACCCATCCCCTTCCCCACTCATAGGAAGCCCACTTTTTTTTAGACCTGCCCTATTTTTTTTAGACCTGGCGTATTTCAGCTTGATAAATGACCCCCAAAAACTGTATAAACTGAGGAATTGGTCAGAAGTTTAAATTTTAAGGGGTTCTGAAATATAAGCTGATACATGCTATATTATGTAACGTGCGCTCTATTTCACCAATGATTAGTAAATAATATGATATATAAAATGGCATTGACAGTACAACAATAGCCTTATGGTGACATTCTAATTTGACAAATTTTATACAGAAATGAATATACTGAAATCGTGGTATATATCTAACAATGATAAGGTTAGCTGACTTATGTAGGCCTCATTCACATTTCCATTTTTCACTGACGTGTGCTCTCCACATTTTCTGCGGACAGCACACTTATCAATTGATTTAAATGTGTCTGTTTACATTTCAGTATATTTTTATTGACCGTGAGTCATAAAAAAAAATCACGAGGACATGCACTACTTTGATCCGTGATGCAGACCAAGCACGCCCATTGAGATCACAGTCGTCATCTGTGTTGCGTCCATTTTTCAGTGACGTCTAATAGGAGATTCTTTGTAAATGAATTTTTAGCTGAGCAACGACAGTGAATTACGGTTGACACACGGATAGTAAAAACGTACACACGGACCAACCATGGACAATTTCACGGACGAAACACTTACACTTTTTTTCATAGATATGACACTGACACGGAAATATGAACGAGGCCTTACCATAAGAGCGTTTGTTATGTCTAAATGACGCTGAGTGATGTTTTCTCTAAGATTACTACTTTTCTTAACATTCACCTATTGAAAGTGTTTTTCACTGTAACAGATTCCATAATCTTCAATCTAACATATCCTTAAATATGTCTGCCCATGAATAAAGGTATGTATGAACGTGCCATTCTGTATCATGTATATGCATGTAAATGCATACAGTAACTGCATAGTATGTACACCAGAAGTCATGAATAGTTTAAAATCTATTTAATGCACACAATTAGTTTTCTATGCAGTCAAAGAAAAGACATAAATGGTCAAATCTTCAAAACATCAGTGTTCTGTTCCTTAAAAAAATAAATTAAATAGGATAATGAACAGTCCATATACAGTAGATACTGTAACTGTTTGCAGATACATTACAGACTCAGCAGTCATATGAAAAAGCTGCTGTGCCTGCATAAATAACAAAGGTGAACATTTTGATCACAGGAACACTACGACTCCTAGACTGTGCTAATTGGTGGGGGTCTCAGAAGGTCTTCCACCAAGAAAGCATTTTGTAGGCAGTCTATGTTAATATGTTTTTATCCTAATTTTGTAGATAGTGTCTGATGAAAGAAGACTACTTTACATTACCAAGTCTTAAAGTAATTAATATAATAAGTAAATTATACTTAAAATCAGCATTTCTAATGACATCTTCCTTGTGTACCAATATTAACACAGTGACACAGTTATGGCATTGTGGTTGCTAAGTGTATTTGACTTCAGAATGACTGAAACTTTATATATAACAGAAGTATTTTCAATAATATAAAGAAACAGATGGAACAAGCTCAACATGAAAACAGCATTAACAAATTGTTAATGCTGTGTAAAAGCATTTCTAGATTTAAGGTTTTTATATAAGCCATTATTAGTTATCTACCAGGTATGGGACAAGCTCTCTTGGCACTCAAGGCTGGTTTTATACAGATATATAGTACACAATTAGTTTTTACTACAATTCCAAAATGTACATTACCAAAAGCTCCATTCCAATGGTCCTCATTTTCCTAAACAAGCCAACAGCAAAGTATGTAGTAGATACTGTTGTTCATAGCAACCAATTACGATGTAGTTTCTTCCTTTATTACAATTGACGAAATAAAAGCTGATCCTTGATTGGTTGCTATGAGCAACATGGCAATTTGTTTTATGTTTGTTAGAGGGTTTAAAAGATTTTTCTTGACACAGTTTGGCACCACATAGGTCATCTAGAATTAAAGTGTTGCCAATAACAATGGAAATTGATTTGTGTCAAAGGAGCAGTTATGCTCATTTATAGTTGTACATGTTACAAAAAGGGTCACATAATTCCTTGGTAAAGTGTCCTTATTTTTAATTTACCTGACATTTTACTTTTTAGAAACCCAAATTATTATGTGTTGTGTATTGAACAATGCAGGTACATCATCAGATTTTAACATGAATAAAGTATGACCTTATCTCAGAACATAAATAATAAACTTCAGGCCAGTCCCATGGAACTCTATATCTTCCAAATGTTATAAAAAGCCAAATGCTGCCATTTTTGAGAATATTGGGTTCCACTAGGCCACAGCTGAAGCCTTTGCTGAAAATTGCAACATGATAACGGCGTTTCATTGACTTGAGCTGCCTAGCAGGTAGCATAGCTGTTGAACACTAAAAAAATGACTATATTTTGGGGATTCTCTAGATGTATGGCATTTGTAAATATATGATGAACAATAATGAGCAAAAGAAACAGTATCTGTAGGACTATAAACCTGCTCTACTAGTTAAAATTCTTTAGATTTTTTCAAAGGATAAAACCACAAAATATTTAGTGTTAGTGCAGAAAAGTCTATTAAAGACTATAAAACATACCTGCGGAATGTGATTTTCAGCAGGTGAGGAGTCCTTTAAAGTTTCACTTCCAATCCCTGAGTCATCAGCATCTATTAGACTGTCCACAGGAACATTATGTTTTGATTTAAGAAAAGCAAATTCCTGGTCGCTTGGGTCCAGAGTTACACAAACATCATAGGAATATGGCAGAGTTAATGTGCCAGTGTTTAATTGTGAAATGAATCGGGGATCAACCTGTGGATATAGACTTGTACTCATGGATCCAAAGGAAGATGATTTAGACTCTTTATATTTGGAGATAACTGCAATAATCACAGTCAGCATGAAGAGGAAGGAAATCAATGCCAAGGCTATTATCAAGTAAAATTGTATATTTGACTGTGGCTCTTTTTTACTAGGTTGACTGTTTAATTCAGGAAAAATTTGTTGAAAATTAAGAGCAACCACAAGATTGAAATTGACTGAAGCTGAGCGTGATGGAGTTCCATTGTCTTTCACTGTAACTACAATTCCATGTTTTGTTGCATCTTTGTCTTGAAAAACTCTCACCGTCCTGATCTCCCCCGTGTGCTGGTCAATGTTGAAGAGTGATGGTTCGGAAGATTGTAAAAAATAAGATAACCAAGCATTATGTCCAGAATCAGCGTCCACTGCCACCACTTTAGATACTAAAGATCCATGTTCAGAACTCCAAGGGACCATCTCAAATATTGAGCTACCAACCTCAGGTAATGGGTACAAAATAACTGGTGAATTATCATTCTGGTCAACAATAGAAATTTTCAACGTGGTGCTACCATTTAACGATGGAGATCCATTGTCTCTGGCAATGATTTGGATGTTAAATTCCTTATGCTGCTCATAATCAAATGACTGTTGTGCATAAATCACTCCGGTTACTGGATTAATAGATATATAGTTAGACAATGGAGCATCCTCATTATTAATACTGAATATTGAATAAAATACTTTAGCATTGTCCCCACTGTCCATATCTTTTGCTTGAATATTGAATATTGAAGCTCCTTGTGCATTATTTTCTGATACAAATGCAGTGTAAGTCACTTTCTCAAACACTGGTTCATTGTCATTGACATCTGATACATCCAGTTGGATGACTTTTCTAGAAGTCATTTCTGGAGAACCTTTGTCTGAGGCTTGTACTGTGATGTTATAGGATGATATCTTTTCTCTATCAAGACTACTTTTCGTTATGATTTTATAGAAATTAGTCGCTGATGACTCTATTTGAAATGGCACATCACCCGTAATAAGGCATTGAACTTCTCCATTTTCTCCTGAGTCTTGATCCCGAATTTCAAGCAGTGCTACCACTGTCCCCAATGCAGAGTTCTCAGCAAGAGGGGTTGATATTGAAGTAATGGATATCTCCGGAGCATTGTCATTTTCATCTACTACTTCTATTAAAACCTTGGCATAAGCAGCCAGGCCACCTCCATCTTTTGCATGCACCGAAACTTCATAATTCTTTGTCACTTCATAATCTAACTGTCTTCTTGTTTTTATCTCTCCATTCTTTGGATTTATAATAAAAGTTTGAAGAATAATTTTTGATGTGGTACTAAATGAGTATGTGATCTGTGAATTGATACCTTCATCTTCATCACTTGCACTGACTTGCAAAACTATTGAGTTCACTGGTATATCTTCCTTCACAGATATTTTGTACATGTTTTGAGTGAATATAGGAGCATTATCATTAAAATCTGTAACAACTAACTTTATTATTGTTGTTCCTGTTTGAATAGGATCTCCACTATCAGAAGCAGTTAAAGTGAGTTCATATATGCTTACTTTCTCCCGATCTAAAGACTTTTCTAGAACTAGTTCTGGAACTATACTGCCATCAATACCTATCTCTTCTTTCAACCTAAAATGCTCATTTTCTCTCAGTCTGTAACTTATCAGAGAATTACTTCCCACATCTAAATCTTCTGCTTTTTGTAAAACAAACCTTCTTCCTGGGGAGGATGATTCACCCATTTCTATATTAATGTGATCAAGAATAAATTTAGGAGGATTGTCATTTAAATCCTGAATATGAATCTTAACATTGAAGACATTTAGCGGATTTTCCACTACAGCATCAAATATAAGGATACAATCAACATTAGCTCCACACAATGCCTCCCTGTCTATCCTATCAGCAATGTATAGGTTTCCATTATCTAGGTTTATACTGAAAAATTTCTCAGAAACACGAGAAACTATGCGTAATTTCCTTCTGTAGAGATCCTTAACATTTAATTGAAGATCCTTTGCTAAATTTCCAACAATTGAACCTTGTCTTAATTCTTCATTAATTGAATATTGAATCTGACCAGAGACTGAATGACAAAGCCAGGAAAATAAGAAGGGAAAAATTACTTGCCATCTGAGTCCTTGTTGCCTCTGCTTTGCTTGCATTTTCATTCTTGTACTTGTGAGATATTGAAATCCTGTTTTGTATTAGAATCCAGTTGTAAAAAAATCTCAAGCTTTTTCTTTATACAACCAGCATCTGGCACATCCTATGTATAAATGCCTTGTATTCCTCTATACAAATATGCACTGTATTTAGCAGAGCTTTTCTAGAGAGCCAATTTCATTTCCTTCTTGGTAAACAGCGGCGCCCTGAGGTAAAAGTGGGGTATTGCAGCACTAATATATTTATTAATGTGTACATGGTTAGTTTTCATTAGTTTGTATCTTAAATTATTAAGGTAATAAAAAAATTAAAACAATTATTAACATGATTAAAATCATAATAACAGCTTTTCATGAAAGAAAAGTTATTATATAACCAAACCACTTATTGCAGTATATAGACACCTGGTATATAAAAAATAGTACATTAAATATGTTGCCATTTGCTGCTACAAAGTAGCTAATGTTAATAGCAAAGATGTTACATTAAAACAAATCAAACATAAATACTGGAACTATACTGCCATCAATACCTATCTCTTCTTTCAACCTAAAATGCTAATTTTCTCTCGGTCTGTAACTTATCAGAGAATTACTTCCCACATCTAAATCTTCTGCTTTTTGTAAAACAAACCTTCTTCCTGGGGAGGATGATTCACCCATTTCTATATTAATGTGGCATATAATGTTATATATAATCAGAGACATATCTTAAAGCTCATAGGCCACATCATTTGATATTATTATATTGGTGTTCACTTATTTTGCAGAAGATACACAATGATTTACTAAGTCTCCCATTACATTATTACTTATTGTATTATTATATTATATTTAATGCAGACCACTAGGACAGCATTATGATCCCAAACCTAGAAAACCTGCCAATATTTAACTTATTTGAAAATCCTGGCAACAATGATTATTTATGTGATTTTTCTCAGTAACAAGATGCTTATAAATATAGCTCTTATAAATTTTGGATTCTTATTCTTAAAATTGGCAAATTGACCTCAAAATAATTGTTGGTTCTTTAATTTGCATTGGTTAATTTGATACCTAATATGTATAGTCTAAAGTAGATGGTGTGACTATGGCGAAGGCTTGGGTTGGTGAGAGATTTTTATTTTTTTATCTATATTTTGTTATGTATTTTTTATTTTGTTTTAATTGTATGTATTTTTGGTGTACTCTGTGTCTACCAAGAGGTCAAAAGGGACATTTATATGTAATTTTTTTATTTTGCACTTTTCCACTGTAACTATAGGAATTTCAGAGGAAAATAGTGGTGACTCTTTTCATTGATATGGGTCTGCTAACACCAATTAGCTCTGCTATTTCACAAGACACTAGTGCTCATTGAGTTTCAAACCAAGCTGAGAACCCAACCTGTTCCTACTAGATTGCAGGAACTTTGCTGCAACATCACTTAAATATGTCGCTGTAGGTTAGGGACCTGCACCAGCTTTCATCAAAATATGGTGGGTGGTCATTAACATGTTTATACAAAGTGCCTTAGTTGGAATGTATAGTTATTTAGCAATATATTTATAAAGCTACCAAATACTTTATACAGTTATTTTCATATAAACATAAAAAATATCATACATATAGATCAAAAGTTGGTTAAACCAACTCTTGTTTATATGGGGTCTCCTTTGTGTCACCTGTTTACAGATATCTGGAGACAGAGTATGAAGAATCATCCATCAAGCAGTCATGTTGGGTGTTTATTTTAATGGAAGATAAACTGTATTCAGAGGTGTTTGCAGCAGCCAATTTACTTTTTTATTATGAATTTCTATTGGTAAGTTGAGTTAATATTTGGCTGAACACTCATACAATAATGTGTATGTTTTTTTTTAGAAATGCAAAGTTTTTTTTTTTTTTTGCATATAGTTCCCCAATGTCCCAACAGAAGCTGGTTGTTTAGCGAAACCCAGCGTCAGGTAAGTTTGCCAGATGTGCTGCTCCATTTATGATTCTACTGAGTTACCTCAAGTGGTGATATATGGAAAACACATGATTTGTTAGACTGTTGTTTATATTGTTTGCACACTAGTGCTTAGCAGAGATATTTAAGTTGTATATTGATAAAATGTGACCTTTTTATCTCCTGCTTTGAAAATGTATAGACTTATACTAAGTGCCTGTAGTTGGATATTGTATATGATATAAAATGACTTTAATAGCAGTGTGATTACATAAATCTAATTTGAGACAAATGGTAAGGGTAATCCATAAAATTGACAGTCATTTGAAAAGCTTTACGCAAAAGAACAATAACCAAGAATAAAAAATAAAAAAAATGGCATGAAAGCACATGCATGTCAAAGACAGGGGTCCAAACCCTGTGATTAGAGACAAGATAAGTTTTGAAAAATTTGATTCAGCAGCTTCGCCAAAGTTTGACAAGAAATTTGATTTGTTAAGAAATAATTAATTACAAATTGCTATGTTAAAACCCCATCCAGCCTATCAATCAATGCTACCATTTTTCTGGCCGCTTAGTCAGAAGTGAAACTGTCTAATGGCCATTAAAAACAGTAATACGCTAGTGCAATATGATCGTTTGGGTTTAAGAAAAAAAACACTTTCCTCATCCACTTGCTCATGCAGAGACAGTCCATTCCTCTCTTGATTGAAAATGACCTGCCAAAGGAACTGTGCTGAGCATGATGACATCACTGCAAGCTCCCAGCTTGATCATGCGGTGACGTCACCACATAAGCACATGGTGACATCATCACGCTTAGCATAGGTCCTTCGGCAGGTCTTTTTCAATCAAGAGAGCGGTGGAGAGAGGTATTTTTCCCCCATTCTTTCTAAGACAACTCTAGCCGCCATTTTAGGAAAAATGATTAGTTACCACGAAATATAAGAAAATTTGTCTTAGTTTAGAATCAGATTTTTTTCTAAATTTGGACCAAAATCCCTTTGAATGCTTTGCTCAACACTACTTCTGATAAACACTAGCTTTTATTCTGGCAGACTTAAATCATCCATATATTATAGCAGATCAATAGCCACAATTATATGTAGCAGCCAATACAAGGGAAATGCATAGCTGTTGCTGGGTGTTTTGGGAACCAGATTTTAGCTCAAAAGAATTATACTGTATATGATGAGACAACCTCTTTAACAAATTATGTAACAACATAGCAGCAGATCAAGGTAAAGTTAAAGTGTAACTGTTTCAGTTTATTTTTAAAATAGTTGATGGACAGGGATGTTGAACACTTTTGTAATATACTTTATTAGGGAGAGATGTTTCTTTGTACTAGAAAATAGGGTGTAAGGAGTCATTTTTTTTTAGCAAAAGAAAGTCTGTCTTCAGCATTTTACTGAGTGCTGAAGATGCCTGTTTGTGACATACAAATGCTTCTAGCTGCCTCTTGCCACTTCCACAGATGATGACTATATACATATGCCAAAGCAATCTGTTCGAAGATAGCACCAACGTCCCACTTTATGGAAGCGATCCACGGTCACCAGCGGTCAGGCTCCTTTCCACCCCAAACTATAGAAAATAAAGCAAATATGACCAGTGTATTCTCTTTTTGCAAGTTTATTTCGATCAACACATCAGACAAGGCAATGTTTCGGCTTATAACAAGTAGAGAAAGGTTTGGTATAAGCCAAAACATTGCCTTGTCTGATGTGTTGATCGAAATAAACTTGCAAAAAGAAAAGACGCTGGTCACAATTACATTATTTTATATATATATATATATATATATATATATATAAAAACAAAGAAAGGACAGCACTCCAAGTAAAAATATACTGGTCTTTAATCACCCGTGTAGATGGCAACGTTTCAGCTCCAAACAAGAGCCTTTTTCAAGCTCGAAAAAGGCTCATGTTTGGAGCTGAAACGTTGCCATCTACATGGGTGATTAAAGACCAGTATATTTTTACTTGGAGTGCTGTCCTTTCTTCGTTTTTGTTCATCTGGGGTAAGCAGCAATATCCCTGGACATAGCACCCATATTGCTTGTTTCCAGTGCCGCCGCTATCTTTCCTTTTTTTATATATATATATATATATATGCCAATCACCATGTCTATGTGACTTTGTACACATAGGCATGATCACTGCTCAGCAGAACACTGAAGACTGACTCTCCTTAGCAAAGGTTATTTAGAGCTTTTCTAAGATCCGGTACACCTTGTTCTCTAGTATAAAGGAACATCTTACCCTAATTGAGTATAATAGAAAAATGTTTAAAATCCCTGTCCCAACATTATATTAAAAATAATCTGAAATACTGTATTTTTCGCCCTATAAGACTTGCTTTTACCGCCCCCCCACCCCCAAAAGTGGGGGAAAAATAGGACTGCGTCTTATGGGGCGAATGCTGCAATTTTACACTGATACATCGCTGCCGCGCTGCTGCACAGAGCGGCCGGCGTGTGTATCAGCGGGAGGGAGGAGGGACTGGGGGCCAGCATCTTGTTTTGTAATGGCAGCGGGTCCTAGTGCAGTAACTGTATTCTACTACACCGGGCCCCACTCACTGTAGTAATCATATAGGCAAGGTTAATTCATCTCCAATCCAGGCTGTAGTACGATACTTACTACTAACTTCCATAGAAGGCAGGAGGCCGGGGGCGAGCGGGCAGGAGCCGGCAGCATAACTCACTACGTCATGCACCTGCTCCGCCCACTTAATGAATGAAGCAGGCGGCACAGGCGCTTGACGTAGTGAGTTACGCTGCCGCCTCCCACCCGCTCTCCCGGCTTCCTGCCTGCTATGGAAGTTAATAGTAAGTACCGTACTACAGCCTGAATTGGAGATGAATTTACAGTTTGCCATTGCCTATATGATTACTACAGGGTGTAGTAGAATACAGTGACTGCACAGGGCCCTGCTGCCATTACAAAACAAGATGCCGACCCCCACCCACTGTATTGAGGGTCATTCACTACACAGGGACACTGTTATGGGGTATCTGTGGATGACACATAGCATAAGATGTGCCATCCCCAGATGCCCCAATAATAGTGCCATCCCAAGATGCCCCCCCATAATAGTGCCATCCACAGATGCCACCATAATAGTGCCATCCCCAGATGCCCCCATAACAGTGCCATCCCCAGATGCCCCCATAACAGTGCCATCCCCAGATGCCCCCATAACAGTGCCATCCCCAGATGCCCCATAACAGTGCCATCCCCAGATGCCCCCATAACAGTGCCATCCCCAGATGCCCCATAACAGTGCCATCCCCAGATGCCCCCATAACAGTGCCATCCCCAGATGCCCCCATAACAGTTCCATCCCCAGATGCCCCATAACAGTGTCATCCACAGATGCCCCATAACAGTGCCATCCACAGACCCCCATAACAGTGTGTCATTCACAAACTCCCATAACAGTGCATCATCCACAGATCCCCGATAATAGTGTCATCCACAGATCCCCCATAATAGTGTCATCCACAGACCACCATTAGTTCAAAACCCACCAAAAGCACACATTTTGGTTCAAAATATTTTTTTCTTATTTTCCTCCTAAAAAACCTAGGTGCGTCTTATGGCCTGGTGCATCTTATAGGGCGAAAAATACGGTAACAGTTACACTTTAAAGGGAGTCTGTTCTCATAAAATGCGTGATAAACTTGGGGAAATGCCTTGTAATGGTCCCTTTTGCATAGTGATCACTTTATTCTGGAGAAAAAGTACTTTTGTTCTATATGCAACTGGGAAATTAAGTGCACTGAGGGCAGATCCAATCTACTTTTTTTTTTACTCCCTGTTTCCTCTAAAAGCAAGTCTTTCTTCTTGATTTTCTTGATTGACAGGAACAGGTTCTTGCATAGTCTTCTAAACTGTGTTGTCAATCAAGGACTAGGAGACGAAGGGACTGGAAGAGGAAGCAGGATTAGTAAAAGTGCACAGAGTGGCTTGGACCCTCCATTGGTGCATTTAACTGCTCATTTATATATGGATTAAAAGTAATTTGTCTCCAGAATAACACCACGGATCTCTAGGTGAAATGTATCATTACATTTAACTAAGCTAGTTTGACAAGGCATTGTGGCAACAAAATACAGGAGTAGTACCAATATTATAGTAACTATATAATGTAATAGGGGAGGAGTATAGCATTACCTGATTAACATTTTGTGAGATATAATAACCCTGCACCAAGCAGAGGGGAGCAAAAAAGGCCTAAAACCGAAGTATTTTAGTTAGCAATCTTTGTTCATTTTTAGAATATACTAACATAGGAAACATTCAGTCTATATAAAAACCAACGAATACCTTTATATAATCATAATTTCACCACCACCCATTGTTTTATCTCAACAGAGAAACATTTAATAAATTGAAATAAATTGGATAACATATGCAAAGTCCTAAGAAAATTGGGACACAAAAATAAAATTATATTAAAATAAAGTTGGAGCATTTTTAATTTTCACACATTGAATTGCATATTAGGGTCAGTCTAGTCTTGTCCTTTAGCATAGCAAACAACCTTTTCACTAGTTTTTATAATTGCCTGCCTATGTTATATAGTGTAGGAAATTATTCATATACTGTACCAACTTATACATATAAGTATACATGAATTTGTTTTCCAACATCAAAGTATAGGGTTTGAATGAAAATCTTATAAAAGAAACATTTATAATTCAAACTTTAAATTACAGACTATAAATTCTTTAGTTCTATATTCTTAAGTTTAAAGAAATATAGATAAGTGACCTAACAGAAGTTGCCTTATCTTCACACTTTTCAGCACAATAATTTCATTGAGTTCTGTTACACAGTGCAGAGTTGCTAATTATACAGATGTAGCAGACGTTAAAGTAATTTCCCGGCACCTTAACACATAAGCTTATAGCTCTGACTTAGTTGACAATGTGCAAAGCTTTTAAACCTTAAAGTTGGCATTGAGTTACAATAAGGGCTGTGGTTCTGGGTTATCTGAGGGAGGTAGAGATATAGAGGTAAAAGCTTATTAGTAGAATACTAATACTTGCTAGAGTTGTGGTGGTTCAAACTTGGTGTACAGAAAACTTCCCTCAGATAAATGAATTGGATAATTTGATCCAGTCAGTTAAAAGATATGAACAGATCTATTATAGAATGAAGAGCCATCCCTATGTAGTGGAAAAAATTTGGTCTCCTTGGCGGTTACATGGATTGGGTTGGTAAAATTATTTTTGAAAGTATTTTACATTGAATATGTGGAAATTTGGGGATTGAAAAATTCATGTAATGTTTATTTTAATGTATTTTTTGATATTCAATAAAGTAAAAAGAACAAATAAAATATTTTTAAGTTTAAATGAATATAGATTGATACATGACCTTATAAAGGTTGCCTTTTCTCCAGACTTTTTCAGCACATTAATTTCATTGAATTCTGTTACACAGTGCAGAATAGCTACTGATGTAGCAGATGTTAAAATAATTCCCAACACCTTAACTCCTGAGAGTCAGCGTTCTTCCTGCTATGCTGTGCTTTGACCTAACATCATATAGCATTAGGTCACAGAGCACCAACACCCACACAGTGTGCGGTGCCTAAGAAGACCAAGAAGCTGTGAAAACAGATCCAGTACAGGAAGCGCTATATTTACAACCCAGTCCTACTGTACTACTGAGAGTTTCCATAATGGAAGTGTTCATTAGTATTAGCCCCATAAGACATACTTAAATTCCCCCTCTCCCACTTAAGGGGGAAAAAGGTGCATCATAGAGTAGAAAATATGGTATTTTCCTCCTACATGCAAATATAACATACACCTTTCTTTGATGCATTATGTATTGTGTCTTAGTACAGGACACAAAGCTCAGTCTTGAAGTACTCCACTATGTAGAATGATAGCTATAGCAGATGTAAAATGATCTATTTATACTGTGTAACATGATGTCACAGGTTACATTTATACTATGCCACCTGTTAAACCCAACACCTGGCATAACCATTAGAAATAAGCAAAGTTTACAAAAATGTAATTTGCCTGCTTTGTCAAATTTCACAAAGAAATTTGCTTTGTGATAAACTACTTCGTCATGAACCAAATTTTTAGTAAGGAGAAGGCGCAATGATGGGGAATGGTGATTGTGCTACCCCTTGTCGTTGGACGCCACAGATGCCGCGTTCATCACTGATCAAGGCATCTGAGATGAAAAATGAGGGCTTTCAGGGGTTAATCAGTTTAAAAAATAATAATACTCACCTCATCCATTTAAGCGTGAGGAGACCACCCCGGCCAACTTGATTAAAGATCCAGCTCAAAATCTTGTAAGGTGCATGATGATGTCATCATGCTGGCTGGCGTATTGACGTCATACATCACAGAGCACGAGAATTTATGTGGGATCTTCAGTCAAGGTGGCTGCAGTGGCCTCTTCACGTTTTTTTTTACCTCTATTTCAGTGAAAATGTATTTGTTACCACTAAGCATGAAGAAATTTGGCTTTGTGGCGAATCAAATATTCCCTGAAATTCAGATTGAAGTTCACTTCGGATACTTCAATTCACTCAACACTAATAACCATAAAATAATTACCTTATGGCATACGATTTACATCAGTTCCAACTCATATAGTTTACACCCACCTGTATACAACTACTAGTAGAATCTTTCAAACTCTCATTTCCAAGTCCTGAATCGTCAGCGTCGATTAGATTATCTACTGGTACTTCTTGTTTTGATTTCATATAAGTGAAGTCATTTTCGCAAGAATCCAAAGCTACACACACATTGTATGAGTTTGGTATAGGTAGAGAGCCATCACTATACCAGGAAAGAATTCTGGGATCAATTGGAGGATACAGGTTAGTCCTTAGAGTTCCAAATTCTGGTGTAGGTTTTGATTCCTTGCATTTTGAAACAATTACTACTAGGACAGTTACAATAAATAGCAAGGAGATGAGTGCCAAAGAAATTACCAAATATAACTGTAAATTAGATTGAGTCTCTTCATTGATTTCATTGCTGAATTTTGGAACAACCTGTTGGAGATTATCCGCAATAACAAGACTAACAGTGATAGTTGCTGAAAGTGAAGGAATGCCATTGTCCTTCACCATAACCACAACCTTATGATTTAATATGTCCTTTTCTTGAAACATCCGTAAAGTCCTTATTTCACCTGTTTGCTGATTAATGGTAAAATAAGATGAGTCTGATGCTGACAAAAAATCATAAAAGAGCCAAGCATTATGTCCAGAGTCTATGTCCACTGCAACCACCTTTGTTATTAAAGAACCTGGTTCAGATGCAAAAGGCACCATTTCAAATACAGCCAGTCCACCACCATCTGGTGAAGGGTACAGGATCTTTGGAGCATTATCATTCTGATCTACAATCCGAATAATTACTGTAGCATTGCTGCTCAAAGATGGAGATCCATGGTCTGTAGCAGTCACTTGTACCACAAACTCTTTATGCTTTTCATAGTCAAATGATCTTTGAGCATAAAGATTTCCAGTCTCTATATTGATAGAGAGATAAGATGATACTGGTTGATCTTCTGCCATGGTGGTGAAAATTTTATAAATTATCTTAGCATTGTCTCCAGTATCAGGGTCTGAGGCTTGGATGCTGTAAATTGAAGCTCCAGGTAAATTGTTTTCTGGTAAACTGACGATATAAGATGATTTCATAAATATAGGTGGATTGTCATTAATATCAGATACCTCCAAAGTGATAGATTTTCTGCTGGAAAGTGAAGGAGATCCTCTATCATTAGCTAATATTGTTATGTTGTAAGTGGATACTTTTTCTCTGTCAATGAAATTTGCAGTAACAATTCTATAATAACTATCAGATGTTAAGATCAAATCAAAGGTTATTTCTTCCATAAGTTTACAGTCAGCTTCTCCATTCGCTCCAGAATCTTGATCATGGACTCTTATCAGAGCTATAACAGTACCAGGTGGAGAATCTTCTGGAATGGGAGTTGATAATGAGGTGAGGGATATCTCAGGAGCATTGTCATTCAAATCGATCACTTCTATCAATAATTTGCAATGGGAAACAAGGCCTCCTCCATCTTTTGCTTGTAAAGAGAGCTCATAGTTCTTTATAGCTTCAAAATCTAATGGTTTGTTGGTTTTAACTTCACCACTTATAGGGTGTATTCTGAACGCACCTGTATGATGGACGTTACCTGATGTTTCACTAAAGAAATAAGAGATTTGGGCATTCACACCCTCATCTCTATCAGTTGCATTCACTATAATTATTGTAGTATTGATTGGTATATTTTCATTTACATTGACTTTATAAACTTCATGAGTAAATATAGGAAAATTATCATTTGAATCACTAACAACAATTTTTACTATAGCAGTGCCAGATCTTATAGGATTTCCTCCATCAAAGGCTGTTAACACTAATTTATGTGTATTCTGGGCCTCTCGATCTAAAGGCTTCTCTAAAACAAGCTCTGGAGATCTACTCCCATCATTGTTAATCTTCTCATTCAGTGTAAAATATTGGTTATCATTGAGCTTGTATGACTGTATAGTATTCATACCAGTATCTGGATCCTCTGCACCTTGTAAAGCAAACCTTGTTCCTGGAGAAGTCAGTTCTACCATTTCTATTGTAAATGTTTCATGAAAAAATCTAGGAGAATTATCATTGATATCTTGAAGTTCTACTGTCACTCTGAAGACATTAAATGGTTTTTCAATCACAGAATCAAAGGTTAAGAAGCAGGAGGCTGCTCTACCACATAATGTCTCTCTGTCTAGCCTGTCCTTAACATACAGATTTCCATTTTCTAGACTGACATAGAAATATTTCTCTGAAATTTGGGATAGAATTTGTAGTTTTCTAGATGAGAGCTGCTTAATATCTAAGCCAATGTCATCTGCAATATTTCCTATAACAGAGTCTTTCTTAATTTCTTCTTCAATGGAATAATGAATCTGACCAGAGACTAAATGACACATCCAAGAAAAGAAAATAGAAATGGTTACTTGCCATCTGAGTCCTTTGTATTTCTGTGTGTGATTTTGCATCTCAGCCATTCTCACTCAAAATCGTATGTCTTTTATTTAGATAACCTTTTATAATCCAGTAGAGCAGAATATAAATTGCTGTTAGTAGTAGAAATCCACCAAAGTAATATAAAATTTCCTGTATTTTGTGTAGAAAGCATCCAGAATATGCTTGTGTGTCTGCTTCCAGGTCTTCAGTATGTGTGTAAGTAAGGAAAATACCAGTGGATCTCCAGTTCTATATTATTCTCCTTATTGGTTAAACAGCGGCGCTCTGAGGTGAAAGTGAGGAACTGCAGTATTGAAATAATTTTCATGTTCATTACCAGTATTAGATATTTTAATATGTTCATGTTTAAAAATGTTAAAATGTATTTTTTTTCTAATAACATATTCAATTAAATATAAATATCTTATAATTGAATAAATATATTTGAAACATTTTGAAGGCCATTGAATATTCATTACATATAGGGGAAAGGGTTTGTTAAAGTTAAAAGTTTCTTTAGAGTTAGAGTGGTCAAACTATGTAGTATCCAACCCCAAGAGGTAGTAATTGCAGTTAGTGTGTCAGATTTTTAAAGGGAACCTGGAATGCAATACTGACTACAGGCAGCGTGTTATAGAGTAGAAAGAGCTGAGAAAATTGTTTTAATTATGTGGAAAAAAATTCAGAAAAATTTAAGCATTTAAGTATTTTGCTCTTTTTAAGTTCAGTTGTATATGGGGCTGTCTTATCAGTGACAGCTATCTCTGTATACACACTTACATGTTGAATTCTATCAATCACTGATAATGGCTGAATGGGCTGTCTTGAGCTTAGAAAGTGCAGAGAAATAAAATGTATGTAATTGCAACTTTTATTGAATATTTTCTTATAAAAGTACAGTATATACAGTATGTTAGTATGTCCTCTTACTCTATGAAATGCTGATTTCACTGCATGTTGTGGTGATAGGTTTTACTTAAAAACAAGGGCTGGATGTTTATTTAATAGCAAATGGCATTGTTACACTTTATCTAACAATTAATGCTGTATAATTGATAAAGAAAAGTTGAACATGATGGTCCTATGTATATTTCAAACTAAAAGCTTAGTTATTTGCATTGATATATCAAATATATTAGAAACATTTATATAAATATGCAGTATTGTACCTAACTGTATCCTTTAATTGAACATACGAGAGTTAGAAACCTTACTAGCACCATCCAGAACTATTTGTTGTAATTAAGGAATGATGATGGGATACTAGCGCTAATAAAGTCTCTTTGATGATGAATTTTATTTAGCCAAAAAAGGAACATAATTTACTATAGTATTACTAAAGGAGAATAAATACTTTCGAAAAATATCACCTACAAGGAAATCCCTTGTTCTTGACTGTTTAAAGTTAAGCTAGGACATAACTGATACAATTGCCATTGCCATGGTCTCTGGGCTTGCGCTGTGGATTTTCACTTTCAATACTGTTGAAGGTCATATTTTTGAAGACTCTACAATTTTATCATTGAAATAGCCAAGATGCCTTGTTAATCTACTAATTGCATAAGTTCCTTAAAAGTAAATTCCAGGTAAAACAAAGAAAGACTCCATTAAGCATTACATACTTGGCTTGTCCTTATTTCAATGAGTTTCACCTATGAAGGTTTGTATGTCCTGTTGTCTTGTGTCCCAAGCACTTTATATTACATTTTTTCTTCTTTCTATTTGCCTCCCTTGTCACTCAGGTTACCATAACCCATAACAGTGGATCATGAGTAAGTTCCTGTTAATGAACCTACAGGTACTATACAATACTTCCTCCAGGCATTAGATTATTTTATATAACAGAGCTACTAAAGTATTCCTACAGTAGCCCTTGGGATTGCAATGTGTGTGTGTGAAAAGATTCTGTTCATAGTTACATTATAGCTTGCATAGGTTTTTAGAGAATTAGGGAAAAGGCTGATGATGAAGCTGACCCTCCCACACAGGGCAGTCATCAGGACAGTACTGGCAGTTATGCAGGGCACATAGCAGCCGGGGTGCCCAGGCCCAGCCACTTGAGTACTGTAACTTTGTTAGCCTAATAATTATTCACTTCAGTGAAGGCCCTCTCCCAGCAAACATACATTTGCAAATAAATTATTTTATAGGTTATGGCTAAAAAATGTTGATGGTACAAAGAAATATGGAAAGTAAAAGTTATATTTTTCTGCCATATCCATTAGTTCCATTTTCCAGCAATAACCTTTACCTCGAAAATATTTTACAAGTCTTTGTTGGGAACTCTCAGTATTTCAGACAGGAATTTTTTCCCTACATTATAGAACCACATAGATATAAAGATATGTAGTATTACTATTTTCTTCATAGGTACCATATAACATTATTAGCCTGACACACACACAAAACTATGACTATGAATATGAGAATGACCATAGTGGCTGTTTAGTTTATACATTTTACCTGTATAGGACCCTGCCCTGAAATTCTTGGTGGCAGCCCTGCTCCTGCATGATAAGAAAAGCATTACAGCTTCTTACATGAACATAAATGCCAAACATACTCTTATCACTAAGGCAAAATAGAAAGTAACTGGTTTAAATACCTATGTATTTGAATCGGAAACTTTGAGCATCAGTTATGTTCCATTTGTGTTAGTTCTGCCAGCTTTCAGTTATCTTTTAATGAAGAAAAAGTTCTATCTATTGTACTTTCTCTCCATTCAACATTAACAAACCTGACAGAATTGATATATACTGACGGAAACTTAGCATAGCTGATGCTCAAAATACAACTAGTCAGTTTTTTTTTCTTCTTTTCCTCTGACATTGAAACACAATGCTGATAAAAATTGAGGGAAAAAATACAAAATGTGCTAATATACACTCACCTAAAGAATTATTAGGAACACCATACTAATATGGTGTTGGACCCCCTTTTGCCTTCAGAACTGCCTTAATTCTACGTGGCATTGATTCCACAAGGAGCTGATAGCATTCTTTAGAAATGTTGGCCCATATTGATAGGATAGCATCTTGCGGTTGATGGAGATTTGAGGGATGCACATCCAGGGCACGAAGCTCCCGTTCCACCACATCCCAAAGATGCTCTATTGGGTTGAGATCTGGTGACTGTGGGGGCCATTTTAGTACAGTGAACTCATTGTCATGTTCAAGAAACCAATTTGAAATGATTCGAGCATTGTGACATGGTGCATTATCCTGTTGGAAGTAGCCATCAGAGGATGGGTACATGGTGGTCATGAAGGGATGGACATGGTCAGAAACAATGCTCAGGTAGCCCATGGCATTTAAACGATGCCCAATTGGCACTAAGGGGACTAAAGTGTGCCCAGAAAACATCCCCCACACCATTACACCACCACCACCATCCTGCACAGTGGTAACAAGGCATGATGGATACATGTTCTCATTCTGTTTACGCCAAATTTGGACTCTACCATTTGAATGTCTCAACAGAAATCGAGACTCATCAGACTAGGCAACATTTTTCCAGTCTTCAACAGTACAATTTTGGTGAGCTCGTGCAAATTGTAGCCTCTTTTTCCTATTTGTAGTGGAGATGAGTGGTACCCGGTGGGGTCTTCTGCTGTTGTAGCCCATCCACCTCAAGGTTGTGCGTGTTGTTGTTTACACAAATGCTTTGCTGCATACCTCGGTTGTAACGAGTGGTTATTTCAGCTTGAATCAGGCCCATTCTCCTCTGACCTCTAGCATCCACAAGGCATTTTCGCCCACAGGACTGCCGCATACTGGATGTTTTTCCCTTTTCACACCATTCTTTGTAAACCCTAGAAATGGTTGTGCATGAAAATCTCAGTAATTGAGCAGGTTGTGAAATACTCAGACCGGCCCGTCTGGCAACAACAACTATGCCACGCTCAAAATTGCTTAAATCACCTTTCTTTCCCATTCTGACATTCAGTTTGGAGTTCAGGAGATTGTCTTGACCAGGACAACACCCCTAAATGCATTGAAGCAACTGCCATGTGATTGGTTGACTAGATAATTGCATTAATGAGAAATAAAACAGGTGTTCTTAATAATTCTTTAGGTGAGTGTATATAGTGGGGATAGTGATCAAAAGAAATGATGAGGACATAGTGGTCATTGTCCAGAAACAATAGGTTCTCAAGCGTTCTGTTCTCTTTCTCTTTAGTTTTGAGTGCTACTTTTCGTCTGTCGGTGGGACATTTGAAGTGCCCCGCCACTGGATTGCATAATAGCGGGACGAGATAAGGCAACTTTGGTGGTACATCTTGCCTCGCAACATCCATTACTGTCTGGAGAGATGACCTCTGTCTAATGATTTATTGTTTATGTATATTTATTTTTCATAATTATTTCACTTTAGATCCAATATTTTACTAGGTATCCCTACCACTGTTGCCTACCTTGTCAGCGAATGATTATGGCTTTGTTTTGTGATCACATGGATCACATCCTCTGTCACTATGTTTCCTGTTACATCATGACATGTTGATCGGGCGCACGGTGTACCAGATAGGGGATGGCCTGGTGCTGTCTGTATCCTGCACCTGCGTAACAGCTTGTATGGGACGCCAACACTAATATGTTCCCACTGGAACCACCAATGGTGAGCTGAGACAATAGATTTGGTATGATTATATGCACACAGCTGCGACTGTGTTAATCTCTTTTTAATAATTATGGTTTTAACTCACGATGCACAGGTCATCTATGAATTACTTTTTATATTTGATTATTTATGCTGCATTAACTAGGAATCATGAATAGGATCACTTATTATATGTAAGACACTGTATGCAATCTGAAAAGTCATGTTATATATGAATTATGTAAGTTTTTTTTCACAAATGATTTGTTACTAAATAATCATGCTACCAATTATTGGCTAATCGTGTATAAGGGTGTTTATAGACAAGTGTCACTACTACATTGCTTGACAAAGGCTTCATTGTGCTGGGCTGAAACCTTGCCTTGGGAATAAAGGGGTGTTCACCCTTTTCACTATACCTAGCGCACTGCCTCAAATTTTGTTTCACAAAATACCTACCTTCCCTGAGAAATTGCACCCGCCATGTTTTTGGATGACCACATACATAAACATCCTGGGACAAGCTATATACTTGTGTTATCATATGGACCTATAACTTTCAGTGATCCTTAAGATGTCAACAACCTTATCAAATCATCAGCAACATTGAAAGGTAGTAAAATTATATATTACTTTATCCCTCTATATTGGAAGTCTTTGATACTTTCTATTTCTTATTTCCATGTATATTAGTCTTTGAGCTATATTTCACCCTTCTGTTTCATATGTCCAAGAGCAGAGATAAAACTCAGGCTAACATATATGTATTCTCAAGTTATTCAGTAAAAAACACCTCATAGAAGAAACCATTCTAGCACTTTTTCCTGTTATGTGCATGGCTGTCACAATCGTGTTGTAAAAATGAAAGCAATGCAACCAGAGAAGACAATATAAAACTCTTCAAAATTGCATTACAAATTGGCGATCAAATTGGATTGAGGAATATAACTATAGTGGTTAGGGCATGATAATTTTTGCATTATATCTCTCTTTCTGTATTTATACTATGGTTGACAGTGCAAGCCTCTATGATTACGAATAAGAACATATGATTTTCATTGAGAATCATTTCTGTTTTTTTATACAGGGGTGCTTCTGACCAATGTGTAGCCTGAGGCAAAAGTGGAATACCACATCCCTCAAATTAGAGAGAATACAGTTATTTGGGGAGATTGATCAAAACTGGTGCAAAGGAAAGCAAACTTTATTGCCCATAGCAACCAATCAGATTGAGACTTCCATTTTCCAAAAGAAAATATTGTATATTGAGAAATTAAAGGTAGACTATGAATGGTTGCTATGGTGACTGAGCCCATTTTCCTTTGCACTAGTTTTGAAAAAAAAAACCTCCCTCATAGACTGTAGAAGGCTCCCACCTGAAACAAAGTTCTCACTTTGGCTTATGGATGTTGAACCCCGTTTATATGTTTCATGTTCATTTAACAACATTTTTTTTGTCTGATTGAAAGCAAAAAACATTTAAAGTTTTATAGAGGTATGATTTACAACTCCAGATAAAGGACATTCTCATATCACAATCCTAGTATAAGCCGCACAAGTATTAGTGATACAACCATATAAATAAAAAATTACTGATCTGTCCACTTTAATTGAATATATTATCACAAGCTGCTAGCAAAACCATAAAAAGGCTACAATCCACATCTCAACCACTGAGTAACCACATATAGGCAAAAATAACATATATATCTCCTGACAGAGTATCATAACATAATTTTTTTTTTTTTTCAAAGGTGGGCATCTTATGTCACTTGTCTTGCAATAGGGTGAATCGATAGGAAAGGTAAGGAAAAAGAGACATATCTGTGTATTAGAATTGCTTAATATAAACTAATAAACAGTGTATGCTCTATTAACATGAATAATGCAAATTCTAGTTTTTCAATAGATAGTTCTTAAAAAAAAAGAACAGTATTGTGTCATTTGTGCTAAAATTATGTCTATTTTAAGTTTATACATTCTTGCATTCAAATATAAACACACCTCGAAATAACTGCTTGGTGGCAACCTTTCTTTGCTACTTTAATTTCCAAGTCCAGAAGCATCAGTATCAATAAGATTATCTATAGGGACATCTTGGTTTGGTTTAATGTAAGTAAAGTCATTTTTACTTGAATCCAAAGCCACACAAACATTGTAAGAATAAGGGAGAGTTAAAGTCCCATTTGGAATCATTCTAGGATCACCAGAAGGATATAAACTGGTGCTTAAAGCATCAAAGACTGTAAATGGCTTGGTCTTCTTACACTTTGATATAATGGTCAACAGTACGGTTATAATAAAAAGAAGCAAAATTACCGCAAGGGTGATCACCAAGTATAACTATAAATTAGATTGGGGCTCTTCATCAGTGATTTTATTCCCAAATTTGGGAAGTATCTGCTGAAAGCTGTTGGCAATGACAAGATTGAAAGTAACTGTAGATGGAAGCTGTGGATCTCCGTTGTCCTTCACCATCACCACAACTTTATGGCTTAATATATCCTTGTCTTGAAAGACTTGTGATGACCTGATCTCACCTGTGTTTTTATCAATGATAAAATGAGTTGTGTCAACAGTATAAAATGATAGGAGAGCCATGAATTATGCCCAGAGTCCGAATCCACTGCCACCACTTTAGTTATTAAAGAACCTGGTTCTGAGTCAAAAGGCACCATCTCGAACACAGATGACCAATCACTATCTGGAGATGGGTACAAGATCTTTGGTACATTATCATTGTGATCCACTATGCGGATAATTAATGTAGCATTACTGCTCAAAGATGGCGATCCACTGTCATTTGCTGACACTTGTATTTGGAACTCCTTGTGCTGTTCATAATCAAATAATCTCTGAGCATAGAGAACTCCAGTTTCTATATTAATAGAAAAATATTAAGAAACAGGAAATTCTTCTGAATTAGTGCTAAATATTGAATAAATAATTGTTGCATTATCACCAGCATCTGGATCTGTGGCGTGTATACTATAGACTGAGGCACCTGGTGAATTATTCTCTGATACATAAGCCATATAATTAGATTTTGTAAATATTGGTGGATTATCTTTAACATCTAATACCTCCAGTGTGATCACTTTTCTAGTAGACAACAGAGGAGATCCTTTGTCACTAGCCAAAATGGTAATATTATAAGTAGGTATCTTCTCCCTGTCCATGAACTTTGTGATAACAATTTTATAACTACCAGAAGATAACATTAAATTAAAAGTTAAGTCCACCATTATCATACAATCAACTTCTCCATTTGCTCCTGAATCTTGGTCTTGTAATCTTATAAGAGCAACTATAGTGCCAGGTGGCAAGCCCTCAAGTATAGGACTAAATAATAAAGTGATAGATATCTCAGGAGCATTGTCATTTTCATCTATAACATCTTTCAATACTTTACAATGGCCAACAAGTCCTCCTCCATCTTTGGCTTGGATAAATAGTTCATAATTCTTTATCTGCCCAAAATCTAATTCACGACTTGTTTTAATTTCGCCAGTTATAGGGTGGATGCTGAATGTTCCTGTTTAATGGACATTTCCAGATGTTTTACTAAAAGAATATGTGACCTGTCCATGGACCCCATCATCTCCATCGGTTGCCTTTACAAGAATTATTGCAGTATTTACTAGAGTGGTTTCACTAACATTGACTTTATATACTTCATGTGTAAACATTGGAAAGTTGTCATGTGCATCAGTTATAATAATCTTTATCAACTGTAGTTGCAGATTTCACAGGATTTCCTGCATCCATAGCTGTTAATAATAATTTATGAATGTTTTTTAACTCTCTATCTAAAGTTTTCTCTAGCACAAGCTCTGGGGATTTACTCCTATCACTGCTGACCCTCTCTCTCAGTATAAAATATTGGTTGTCATTGAGCTTATATGCCTGTATGGAATTTAATTCAATATCTGGATCCTCTGCACTTTGTAAAACAAATCTTGTTCCTGGTGATGTTGATTCTATCATTTCTAAAGTGAGAGTCTCATAAAATTTTTGGGGGAGGATTGTCATTAATGTCCCGAATTTCTATCTTTGCTTCAAAGATATTTAAAGGATTTTCAACCACAACTTCAAAGAATAAGAAACAGAAGGCTGTGGTCCTACACATATCTCTGTCTATCCTTTCTTGTAGATGCAGATTTATGTTATTCAGGTTAACATAGAAATATTTCTCTGAAACATCTGATACAACCCTCAGTTTTCTAGATAAGAGCTGTTTAATATCTAATCCAAGGTCATCTGCAATATTTCCTAAAACAGAGTCTTTCCTCATTTCTTCAACAATGGAATAATGAATATGACCAGAGACTGAATGACACAGCCAAGAAAATAAGAAGGAAATGGTTACTTGACATCTGAGTCCTTTGGATATCCATATAGGAAGTGTCATTTTGCTCTTTATATCTTCTATGGCAGCAGTTTGTCTATACATTAGTTGTTAGCTTCCTGTGTAGATGGTAAGCCTTTTTTTTTGCAAGAAATAAAATCAAATATCCACAATTTCTTTAGAGAGATTCTTTTGCAGATCTGCAATCTGCGCAAGCATTGAAAGTACCAATGGATCTCCAGTTAGTTTTACTTATGCTTATTGGTTAAACAGTGGCGCTCAGAGTTGTAATTGAGGAACTACAACACTGATATATATATATTTTCTGTATACTTTGATGTTATTTTCTTTTACTATATGTTATGACATTGAATTTCTAAAATGCACGTTTACAGGTTTCAAAAACTATCTTTATCTTTATTATTTTTTTATAATCTGCTACCAAAGCTCTAGGTCTTTGTGTTGTTAAAATTTCTGATGGCAATATTCATTTTATAACAGATTTGTTTGCAAGCTAGTAACATTACTCAAAATTTTTTAACATTTAAATTAATAACCTAGGCTAAAATCAATACCCAAAGCTTTTATACTTTATGTTTTATTAGCAAAAGTTTAACAAGTTGCATTATATATTAATCTAAATACTGAATGTTATTTTTCCTATTCCAACAAATGTATAAAATGTTTTCTTGTTATTGTTTAGTGTACATATTTTATGCCACATTACTATAATGTTTGTAAAATCCCATGAACTAAAATCTCAATTCCATGTCTTATTATTAATTATCCAAATATGTTATCAATCTGTAGACAATGTTTTATTTTTATTTATTCTACTAAAATATATGTACTGTATTAAAAGGAATTGAATAAATTGAAAACTGGTTACCTTTCCTCTTGTCAATGATGTATATTGCTATATAGGAATATATGTCCTAATGATGTATATTCCTATATAGGAGGACAGGTCTTTAAGTAATACTTTAAACAGATAGGAAAAACTCCATGTATCCCAGCATCTTTTAATCATATTTAGCACCTCAAATATGTGACCAGAAAATATGTTTAATGATAGACACCTGTAATTTGTAATCTCAGAAGATCCTATATAAACAGATTATACAATTTTAGATGCTATACCACCAAAAAATACACTGTATCTCAGATTCTTATCTATCCAGAAGATATTGTTAAAACACTTATCCTATTTCTATTTAAAAAACTTTATCTTTGTACAAATTTTATTCAGGCATCATCTGTTATGTTAAAAGAGTTTTCCAAAATTATAGAATATTGCTATAGAACTTCAGTCCCCTCACAGTTTTTCCCTATACAGTGATGATCCTGCCCAACGTCTCTGTAGGAAATTGCAGCATGACCCTTTTTTAATTGAATGATATAGTCCAGTGGTGCACTGCTTGGCGTGGCATAGCACTAAACCAGCATTATAGCCCTGTTATTCTCATCATTCTTTCAGAGGGGAAAAAGATCAGACACTTACCAATCATAATGTGATTGCATATCCTAGTGATGTGCCATACTTAACAGTGGAAATACTTCTGCATAATTATATAGTAGTTGAAAGGCCTACTGCTCAGTGTGCTGACATTACAGAAGATATATTTACTTTACTGTAAAAAGCAGCAATAACGCAAACAGGTGAAATACATTACTAAGGTTTACAGGACAAAATGCTAATGATGATGAAGCTGTTCTTCAAACATACAGGACTGGTGTTCAGGGGTTAGTACTAGTGTTGAGCGGAGCATCTGAAGTGGAATTCGATTGAAGTTTAGGAAAAATTTGATTGGCAGCAAATCCAAATTTCCTCATTCTTTGTGGTAACAAATAATTTTTTCACTAAAATGGCAGCTACACATGTTACAAAGTGAAAGTAAGAAGACTGGGAACGTGAGATCACCCATACTGCAGCAGAGACAGACAATCTCCCTGTAGACCGGGATATAGCTGATTTTACACACTTCAACAAATTAATTCAGAAGTAAACGAAATTCTGTGGAGCGTCCAAATCGAATTTTTTTAAAATATGTTAATCTCTAGATAGTACCCTACATACAATCACTAGCTGTCAGTCAGTCACATAGTCTGGATTTTGGAACCCCCTAAAAAACACTTTTTGGAGAGAAAAAAACATATGTTCCACTAACCAATAAGTTTAAAGGACCCTATCATCATAAAAATGCAGTGCAATCTCTAGGCTGCAGGTTATAGAGCATGAGAAGCTAAGCAGATTGATATACAGCTTCATGAAAAAGGAGGCCTGCCTCCTAGACTTTAAAGCCCCAAAATGAGCAGGAATTTAAATATATAATATACAAGTTTTACTACATCTTTTTCTACAAAACTATAGCTCAATCTGCTCAGCTTCTCCTGCTCTATAACATTATACCTTTGACTACTCACGCCATGGTAAACATGACAGCTTCCCTTTAACGAAGCTACTTTATACCTTGAAAGCAAAAGTATTATAAGATACCATATTGAACTTCCAAGGCAGTTTCCCACAGAAAATACTTAACACATATTCACAAGAAAGGTAATAGATGTTTTGTAAGTGGGCCAATCACTAGGAAGAAAGCCCTAAGTCCAGCATTCTCCTCTATCATGCAGTTAGGGCTAAAACATATAACGGATATATTAATCGTCCGAATCAGAGCTCCACCAAGCTCTCTATTCGCAATATGCCATTACACAATTATAGACAATTTTTATCTTGAGTTTTAATAATACTTAATAGTCCTATTGGTTATACAAAGTTTCAAGTTGATTAAAAATAAATCTTGTAGCTGTGTCTCCATGATACAATGGAGCAAATGGAGCAAAAATTGGAGCAAAAAATGTCAGCCTATTACTGTGATGGCTAACCTCCGGCACTCCAGCTATGGTGAAACTATGACTCCCAGAATGCTCCGTTCATTTCTATGGAGTTCTGAGAACAGCCAGGCAAGTGTGCATCTTTGGAGTTTTACCACAGCTGGAGTGCTGGAGGTTAGCCATCACAGGCCTATTATTTCTGCTATAGTGGTCACTGTGAAAATGGCAATCACAGTGGATAGTCACTTAAAAATATATTTAAAAAATGTAAACATAAAGATCTAGAAGACTATGAATACGTAGTAATAATATGTTATTTTGCTTTATGGCATCATGCATGCTAAAAGCTAAGGACTATTATTTGTTTTAATTTAGATACAAATCCTTTAAAACATTTACTGTAATCTGTATTTGCACTCATAGACCTTTAATGGGGACAGTCTATAGGTAGAATATTACTTTAACTCACCTGCATAAAACTATTAGAGTGCAGAGTGTCTTTTGAAGTTTCATTTCCAAGTCCAGAGTCATCAGCATCAATAAGATTATCAACAGGGACTTTCTGATTTGGTTTCATGTAAGTAAAGTCATTTTCAGTAGAGTCCAAAGACACACAGACATTGTATGAGTAGGGAAGTGTTAATGTTCCATTTCCATATTGAGAAAGGATTCTGGGATCAACTTGTGGATATAAATTTGAACTTAGAGGACCAAACATTGGAAGTGGTTTGGACTTTTTATACTTTGATATAGTAACCAACAAAATAGTTATAATAAATAGAAATGAAATTATAGCAAGGCTGATTACTAAGTAAAACTGCAAATTTGAATGGTGATCTTCATCAGTGAGTTTGTTCTGAAATTTAGGGGCCACTTGTTGGAAATTATTTGCAATAATAAGATTTATGGTGACTGAAGATGAAAGACATGGGTCTCCATTGTCCTTCACAATCACCACAACCTTATGATTTAATATATCCTTCTCTTGAAAGATGCGTGATGTTCTGATTTCACCTGTATGTTGGCTAATTGTAAAGTATGGTATTTCTGATCCTGGCAAAAAATTATAAGATAGCAAAGCATTATGGCCGGCATCTACATCCACTGCAACCACCTTGGTTATCAAAGAGCCTGGCTCAGAAGCAAAAGGAACCATCTCAAACATATTTGATCCATCATTTTCTGGTGATGGGTACAAGATTTTTGGAGTGTTATCATTCTGATCCAATATACGGATATTTAATGTTATATTGCTGCTCAATGATGGAGACCCATTGTCTCTTGCTGACACTTGTATTAGAAACTCATTCTGCTGCTCATAGTCAAATGATCTCTGAGCATAGAGAACACCAGTCTCTATATTTATGGAAAGATAAGCCGTCACTGGAAGATCTGTATCAACATTGGAAATTGAATAAATAATTTTAGCGTTGTCCCCTATATCTAGATCTATGGCTTGAATACTGTATATTGAGGCTCCTGGTAAGTTGTTCTCTTGAACATAAGCAAAATAAGTTAATTTTGTAAACACTGGTGGGTTGTCATTAACATCTGATATCTCCAATGTGATTGCTGTTCTACTGGAAAGTGGAGGAGATCCTCTGTCAGTAGCTACAATTGTGATATTGTAGGTTGACACTTTTTCTCTGTCCATAGGGCCAACAGTGATGACTCTATAATAACTGGTAGATGATGTTATTAAATTAAAAGCATCTCCATCAATAATTTTACAATCCAATTCTCCATTTTTCCCAGAATCCTGATCATTGACTTTAATAAGAGCAATTATAGTTCCAGGTGAAGAATCCTCAGGAATAGGAGTAGAGAATGAGGTGATGAATATCTCAGGAGCATTGTCATTCTCATCTATTACTTCTATCAATACTTTACAACGAGTCACAAGGCCTCCTCCATCCTTTACTTGAACAGATAATTCATAATTTTGCGTAAATTCAAAATCCAACTTATTATGTATTTTAATTTCTCCAGTTACAGGGTGGATGCTGAATGTTCCAGTATGATGGACATTTGCTGATGTTTTACTAAAAGAATAGGTGACCAGTCCATTGAGACCTTCATCCTTGTCGGTGGAACTCACTGTGATTATTGTAGTATTTATTGGTGTATTCTCATTTACAATGACTTTGTATATTGGCTGTGTGAATATTGGGAAATTATCATTAACATCAGTAACTATGATCCGTATTGAAGAAGTTCCAGATCTCATAGGTTTTCCTCCATCCATAGCTGTTAATATAAGCTCATGAAGAATCTGTGTTTCTCTGTCTAATGGCTTCTCTTGGACAAGCTCTAGAAATGTGCTACCATCTGAATTACTTTCTTCACTCAATGTAAAATATTGGTTGTCACTGAGCTTATATGACTGTATAGAATTAGAACCAGTATCTGGATCTTCTGCAGTTTGTAAGGCAAATCTGGTTCCTGATGATGTTAATTCAATTGTCTCTATAGTAAATATATCAGAGTAAAATGCTGGAGAATTATCATTTATATCCTGGATTTCTATTTTGACACTAAAAACATTTAATGGGTTTTCAATCACTGCATCAAAAGTTAGAAGACACAACGCTGCTCTCCCACACAATGTCTCTCTGTCTATTCTATCCTTTACATATAGATTTCCATTATCTAGGTTTACATAAAAATATCTCTCTGAGGTTTTGGATACAATCCTTAGTTTTCTAGATAAGAGATGTCTAATGTCTAATCCAAGGTCATTTGCAATATTTGCTATAACAGAGTCTTTCCTCATTTCTTCTACAATGGAATAATGAATCTGACCAGAGGCTGAATGACACAGCCAAGAAAATAACATATAAATTGTTACTTGCCATCTGAGTCCTTTGGACATCAATGTTGAAGGTGTCATTTTTCTCTTTATATCTTCCATGGCAGCAGTTTGCTAAAGCTTAGTTGTTTTCCACCTGTGTAGATGGTAAGTCTTAAATAAAATAAAATATCCACAATGTCTGTAGAGAGATTCAAAAAAATGGCTGTACCTTCTTTTGCAGATTTGCTATGTCTGCAAGCAATGAAAATACCAATGGATCTCCAGTTAGTTTTAGTTCTGCTTATTGGTTAAACAGCGGCGCTCAGAGGTGTAATTGAGGAACTGCAACACTGATATATATTTCTGTATATTTTGATATTATTTTGTTTTACTATATTTTATAACATTTAATTTTTTTTAATATATGCTGAGAAGTTTCGAAAATGATCTTGCATTTTATGTAGTCTACTGCCAAAGTTCTAGATCTTTCTATTGTAAAAATATCCAGACAATTTCTTCTGATTAGAAATATTTATTTTATAGCAGCATTTAACAGCATTACTGAAAAAATTGTAAATTTAAAATTATAACTTAGGCTAAATCAATGTCTAAAGCATATTTGCACTTCATGCTTTATTACCAAATGTATAACAAGTTACATGAGGTATTATTCTAAATTTTAACTTTGCTGTTATTTTATAACTGTTCCAAGAAACGTATTAAATATTTTATGTTGTTCTTGTTTAGTGCACACATTGAACAGTATGTCACATTACTATAATGTTTGTAAAATCGCATAGAGTGCCGCCTCCTCTTCAAACGATTGGCGGGGATCCCAGGTGTCGGACCCATGCTGATCAGAGATTGATGACCTAGCATATCCTGACAATACATCATCAATATTAACAGCTGGTCAACCCCTTTAAGTAATATTTTTCACATATATGAAAAATCCCATATGCCCCCACACATTTCAGTCATATTTAGCACCTCACATATGTGACCAGGTAATATTTTTGATAGACATATGCAATTTGTAATCTAAGAAATTCTAAAGTAAACAAATTTAAAGAAAAGCTCTATCTTTGTGCAAGTTTAACACAGGTATTCTTTGTTATGTTAAAAGTTTTTTTTTCCCCATCTTACTATAAAATCTTGCATTAGCACTTCATCTTCGTCACTGTTTTTCCTGCTCTGGGCCTATGCAGGAAATTCCAGAATAGCCATTTCAAACGGAATGGCACAGTGTAGAGGTTCCCTGCATGGATGGCAGGTGTGGTATAGCATTACACCAGTACTATAGTCCTTCATTCTCATCATTCTTTTGAGGGGCAGAGGTCACAAACTCAGTGATTATAGCGTGATTACATATACTAGTGATGTGTCATTCTTAGCAATGGAAATACTATTGTATAATGTTATATTAGTCATAAAGCCTGTTGCTTAGAGGGTTGACATTACACAGGGTATTATCTTTGATACGCTGCAAATATCAGCAGTAATGCAAAAAAGGTGAAATACATTACTAGGAATTACAGGGAAAAAATGCTACTGATAACAAAATAGTCCCTTATTAAACGTACAGAACTTTTGTTCAGAGGTTAATATGCAATCACTAGCTGTCTGTCCTTCACAAAAGCTTAACTGTGGAACCACCTAAAACACACTTTTTGGAGAGATAAAGACATATGTTCACCTAACCAATAACTTAAAGAAAACCTGTCACCATGAAAAGACAGTCTGCAGGCAGCAGGTTATAGAGCATGAGGAGCTGAGCAGATTGATATACAGTTTAATGGAACTGTCTCCTTTACTTCAAAGCGCTGAATGAGCAGAAATTTAAATGTATAAATTATATGTTTTATTGAATCTTTGCCCATGCAATTATATATCAATCTGCTTAGCTCTTTCTGCTCTATAAACATGATAACTTTGACTCACATACCATGTTCAATATTATAGCTTCCCTTTAACGGAGCTGAAAAACGCAGTCTGATGTTCGACTTTTTAACTGCATCTTTTGCCTTTTTTTTTCAAATCTTTTGGTTTTATGCCACCTTTGCCACTTTCCCAAAAGAGGGCATGGCAATGGCGGGAAGGAGGCATGGGCAGCCAACCTAACAAATATATCTTCATTTTTGCCAGTTTTCAGGCGTATCTGAAGCCAGAAATCTATGGGAGCTTTGAGCTTTTAAAGATTTCTGCTTATTGGATGGACTGCCAGATGGTTCAACTAAGTTATGATAAGGTATAAATTAGATACATCCTTTGGCAGCACAGAGGATACAAAAAAGCATCCGCCTTGATAAATCTCCTCCTAGATTTGGGAACATATCTATGCAATACATTTTAAACAGTAGCTTTGTCTTCATTTTACATTTTCTAAACATTGTGTAGCATGTACATTACAGTAGGAGCTATGACTGGTGATCTAGAAGTCTGTTAATTAGACAAATTAAAAAAAACACAATAAAAAATAACATACTGTTACATATAAAGTTGTGGCTATTTATTTTTTAAAACTTCCCTGGGGCTGCCATGTTGGAGTTACAAGCATTACTTACTTCCTGTTTTATCTGTATAGACAGCGTGTGTATATATAAGGCCTGCTTTATCAGTTGTATCTGGCCAGCTATTTTATAGTGGAAACAACCAACATATGAGAACTACACATCAGTACAGAGATCCAGCATCTATCCACTGACAGTGCCATAAAGAAAAACCAAGCATACCATTTTTTTCTGTCTAGTGCTATTTGGTATCAAGAATTACACCTGCAATATATGAGATCAGTTCTTGTTTCAGTTCTCCTCCAGTGTTTTTTTTATTCATGCCAGAAGGTAACTGAATCTGATCACCAGACATACTGTATGTGAAAGGGGACTAAACAGAGTGTTTGATTTATAGCAGCTACCATGAATTGGAGTCCATTGACAGAGCTGTTTTATAGACTATTATAGCCTCCTGAAAATGTCATTGTCCGCTAACACAGAAAATGAAGAAAAAAGAGAACTGTATATATAGCCTTATCTTTGTGTGTTTAGTGATCTCTTTTAGTCTCCAGCAGTTCATTAGTTATTACAATGGTTAGTAAATAGTGTTGATCGCAAATATTCTAATCGCTAATTTTTATTACAAATATTGGCATTTCGAGAATTTGCGAATATCTAGAATATAGTGCTATATCATTGGAATCGCGAATATTCTAGATTTTTTTTATCAGTACCCATGATCCCTCACTGCTTCTTGCTTGTGGACCAATGAGAGGGCTGCAATATCTTTGACTTTTGGAGTAGTGTTGATAGCGAATTTTCATATGGTGAATTTTCCGATTGCCGATTTTTGCAATCAAGAAAATAATGACTGGAGATCACGAATTCTCGAATTCGTGAATATAAGACGAATATTCGCCCAAATATTCACAAGATATTGCGAAATTGAATATTGCCCCTGCCACTCATCACTGTTAGTAAACCCTCCACTTTCTGTTGACCCTACCCCAGTCTAAATAGCAAAGCTGAGCAGTAGGGAATAGAAAACAGGAAGCAAAAGAATGACAACTTATTATGTCTGCTTTAGTGGACATATGAAAATGGTCGTCACAGTCACTTAAAAATATATATAAAAAAATACTAATACTATGAAAAGTAAAAATAAAAATGTTCATAATAAAAGTAATATGTGATTTTATTATGATCCTTAAACACAATGATCGAGAGGATTTTTAATATGTAATAATAATATGTTGTTTTGCTAAGGACTATATATATTTTTTTTATTTAGAAAAAATTCCTTTATAGGCCTTTATAGAACTTCAATGAGGGAAGTCTGTAAGTAGAGTTTTACTTTAAGTCACCTGCATAGAACTATTAGTGGGCATAAAATATTTTGAAGTTTCATTTCCAAGTTCAGAATCATCAGCATCAATAAAATTATCAACAGGGACTTTCTGATTTGGTTTCATGTAAGTAAAGTCATTTTCAGTAGAATCCAAAGACACACAGACATTGTATGAGTAGGGAAGTGTTAATGTTCCACTTCCATACTGAGAAAGGATTCTGGGATCAACTTGTGGATATAAATTTGAACTTAGAGGACCAAACATAGGAAGTGGTTTGGACTTTTTATACTTTGATATAATAATCAACAAAATAGTTATAATAAATAGAAAGGAAAAGATAGCAAGGCCGATCACTAAGTATAACTGCAAATTTGAATGTGATTTTTATCAAAGAGTTTGTTCTGAAATTTAGAGACCACTTGTTGAAAATCATTTGCAATAACAAGATTGATAGTGACTGAAGATGAAAGACATCGGTCTCCATTGTCCTTCAAAATCACCACAACCTTATGATTTAATATATCCTCCTCTTAAACGATGCGTGATGTTCTGATTTCACCTGTATGTTGGCTAATTGTAAAGTACTGTATTTCTGATCCTGCCAAAAAATTATGATGTTCTGATTTCACCTGTATGTTGGCTAATTGTAAAGTATGGTATTTCTGATCCTGGCAAAGCATTATGGCCGGCATCTACATCCACTGCAACCACCTTGGTTATCAAAGAGCCTGGCTCAGAAGCAAAAGGAACCATCTCAAACATACTTGATCCATCACTCTCTGGTGATGGGTACAAGATTTTTGGAGCAATATCATTCTGATCCAATATACAGATATTTAATGTTATATTGCTACTCAATGATGGAGACCCATTGTCTCTTGCTGACACTTGTATTAGAAACTCATTCTGCTGCTCATAGTCAAATGATATCTGAGCATAGAGAACACTAGTCTCAATATTTATGGAAAGATAAGCCGTCACTGGAAGATCTATATCAACATTGGAAATTGAATAATTTATTTTAGCGTTGTTCCCCATATCTAGATCTATGGCTTGAATACTGTATATTGAGGCTCCTGGTAAGATGTTTTCTTGAACATAAGCAAAATAAGTTGATTTTTTAAACACTGGTGGTTTGTCATTGACATCTGATATCTACAGAGTGATTGCTCTTCTACTGGAAAGTGGCGAAGACCCTTTGTCAATTGCTAAAATGGTGATATTGTATGTAGACAGTTTTTCTCTGTCCATAGGACCAACAATAATGATTTTGTTATACCTGGTTGACGATGTTATTAAATTAAAAGCATCTCCATCTATAATTTTAAAATCCACTTCTCCGTTTTTCCCAGAATCCTGATTATTGACTTTAATTAGAGCAATTATGGTTCTAGGTGATGAATCCTCAGGAATAGGAGTAGAGAATGAGGCGATGAATATCTCAGGAGTATTGCAATTCTCATCTATTACTTCAATCAATACTTTACAATGAATCACAAGGCCTCCTCCATCCTTTGCTTGAACAGATAATTCATAATTTTGCGTAAATTCTAAATCCAACTTATTATGTATTTTAATTTCTCCAGTTACAGGGTGGATGCTGAATGTTCCTGTACGATGGACATTTCCTGATGTTTTACTAAAAGAATAGGTGAAGCAGGGGTATTATATACCAATCATATACTTTGCGTTACCTCAGCTGCATAGAGTGACAAACGCTATTAGAACAATTCATTTCTACTGGTGTGATATACCAGTTGCCCCCCATAAAAATTAATTGTAGCAGAGGTGTTATAAACAAATAATATACTTTATATATAGTGCATTTGGGTAGTGCAGCATTTGTTTGCGGTTTTGATGCGCTACCTCAGCTGCATAAAGTGACAAACGCTATTGGAACAAATTATTTCTACTGTTGTGATATACCAGTTGTACATTCTCCCACAAATGCTGCTCTTCTATAGGGACTTTTGTCATTGGGTCATTTTTAAAATGACAGGCAGAGGAAGAGGCAGGCCATTCCGCAGGGGTGGTAGGAGTCGGGCAAGTGCGCCAGGCCGGAGCCTAAGTGGTAATTTGCAGAAGGTGCGTGTGATTATGTCAAAGGATGCACCAGACTTGGTTGAGTGGCTCATTCAGCCTCCTCATGCTCTCTATCTGCACCCTCTTCACTCTCTGCTGTGTGCACCCCCAAAGACACCATCACCACCACCATATCCCCTCCGCTTCAGTCAGAGGAATTATTTTGCTATCCATTCCAAGACCTTACCGATGCACAGCCGTTCTTGGCATCGGATTAGGAAGAGGAGGTATCAACGTTCTCCACCCAGCGGTCTGATGACAGTACCCAGATCGGCCCAAGGAGGGTGGTCTCCGCTGTTGCTGCCTACTCCGAGATCTCTAATGTCAGTGGTGGTGAAGGTGATGATGATGACGTGTCTATGGACGTCACGTGGGTGTCCACAAGAGATGAAGAGGAGGGGAGTTCAGAGGGATAGATGGAGCAGCAAATAGGGAGGAGAAGGAGGAGAAGCAGGCAGAACTTACAGTGCAAAAAGCAGACTGCTAATGTATCTGCAACGGGCCATATACCATGCACTGTCACATCTGGCACTCCCAGAATGCTGGCACATGGCTCTGCAGTGTGGGCTTTTTTTTTAACGTGTCAGCTGCTGACAATAGTGTTGCCGTCTGCAGCCTGTGCTGTCAACGCATAAGTCGTGTTAAGCCCAACACTCACCTAGGGATGACCACCTTAAGAAGGCACCTGGCTTCCCATGACAGAGCCCATTGGGAGCAACACCATCAGAACCCACAAAGCCACACTCCCGTCGCTCCACGTCCTGCCTCTTCTCCTGTCACCTCCAATTTTTCCTCCACTCCACCTTCCACCATGCCTTCGTCACGTTCATCTTGCAAAAGGCAGGCTTCTGCAGCCCAAATGTTCGAGTGTAAAACTATGATGAAGCCGGATTACCCTCTTGCCCAACAGCTGACCGCTGGTAGCCCGCCAACTGCTGCCAAATAAACTGGTGGACTCTGAGGCCTTTAGAAAATTTGTGGCCATGGGCACACCGCAATGGAAGGTCCCTGGAAGGAAATATTTCTCTCACAAGGGCATCCCAGAGCTATATGGCCACGTTCCGCAGCAAGTGACTGTATCTCTGGCACACAGTGTCAGTGGCAAGATACATCTGACCACAGACACGTGGTCTAGCAAAAACGGGCAGGGAAGGTACATAACTTTTATTGCCCACTGGGTGAACCTTCTGACGGCCAAGAGCCACACCGGTCCTGCACTCCTTTCAGCTTTGCGGTCATAGGCCGTTCAGTGGCTAACCCCGCTCAATTTGACAGTTTGTAAAGTGGGGTGGGCGACAATGGTGCCAATCTGCTGAGCGCGCTGAAACAGGGCAAAATGACACATGTGCCGTGCATGGCACACGTCCTGAACTTAGTCGTGCAGCTATTCGTCGCCAAATACCCCGGGGTCCAGGACGTCTTGCGGCAGGCCATAAAAATCCCTGACCATTTTAGAAGATCTTTCACGGCCATGGCTCGCCTTGCTGACATTCAACGGCGACACCTCCTGCCCGTCAGACATCTGATTTGTGACTGCCCAACGCGCTGGAACTCCACCTTATATATGCTTGATAGGCTGCTCCAGCAGAAACAAGCAGTTAACGACTACGAACTCTGCGGCAGGACAGGTTCTGGGGAGCTTGGTTTCTTTTCACCGTGCCAGTGGCTGCTCATGTGCGACGCATGCAGACTTCTGCGGCAATTTGATGAGATCACCAAACTGGTCAGTTGCAGCCAGGGCGCCATCAGTGACATCGTACCTTACGCCTTCTTTCTGGAGCGTACATTGCATTGTGTCATTGATCAAGCCATCGAGGAGTAGGAGCAGAAAGATGAGGAAGTTGCAATGCTGGATAAATTCCCAGGGGGGGATACTCTTACATCTAAGACAAGTCAACAGGAGTCTGAAGAGGAGTCAGAGGAGGATGGTGCAGGGGCGGAGGAGGAGCAAGAAGAGCATGCTTTACATTTTTTGGGATCCCTGGTGTTTTCCGTGGATGGGGGAAGGATACACCGCTACTAGTTTAGTACAAATAGGGGCCTTCATTCTCCAGTGTTTGAAGAGGGACCTCAGTATAAAAAGCATAAAGGGCAAGGACCAGTACTGGGTGGCAACACACTTAGACCCCCGGTACAAAAATAAAATGGCGGACATGTTACCAGCATCACAGAGGGCTGTCTAAATGCAGCACTTCCAGGCCTTGCTTCGAGAAATGCTGCATTCTGCTTTTTGCAGGCGCTGGAATTGCCACTCACAGAGAAACAGTTGTGGGTACCAATCCAACAGCGCATGCAAGAAGAGGGCGGTTTGAAGATATGTTGATCACTTTGGATATGAGATCATTCTTGCAACCAACCCATCGACAGCCGCCCTCCGGATCCAGCTACAGGAAATGCCTAGACCGACAGGTGTCCGACTACATCAAGTTAATGTCCAATGTGGACGCTCTGAGAAGCGAGGAACCCTTGGACTACTGGGTGTACAGGATTGACCTGTGGCTAGAGCTGGCACAATTTGCCATGGAACTCTTGGCTTGCCCCTCATTGAGTGTCCTGTCCGAAAGGACGTTCACTGCAGCAGGGGGGATCGTGACTGATAAGCGCACTCGGCTAGCTCACGACAGTGTGGACTACATTACATTTCTAAAAATGAATGAGGCATAGATCTCGGAGGAATTCAACACATGTGACGAGTCGACCACGTTTAATTGAATTTCCTCATTACAACACACAAATATCCGCCACCACCCAGAAAAAATAATGGTCCCTGTCTTAGGTAAATACAGCGGCATAAAAGGCCTTTTCTGTCTGTTGAATGCCTAATGCTTTGGACCTCGGAGGAATTCAACACCTGTGACGATCACGTGTTTCAACTATTATTATTATTATTAGGGTTTTTTCAAGAGGGGATTTCGTTAGCCATGTTTTTATTTCAATGTTATATTTTTAGTTCTTTTATATATGTATTTGACCTATATTTGTATTGGCCTTCAGTAAAACTGATATCCAATGACTGGGTAATCTACCTCCAGCCACATACTTACTTGTTCTTTTCTGTACGCTGAAGGCATAATTTTTGGGGCCTGTAGTCCACTGGCCTGCTGTTAAATTGACATCAAATGACCGGGTAATCTACCTCCAGCCACATACTTACTTGTTCTTTTCTGTACGCTGAATGCATAATTTTTGGGGCCTATATTCCACTGGCCTGCTGTTAAATTGATAACCACTAACCAGGTAATCTACCTCCAGCCACATACTTGTTCTTTTCTGTCCACTGAATGCATATTTTTGGGGGCCTATAGTCCACTGGCCTCCTGTTAAATTGATATCCAATGACCGGGTAATTTACCTCCAGCCACATACTTACTTGTTCTTTTCTGTACGCTGAATGCATAATTTTTGGGGCCTATAGTCCACTGGTCTGCTGTTAAATTGATAACCAATGACCGGGTAATCTAACTCCAGCCACATACTTACTTGTTCTTTTCTGTACGCTGAATGCATCATTTTTGGGGCCTATAGTCCACTGGCCTGCTGTTAAATTGAAATCCAATAACTGGGTAATCTAACTCAAGCCATATAATTACTTGTTCTTTTCTGTACGCTGAATGCATAATTGTTGCGGCCTCGGAGGAATTCAACACCAGTGATGACGACCACGTGTTATTGAATTTCAACTATTATCATTACGAGTTTTCTTCAAGAGGGGGGATTTCGTTAGCCATGTTTTTAATCCAATTTTATATTTTTACTTATTTTAAACATATGTATTTGACTTGCAGTAAAATTGATATCCATTGACCATGTAATATACCTCCGGCCACATAATCACTTGATCTTTTCTGTCCGGTGAATGCCTAATGTTTGGGACCTATAGTTCAGTGGCCTACAGTAAAATTTTTAATCCATTGACTGCATAATGTACCTTGAGCCACATAATCTGAATTTCTTTTATCTTAGGTGAATGCCTAATTTTTAAGGCCTGTACTCCCGTGGCCTAAAATAACATTTTCTAGGCTCCGACAGGGCACATTTCAGAGAATTTCCCTTTAAGACGCATAAAAATGTCCCCTGATTAAGACACATTTTTTTTATTGGAATTTTTGTCATTGATCCCGCTCTAGTATGTCACTGTCCATGTTGTGGGACTATTTGTGCAAATATGATTTGAAGGTTTTTTTAAGTTCGCATGCCATTATAGTGAATGGGGCCCCCCGCGAACTTGCGAATCGCGAACATTTGATCGTGTTCGCGAACCGTCCCAGCCGATGTTCATCCATCACTATATTCTATTAGAATTTTGTCGGTTGGCAACTGCTCCCCCTAGCAACCAGTGGGGACCAAAGCTGGTAAGCTGATGGTAAGCTGATGGTTAGACCAGCTTTAAGTCAAGAGGAATGATAAAAAAGAATATACCATACTTTTTTTTAGTTCATAAATCGGAGCAGATCTCAACAGTCCAAGTGGTCTTGATCATCATCATCTTAAAGAAAAGAGGAGGATGAAACCTCTGCTTAATAGTGTAGTATTTTATATGCAATACGCTATGTAAAATTAATTTCACTTACATTTATATTGGAAAGAAACTTGTCATAATAAAACGTATCTCAATTTTCATCATCTCAGCTCTAAAGAAATGGACTAGGAACAATGAGATACCATTCAAAACTCATTTACATCTTTCAATTACAACTTTAATTGAATACAATAGAAATGATCTCAGATTTTCACAATCTCATATAGTCTATAGACCACTCCTTCAGAGTTTAGAAATGTTGAGGATTTCAAGTTTAGAGTCGAGCAAACCCGAACTGTAAAGTTCGGGTTCATACCGAACTTTACAATTTTTGGCACCCGGACCCGAACCCGAACATTTCCGTAAAAGTTCGGGTTCGTGTTCGGTGTTTGGCGATCTCTTGGAGCTTTTTAAAAGGCTGCAGGGCAGCCAATCAACAGGGGTTTAACTACTTTGCCCTAAGAGGCCATCACAGCCATGCCTACTAATGGCATGGCTGTGATTGGCCAAGTGCAGCATGTGACCCAGCCTCTATATAAGCTGGAGTCACATAGCGCTGCACGTCACTCTTCTCTTGTCAGTGCAGGGAAAGCTGCTGCAGCTGCTGTGAGGGACAGATTAGGGCAGAATTCTGGTGTTGTACAATCTGCAAACTACAGCGATAATTGAGGGTGCTATATTACAATATTGTACCCAGCCCTGAGCCCAGTGATACTCCAAAATAATTTTTAATCCATCTGTTAGTGAGGTCAGCGTCGGTGGCCATTTTGTTAAATGCAGTCACCTTGAAACTGCATGTTAACTGTCTGTGTGCCAGGGACATTAGTCTACTTCTGTTCTGGTAGCTCAGTGGAGGTGAAATTCACTTTTTTGGCAGGTCAAGTACCCCTACAGCCGGTAGTGCATGCCTGGCATTGAAAATTATTTAATTACATTAGTCTGTCAGACTGTCACACATTTTTTGCGACCTAAAGCGAGTTTTTTTTATCTGTCTGCCACAGGCACTGCATATCTGACAGTCCAAAAAAAAACGTTAAATAGTGCCGTTACCTTGCTGCTGTAAAAGAGCAAAATTTTTGTGCTAGATAGCACTTTTGCGTTCAGCGCAGTATTACCTATTTTATAATTATACAGTGAAATACTGCATTTCTAGAGTTGTTTCCCCCAAAAACTGTTCTAGTGCCACAGTGCAAATTTGCATACAGCGCAGTATTATCTATTTCATAATTAAGCAGTGAAATACTGCATTTCTATAGTTGGTTGCCAAAAAAAGTGTTTTAGTGTCACAGTGCACTTTTGCGTACACCTCAGTATTAATACTTATTTTATAATTAAGCAGTGAAATACTGCATTTCTATAGTTGGTTGCCAATAAAAGTGTTCTAGTGCCACAGTGCACATTTTCGTACAGCGCAGTATTACCTATTTCAAAATTAAGCAGTGAAATACTGCATTTCTATAGTTGGTTGCCAAAAAAAGTGTTTTAGTGCCCTAGAGCACTTTTGCGTACAACGCAGTATTACCTATTTGATAATTAAGCAGTGAAAAACTGCATTTCTACAGTTGTTTGCAATAAGCACTGGTTTCGGCCTATATAGCTGATCTGAGGTTACCCTCATGTGAAGTAACCAGTGGAATTCCGCATTTACACAGTTGGTTGCCAAAAAACACTGTACTATTGCCCCAGAGCACCTTTACGTACAATGCAGAATTAGCTATTTTTGAATTTACCTGTGAAATACTGCATTTCTAGAGTTGTTTGCAATAAACACTGGTTTTGTGGTAGATTGCAAATTTTCAGTATATGCTGCGTTTCTGACAGTCAAATTAAACCGTTATCTTCTGCAGTTAAATTGTTGGTTTGAAAATTCTAACTTTTGGTGATAGTGAAGTAATTGTATTAAATTAATCTGTTACACTGTTGTGTGACCTAAAGAAATTTATTCTATTTATGACACAGGCACTGCCTTACTGTTAAAAGGATTCTGTCACCTCAGTTTAGGTTATAGAGATGCGGACATGCACGGCCAGATCGCCGCTAGCATGTCCACAATATACCAGTCCTATAGGGCTGTGTGCTTTTATTTTGTTTAAAAAATTATTTTAGAGATATGTAAATGAGTCTTGTAAGGTGCCCAAGGGGCTGTACAAACCTTCCTGGTGCCCAGCCACGCCCCCCTGTGAAGGAGCCCAGCACCGCCTATGTCCTCAGAATCTCCTCCTTTCGACACAGTTAGATTGCCGTAATCTTGCGATGCGCGAGCTCGCGCATGCGCAGTGCCGGTATAGTGTTCCTTCCCTGTGCTGGCATCAGCCTCAGGGAAGGAACTGCACATGCGCAAGCTCTCGCATCACGAGATTACGGCAATCTAACTGTGTCGAAAGGAGGAGATTCGGAGGACATAGTCGGTGCTGGGCTCCTTCACAAGGTGGCATGGCTGGGCACCAGGAAGGTTCGTACAGCCCCTTGGGCACCTTACAAGACTCATTTACATATCTCTAAAATAATTTTTTAAACAAAATAAAAGCACACAGCACTATAGGACCGGTATATTGTGGACATGCTAGCGGCGATCTAGCCGTGCAGCTCTATAACCGAAAACGAGGTGACAGAATCCCTTTAAGGAAATTAATTGTTGATTATTGGCAGTTTAATGGACACCTGGTGGGTGAACGCAAATAATGAGGAGAACATCAAATAAGGGACGTGGACATGGTCGTGGTGATGTTGGTGGAGCTCCTATTGCAGGGAGAGGACGTGGCCGTTCTGCGCCAGCTACACGTCCAAGTGAAACACCTTCCTCAGGTGCGAGTAAGCGCCAGAACCTGCAGGAGTTATTTGGTAGGCCCCAATGCCGCTCTACGGATGGTGAGGCCAAAACAAGTACAGGCGCTAGAAGATTGGGTGGCTGACAGTGGATCAAGTTCCTTCATGTTATCTCCCACCCAGTCCTCTGCAGAAAGCTCAGAGTTGGCATCTGCAGCCCATGCCCATCAGTCTTTCACCTTACCCCCTTGCAAATCAGCCAAGCAGTCTGAGCCCCAAGTCATGCAGCAGTCTCTTATGCTTTTTGATGACTCTGCTGGCAGGGTTTCCCAGGGACATCCACATAGCCCTGCCCCAGAAATGGAAGACATTAAATGCACTGATGCCGAACAACTTATGTTTCAGGATGAGGACATGGGAATACCACTGCAGCATATCTCTGATGAGGAGGAAACACAGGTGCCAACTGCTACGGCTTTCTGCAGTGTGCAGATCGACAAGGAGGGCAGGGGGGAAGACTGGGTGGAAGATGATGAGGAGGGCGATGAGGTCCTAGACCCCACATGGAATGAAGGTCATGCAAGTGAATTTTATAGTTCGGTGGAAGAGGCAGTGGTCATACCAAGCCAACAGCAAAGCAAAAGAGGGAGCAGGGTGCAAAAGCAGAGCCGCCATCTCGAAGACAGTACGTCTGCTATTGCCCACCGCACCCAGGGACCGAGCACACTAAAGTCAGCTCCAAGGAGTTCCCTGGCATGGCAGTTATTCACACAATGTGCTGACGACAAGACCCAAGTGGTTTGCATGCTGTGCCATCAGAGCCTGAAGCGAGGCATTAACATTCTGAACCTGAGCACAACCTACATGACCAGGCATTTACATGCGAAACACAAGCTGCAGTGGAGTAAGCACCTTAAAAACCAAGAAATGGCTCAGGCCCTCCTGCTCCCTCTTCTGCTGCTGTCTCGGCCTCTTCCTACACCTCTGGAGTAACATTGTCACCTGCCGCCCAGCAAACAGAGGATGTGCCACCAACACCACCACCTCCGTTACCAAGCATCTCCACCATGTTACACGGAAGCGTTCAGCTCTCCATCTCCCAAACCCTGGAGAGAAAGCGGAAGTACCCACCTACCCACCCTCGATCCCTGGCCCTGAATGCCAGCTTTTCTAAACTACTGGCCATTGAAATGCTGTCATTCCATCTGGTGGAAATGGACTGTTTCAGATAGCTGATGGTGGTTGCTGTCCCACAGTACGTCTTTCCCAGCCGCCACTACTTCTCCAGGCAAGCCGTCCCTTCCCTGCACAACCAAGTGGCGGATAAAATCAAGTGTGCACTGCGCAATGCCATCGTGGCAAGGTCCACCTAACCACAGATACGTGGATCAGTAAGCACCGGCAGGGACGCTATATCTCCCTAACTGCACACTGGGTAAATGTAGTGGCTACTGGGCCCCAGGCGGATAGCGGTTTGGCGCATGTCCTTCCACCACCAAGAATCGCAGGGCATTATTCTTTGCCTTCTGTTGCCTCCTACTCGGATTCCTCCTCCTCTTCTACCACCTCCTCATCAAAAGACCTTCACCACCAACTTCAGCACAGCCAGGGGTAAACGTCAGCAGGCGGTTCTAAAACTGATGTGTTTGGGGACAAACCCTACACCGCGCAGGAGATGTGGAGGGGTGTAGAAGAACAGACCGAAGAGTGGTTGCTGTCAGTGAGCCACAAGCACGGCCTGGTGGTGTGCAATAATGGGCGAAATCTCGTGTCAGCTCTGGGACTAGCTGGTTTGACGCACATCCCTTGCCTGGTGCATGTGCTGAATTTGGTGGTGCAGAAATTAATTAACAACTACCCGACATGTCAGAGCTGCTGCATAAAGTGCGGGCCGTCTGTGCGCGGTTTGGGCGTTCTCATCCTGCTGCTGCTTGCCTGTCTGCGCTGCAGCGTAACTTCGGTCTTCCCACTCACTGGTTTATATGCGACGTGCCCACCAGGTGGAACTCCACCTTGCATGTGCTAGAGAGACTGTGCGAGCAGCAGCAGGCAATAGTGGAGTTTCAGCTGCAGCATGCATGGGTCAGTCGCTCTGTGGAACAGCACCACTTCACCACCAATGAGTGGGTCTCCATGCGAGACCTGTGTGCCATGTTGCGCTGTTTCGAGTACTCCACCAACATGGCCAGTGGCGATGACGCCGTTATCAGCGTTACAATACCACTTCTATGTCTCCTTGAGAAAACACTTAGGGCAATGATGGAAGAGGATGTGGCACAGGAGGAGGAGGAAGAGGGGTCATTTCAAAGGGTTTCAGGCCAGTCATTTAGAAGTGGCTCAGAGGGTGGGTTCCTGCACCAGCAGAGGCCAGGTACACATTTGGCCAGCCAGGGCACAGTTCTGGAGGATGAGGAGGAGGAACCATGTTCACAGCAGGGTGGCACCCAATGCAGCTCGTGGCCATCACTGGAACGTGGCTGGGGGGATCCGGAGAACACAGACGATACACCTCCCACAGAGGACAGCTTGTCCTTACCTCTGGGCAGCCTGGCACATGTGAGCGACTACATGCTGCAGTGCCTGCGCAACGACCGCAGAGTTGCCCACATTTTAACGTGTGCAGACTACTGGGTGGCCACCCTGCTGGATCCCCGTTACAAAGACAATGTACCGTCCTTAAATCCTTCACTGGAGCGTGATAGGTAGACGCGCTCCTAAGAGCATTCCCAACTGAGATCGGGGAACAAGTGGAAGCACAAGGCGAAGGCAGAGGAGGAGGAAGAGGTCACCAACGCAACTGGGTCACCGCCAGCACCTTAGAAGGCACCTTAGCATGGCCGACATGTGGAAAAGCTTTGTCACCTCGCCACACCAACCGGCACCACCAGCTGATATGGAACGTCTTAGCAGGAGGCAGCATTTGAACAACATGGTGGAACAGGACCTGTGCGCACACCTACACATACTGACTGATGGTTCTGCCCCATTCAACTTCTGGGTCTCCAAATTGTCCACATGGCCTGAGCTTGCCTTTTATGCCTTGGAGGTGCTGGCCTGCCCTGCAGCCAGTGTATTGTCTGAACGTGTATTTAGCACGGCAGGGGGCGTCATTACAAGCAAACGCAGCCGACTGTCCACAGCCAACATGGACAAGCGTTCATTAAAATTAACCAGGCTTGGATCCCACAAGACTTGTCTGTACCTTGTGCAGAATAGACATGTATACAGGCCTTACCCAGCCATTGTTATACTACAGCTCAATTGCTCGTTGTTGTATTTTTGATATTTCCCACTCTTTTGGGGTGTACCTTAATTAAAAAAATAAAATAAACTGTGTTGGCTACCTCGTCCTCCTCCACCGCCGCTTTCACCTACACCGCTACGTCCACCGCCTCCTCAACCTCCTACTCCATATGGACCTCCAACTCATAAATCAAGATTATATTTTTTCATTTGTACGTATTATATTTTATGTCATTTCACTAATTTGTCTGTTACATTTTTGGTTGAAATTCACAAATTTTTGGCTGTAATATACCCCTGCTCTACCTAGAAGACAGGTAAAAGCATTTCACTAATTTGTCTGTTACATTCTCTGGTGAAATTCACCAATTTTAGGCTGTGATATACCACTGCTATACCTAGTAGACAGGTAAACAAATGTCACTAATTTGTCTGTTACATATTCGGGTGAAATTCACAATTTTTTGGCTGTAATATACCACTGCTATACCTAGTAGACAGGTAAACAAATTTTACAAATTTTTCTGGTAACATATTCGGGTGAAATTTGCCAATTTTTGGCTGTGATATACCCCTACTTTACCTAGTAGACAGGTTAATAAATTTCACACATTTTTCTGTTACATTGTTGGGTGACATTCACACATTTTTGACTGTGATAGACCCCTGCTCTACCTAGTAGACAGGTTAATGAATTTCACTAATTTTTCAGTTACATTCTTGGGTGACATTTTACAATTTTTGCCGTGAATAAACCCCTGCTCTACATGAGTAACAGGGCACGAAATTTTTTAAAATCATCTGTTTCATTGGTGGGTGACATTAACCCATTTCTGGTCATGAAAAACCCCTGCTCTGCATAGGCGACAGGGACTTAAATTTCTAAAATTCGTCTTTAATTGGCCCTTTCATTCGATCCTTCTGCTTCAATAGCTTCTCCCACATTTCCGCTCGATCACATTGCAGCCATTAACCTGCCTTGGATGTGGTCTCTCTTTCTCACGCTCCCACTGCGGCGTGGAACTCTGATTTGCTGATAACCGTGATCAACATGGTAGGAGCAGAAGGAGTGACATTTTACCAATTTTGCCGGATAGAAACCCCTGCTCTGCATAGGTGACAGGGAATTAAATTAAAAAAATTCTTCTTTAATTGATGCGCGCCACCTCCTTTCATTCAATGCTTAAACTTTAACAAGTTGTCCCACATTTGCGCATCAATAGTTTGTCCCACATTTCCACGCTATCATATTCAATTTGAAACAATTAACCTCCCTTGGATGTGGTCTCCCTTTCTCACGCTCCCTCTCCGGCGTGGAACCCTGATTCGCCGATGATCAACATGGTAGGCGCAGAAAAGAACATCGAAAGTTGATAGAAAAGATATCCAAATGGATGGTGGACGTCACGGGGGCACCTCTGCATAGGTGACAGTAACATAAATTTCAAAAAATCGTCTGTTACATTGTCAGGTGACATTTTACCAATTTTGCTGGATAGAAACCCCTGCTCTGCATAAGTGACAGGGAATTAAATTTCAAAAATTCTTCTTTAATTGATGTGCGCCATCTCCTTTCATTCAATGCTTAAACTTTAACAAGTTGTGCCACATTTGCGCATCAATAGTTTGTCCCACATTTCCACTCTATCATATTTAATTTGAAACAATTAACCTCCCTTGGATGTGGTCTCCCTTTCTCACTCTCCCTCTCTGGTGTGGAACCCTGATTCGCCAATGATCAACATGGTAGGCGCAGAAAAGAATATCGAAAGTTGATAGAGAAGATATCCAAATGGATGATGGACGTCACGGGGGCACCTCTGCATAGGTGATAGTAACATAAATTTCAAAAAATCATCTGTTACATTGTCAGGTGACATTTTACCAATTTTGCCGGATAGAAACCCCTGCTCTGCATAAGTGACAGGGAATTAAATTTCTAAAGTTCTTCTTTAATTGATGCGCGCCACCTCCTTTCATTCAATGCTTAAACTTTAACAAGTTGTCCCACATTTGCGCATCAATAGTTTGTCCCACATTTCCACTCTATCATATTTAATTTGAAACAATTAACCTCCCTTGGATATGGTCTCCATTTCTCACGCTCCCTCTCCGGTGTGGAACCGTGATTCGCCGATAACCGTGATCAACATGGTAGGCGCAGAAAAGAACATCGAAAGTTGATAGAGAAGATATCCAAATGGATGGTGGACGTCACGGGGGCACCTCTGCATAGGTGACAGGGACATAAATTTCAAAAATTCGTCTGTTACATTGTCAGGTGAAATTTTACCAATTTTGACGGATAGAAACCCCTGCTCTGCATAAGTGACAGAGACTTACATATCTAAAATTAGTCTTTAATTGGCCCTTCCATTCAATCCTTCTGCTTTAATAACTTGTCCCATATTTCCGCTCCATCACATTGCAGCCATTGACCTCCCTTGGATGTGGTCTCCCTTTATCACGCTCCCTCTCCGGCGTGGAACCCTGATTCACCGATAACCGTGATCAACATGGTAGGCGCAGAAAAGAACATCGAAAGTTGATAGAGAAGATATCCAAATGGATCGTGAACATCACGGGGATGAGCGACATGGTGGGGCAGTATGTGTGACTGATGGGTCTCCCCCCTTCAACTTCTGGGTCCCCAAATTGGGCACATGGCCTGAGCTTTATGCCTTGGAGGTGCTGGCCTGCCCTTCCGCCAGTGTATTGTCTGAACGTTTGTTTAGCATGTCTGGAGGGGGTTATAACAGGTTATATTTCCCAATGTTTTGGGGTGTACCCTAATTTAAACAAAAAATAATTAACACAAAAAGGCAGTGTAGGCTACCTCCTCATCCTCCACCGCCGCTTCCACCGACACCGGTTATTTAAAGTAATTTCCCTATCCACATTTTTTTGCAGAGCACTTGCCATGCTCTTAACCACATGTTGCTGCCATTTGCAGTCCTCTAGCCCTTTCCATGACTTTTTTAGAGACATTTCAGTGCTCAAATGTTCGGGACCCCATTGACTTCAATGGGGTTTGGGTTCGAGGTCAAGTTCGGGTCAAGTTCGGGTCCGGAACTCAAACTTTTTTGTGAAGTTCGGCCGAACCCGTCGAATCCGAACATCCAAGTGTCCGCTCAACTCTATTCAAGATATCTTATGACAAATGACTTTCCAAAGTTAGTCTTTTGCAATGCTTTTATATGGTGCTTTGCATATGGAATGCTAATTATTAGGCTCAGGCAGGGGCATACATAGAAATCATGGGGCCCCATAGCAAAACTCAGTATTGGGCCCCTCCCTCCCCGCACAAATATAAAGTTCAATTTAAGTTATATATATATATACAGTATATATATATATATATATACACACACACAGCAGGAGTGTACAAAGAAATCATTAGGCCCCAGAGCAAAATTCAGAATTGGGCCACCTCCCCTCCCACAGTAAGTCCTCATTCACATTTTCGTGAAAGTTTGAAGTTAAAACAACTATCCACGTTTCATCTGTTAAAAAGTGTCTGTGAAGGATCCGTGTTTTAGTTTTTTGCCCTCCGCATTTCATCCGTATTCCACAGACAATGCTCAGGTGAAAATTTATTTCCAGAGTGTCTCCAATCAGTGAAAAATGGACCAAACACGGATGCCATCCATAGACTTCAATGGATCTGTCAGTGAGACATAAAAATCAATGGGTACGTGTGCTGTCTGCAGAAAATACAGACAGCACATGTTTGTGAAAATGGAAATGTGAATGAGGCCTAAAAAGTGCAATTATTGCACTAACCTAATAAGAATGTTATGGGTAAATGTTATGGGGCACATTTATGTAGACAGGCAGTTTAGACGTCCTGGCAGTGGTTCCGCAGAAATTATGTAGGAGCGCCTGCATCTCCATAACTTTCTCGCATCCAGCACCAGTTCTAAATGTAAGATGACTTCCGAGCTGTCTGACATTTAGACCATTTTCTATGCCTGTCCCCTTCCCCGCCCACAAATTTAGACCTGGCGTGAGCAGGAAAAAGTCGTAGATAGCAGCGCAGCTAACTGCTGCACCACCCTCTGTGCCTGAATTACTACTAATTTAGGCGTATTTCAGTATAATAAATGACCCCTATGTGCATAACCTTTGTTACATCAGCATGCTGCATGCCCCCTAACCATCCCCTCTAAAGGGTTAAAATGGCAGAATTGTTGCTTGCTCCAGCCCTGCCAACTTAACCTATGTGTCAGTTGTAGGTTATAGCTGACAAAAACAGTTGATGGCACAGGCTCAACTTCTGAGCCTGCACCATCACTGTGTTACACATCTAGGTAGCATTCCCTGCCCCTCAGTGTCCTATTAGAAATAGGATATTACTAATAGGGCAATAAAGGGCAAGGACTGAATCTCTCAGAACTTGAATATGAACATACAAGGGATCTATGGATGGTCTATGTTATTAAATATATAGTATATGCTATATATATATATATATATATATATATATATATATATATATATATATATCACTTACAGCACAGTGTGTGACTACACTAACAGTCACTTACAGAATTATTGGCTGTCTACCCCATCTGTGCTGGCTAAGGATGGGCTCCAGGAGTAGGACCTATGCTTCTGATGGCTTCTTTCTGCGCTGTTTCCAGTCCAAATTCCAGGCTACAGATCACATAGGTCAGGAGTCAGGAGGAGGTCAGAGCAGCGGAGCACTTCTGCATGTGACGTGGGTCATCTATTTCTTTCTCTCACAGGGGTCTGCTGCTTTTTCTCTGTAATGATGACAGATACAGCAGGCACATGAAGCAGCAGAGTCCAGAGTGAGATCAGGAGTTGGGGTTTAAAAATCAGCTAGCCAATAAGCAGTGCATAGAGTGAACCATCTTCCTGCTTATTGGCCAGCTGTGTATCCCACACACACCATGGAGGAACCAATTCAATTATAGATTAGGCAGCAGCAGAGGCAAGGAAGAAAGGAGACAGTAGTCAGAAAAGAGGCGGAGCTATTCAGCCTCACCGGGCCCCGCAGACACACGGGCCCCATAGCAAGTGCGTGCTCTGCCTCTATGGGCAGTATGCCAGTGGGTTCAGGTCTCTTTCTTCTCTCTCTCTCTCTTTCTTCTTCAGCTTCAGTTCAAACATGGGTTGTCTTTATGACTATTTATACTTTATGCTATAACAATTTTGGTAAATACTTATTATCGATTCATACAAATATAGCAGGTAACCAACTGACACCAATAATCATAAGCTTGTGCCAGATAAATAAAAAAGAAAGACTGTGCCACATTTCCTGCATTATTGAAATACTGGGATGATGTCAGCTATCTATTGATGAGCAATCCCTGATAAATGCCCAATTATGATAAAAAAATATTAGTGCATAGCAGTAAAGGTGGAAAATGTGAAGGCCTGCATCATGATACTACTACATTTATTTAAACTAAAAACTTGCTGAATTAAATTTATACGTTTATTTGATTACTAAAATAATTATTCCTTAAAATAATAAAAACACCAGCAGTTTTCCATTGCATACCACTAGCATAACGTTTAAAGGGAACCTTTTACCTCAAAAATGCATCTACAGCCGCCAGCAGTACATCTTAGTAGTCCGCAGCCTGTTAATAATCATAAATTTCATCCTGTTGTCCGATGCTGCGTAAGTTAAAAAAACACAGTTTTATTCTCCATCAGCGCTATAGTGCCGGCCAGCTTGATTTCAACGGGCCATCGGGCTCAAGATAACCATGCCCCCTAACCGTCCCCTCTTGCCTGAGAGTGACAGCCTGCAGTCCCCAACTCTTGCGCATGCGCATTGCGCCGCTGAAAAACCCGGCTAACAGCGGCAGCAGGAGATGGGATAGCGCATTACTACAGAGCGCACCGCGCATGCGCGAGACTTGGGGAATCGCGGCCGCACTGCAGGCTGTCACTCTCAGGCAAGAGGGAATGGTTAGGGGGCATGGTTACCTTGACTTGAAGCAAGGAGGCCGCTGCCCCCTAGACTTCAATCTGGCCGGCACTATAGCGCTGATGGAGAATAAAACTGTGTTTTTTGAACTTACGCAGCATCGGACAAAAGGATGAAATATATGATTATTAACAGGCTGCGGGCTACTATGAGGTACTGCTGGTGGGTGTAGATGCATTCTTGAGGTGACAGGTTCCCTTGAATTGTAGCTTTTTTAAATATTTTTAATTGCTTTGTAATTGGTAAAATGTAATAGGCCTAGCTATAATGCTAACACCAGCTAGCTAAGTTCTAACACCAGACAAAAACTAAAAATGTAGCTTTTGACCAGATGAGATAGGGTTCTGTTTTACACTAAAGCTTTATCTACTGTGATTCTAAAGATTCTTTGCTGTCCTTAATTGAACTTACCATGACAATAGAGCAACACCATGAACAAATTGGTTGTCAGTGTAGAAAATAGCACAATGGGGGGGGGGGGAGGTTACTAATCGCTATTACAGATTTCTGGCATAGAAAAATAGTAATATTTTAGCGCAATGCTAGTACATTGTCAAAATTTGCTACTTCTCTCCCTATTCTGATGTATTTGCCACTTTTATAAAAAGTAGAAAATGGCCAGGGTGGGAGAAGTGGGAGATAGACTGTAGGTGAGATCTTCACTTTCTGACACATTTACCAATTTGTGAGCAATAAAACATGTGCACATAACACCTGAGATCTATGGCATTAGTGTTGAGTAAATCAAAGCTAAACAAACTGAGTTTAATCCAAATTTTAGAAAAAATTTGATTCCCCGCAAAGCCAAATTTCCTCACGCTTCGTGGTAACAAATCAATTTTTCTTGAAATGGCGGGAAAAACAAGATGTCTTCTTGTCACCATGCAAGATTTAATGTGGTGTCTTTAATCAAGATGGCTGTGACAGCCTCTACGCGAGCAAATTGATAAGGTGAGTATTAATGTATTTATTTTAACCCTGATTAACCCCTGAAAGTCCTAAATTGCAGCCTCAGATGCCTCGTGATCAGCTACATTATGAATGCGTCATCAGAGAGGTTCAATAATGGGAGAGACACAATCGCCGTTCCTCGTCATTGCGCCCGCTATATACAAAGAAATGCATTTTGTGACAAAGTAATTAATCACAAATCTATTTTCTTTGTGAAATTTTGAGAAGCAAATAAATCTAATGTTTCATAACTTTGCTGATCTTTAGCTGGCATACGTAGATTTTATTTTCATGGTTCATAGACCTCCTGAAGATACAGTAAAATTATTAAGAGGCAATCTTATTTTTTATTTAAGACTTGTCAATCAATAAATTTGCCCCCACCAATCAGTATTTTTATGAGCTAACCAGGAATTTTTATTTGAAAGACTCCAGATATTGTTTCTGTTACACATACTATATTGATAATGTGGGTACCAATGCAGGAAGTAACATCTATAGAGTATAAGATATCAGAAGATCCAGAAGGGGGATCTGAGGGGTCCAGGAGTAGGAAACATTATTTTGTTAGTATAAACATCTTTTTAGTTGTAATTTACAATGTTTATTGGATATACAATGTTTCAGTGAATCATTTGAGATTTTTCCAAAAGGCTAAAGCTGTACTCGAAGAAATCAGACCTCCTTCTATTAAACTATAAGTTAGGTAGGATATGTTTATCACTGCACCTGATAACATTTCAACAGAATCTCATCAGTGTGGCCTTAGGCTTTGGACCTATAAATTAACCCTTTCACGCATTTGGACGTTTCTGTATGTCCAAATTGCAAGTGACTTATTGCATTTGGACATACAGTGACGTCCAAACTGCTTACCGGGGTTGTGACACTATAATATGTCACAGCCCCGGAGTCTCGCTCTCTCCTCCGCTCTGCAGACTAACCAATCTGAGCTCTTCAGTGACAAAATGCTGGTTTCAGGCTATGATCTCCACGCTGGAGATCATAGCCTGAAATCAGGTATGACCCCCTGTGTGCCTCCAATGCCCTAAGTAATCTAAAGACCCCCACTGTGGCCCTGATCATGCCCCTATATTGTGCTATTGCTCCCTGATTGTGCCATTGCCCACCATGATGCCCCCTACAGTGAGTGTGATAGCAACGGCTACATTCCTGAGCAGCTGCCATCAGCACAGTGTCATCTGTAACTTATATTTAACACTCTGCTACAACGGCCGAAATCAGTGCTGGCACCGATCTTGGCCGTTTAACCCCATAGATGCCACGGTCAGTAGCCGCCTACGGCATCCATAGGGTTGAAAGGGAGGGAGCTCTCTCTTCCATCGGGCCTCCGCTGCAGCGATGGGTGTGGCCTGATGGTTGCCATGGCAACTGGATGCCTTACAAAGGCGTCTGGGCTGCCATGTACCTAAGGCAGATCAGACCCTGAGGGTCTAATCAACCTTAGAGTAAATGTAGCACTAAATATACAGTGCATTGCAATAGATGACTATTGCAATGCACTGTATATACATCAGGGCCACTGGATCTTGATAAAAAAAAAGTTAAAAAAGTTAAAAAAAGAAAGAAAAATAAAAATAAAAATAAAATAAAAATAGTCTTTTCTCATATCTGTTCATTTATAAGTCATTAAAAAAATGAAAATGTTACTAATCCCACATGGTAAATGCCATAAAAAATGTAAAAACAATGACGAAATTGCTGTTTTTGTCAACCCACCACTACAAAAAAATAAAATAACAAGTGATCAAAAAAGACATATGTACCCAAAAATTATACCAATAAAAACTACAGCCCATATCGCAAAAAACAACCCCCTATACAGCTATATTGGTTAAAAAAATAAATGATATGAACTTTAGTATATCGCGATGCAAAATATCATTTATTTTTGACACAAAAGGGATTTTATGCTGAAAAAGTAGTAAAACATAAAAAATTATATAAATTTGGTATCACCACAACTGTATGAACCCACAGAATAAAATAATCATATATTTACCACAAAAGGAACCCCATAAAAACTAAAAATAATAAACACCAACAGAATTGCAATTTTTGCCCACTTCACCTCCACAAAAAACAGCATAAAAAGTGATCAAAAAGACATATGTAAACAAAAAGGAAACCAATACAAACTAAAGCCCACATATAGCAACATTGGTGAAAAAATAAAAATGTTATGGGCCCTAAACTAATTTTAGCAAATTATATGTTAGAAAATCCTGCTGCTGCTCCTTCCATTATTAATGCTGCCATGCCCCCCAAACAGCAGTTTACGACCACGTATATGGTGTTTCCATATTCAGGAAAAAATGCATGACAAATTGTGTGATACATTTTCTCCTATTACCCCTTGTGAAAATGAAAAATTTGGGTTAAAGTTAATTTATATTGGAAATAAGAGTTAATTTTTCAATTTTCTAGCCATGTGTTTCTAAATTCTATGAAACGTTTGTTTGGTCAAAGCATTCACTTCACCCCTAGATTTATTTCTTGAGAAGTGTAGTTTCCAAAATGGGGTCACTTTTTGGGGTTTTCTTTCTAGGGGTACCTCAGGGTCTCTTCAAATATGACATGGCACCTGAAAACCATTCCAGCAAAATCTGCCCTCCATTAACAATATGGTACTCCTTTCCCTCTGCACCCTGTCATGTGCCCCTAAAGCAGTTTACGAGCACATATGGGGGGTTTCTGTAAACTGCAGAATCAGGGTGATAAATATTGTGATTTCTTTGGCAGTTAATTCTTGCTGTGTTAAAGGAAAATTTGATTTAAATGGAAAATCTGAACAAAAAATAAAATTTTAAAATTTCCCCTTCCATTTGCTTTAATTCTTGTGGAAAACCTAAAGGGTTAAAAAAGTTTGTAAAATCAGTTTTGAATACCTTGAGGGGTGTAGTTTCTAAAATGGGGTAATTTAAAGTGACTCCATAACTGAACTAGTCCTCATAAAAGTGCGTCTTGGAAATTTTGTTAAAAATATTAAAATTTGCTTATAAACTTCTAAGCCTTCTAACTTCCTAAAAAAATAAAATGACATTTACAAAATGATGCCAACATAAAGTACACATATGGGGAATGTAAAGTAATAACTATTTTATGAAGTATCACTATCCGTCTTAAAAGCAGGGAAATTCTAATTTTGAATATAGCTAATTTTTCAAAATTGTCTGCAATTTTTTTATTTTTTTATGCACAAAGGTAAAACGCATCAACTCGAATTCACCACTAATATGACGTATGATGTGTCACGAGAAAACAATCCCAGAATGGCTTGGATAAGTAAAAGAGTTCCTAAGTTATTACAAGATAAACTGACACATGTCAGATTTGAAAACTGGGGCACCAGCATTTGCTCCAAACTGGCTGTCGCTTGAAGGGGTTAATAATCAATCATGAATAATAATAATAATAATAATAAAAACATATTAATAAGATATTAAAAATGGTTAATCTTTTCCATCTATAAAGTAACGTTTAATAGAGCAATACACCTCCTATATGTCAGTCATACTAACAGAACTCACAATAGTACAGGGAGTGCAGAATTATTAGGCAAGTTGTATTTTTGAGGATTAATTTTATTATTGAACAACAACCATGTTCTCAATGAACCCAAAAAACTCATTAATATCAAAGCTGAATATTTTTGGAAGTAGTTTTTAGTTTGTTTTTAGTTTTAGCTATTTTAGGGGGATATCTGTGTGTGCAGGTGACTATTACTGTGCATAATTATTAGGCAACTTAACAAAAAACAAATATATACCCATTTCAATTATTTATTTTTACCAGTGAAACCAATATAACATCTCAACATTCACAAATATACATTTCTGACATTCAAAAACAAAACAAAAACAAATCAGTGACCAATATAGCCACCTTTCTTTGCAAGGACACTCAAAAGCCTGCCATCCATGGATTCTGTCAGTGTTTTGATCTGTTCACCATCAACATTGCGTGCAGCAGCAACCACAGCCTCCCAGACACTGTTCAGAGAGGTGTACTGTTTTCCCTCCTTGTAAATCTCACATTTGATGATGGACCACAGGTTCTCAATGGGGTTCAGATCAGGTGAACAAGGAGGCCATGTCATTAGATTTTCTTCTTTTATACCCTTTCTTGCCAGCCACGCTGTGGAGTACTTGGACGCGTGTGATGGAGCATTGTCCTGCATGAAAATCATGTTTTTCTTGAAGGATGCAGACTTCTTCCTGTACCACTGCTTGAAGGTGTCTTCCAGAAACTGGCAGTAGGACTGGGAGTTGAGCTTGACTCCATCCTCAACCCGAAAAGGCCCCACAAGCTCATCTTTGATGATACCAGCCCAAACCAGTACTCCACCTCCACCTTGCTGGCGTCTGAGTCGGACTGGAGCTCTCTGCCCTTTACCAATCCAGCCACGGGCCCATCCATCTGGCCCATCAAGACTCACTCTCATTTCATCAGTCCATAAAACCTTAGAAAAATCAGTCTTGAGATATTTCTTGGCCCAGTCTTGACGTTTCAGCTTGTGTGTCTTGTTCAGTGGTGGTCGTCTTTCAGCCTTTCTTACCTTGGCCATGTCTCTGAGTATTGCACACCTTGTGCTTTTGGGCACTCCAGTGATGTTGCAGCTCTGAAATATGGCCAAACTGGTGGCAAGTGGCATCTTGGCATCTGCACTCTTGACTTTTCTCAGTTCATGGGCAGTTATTTTGCGCCTTGGTTTTTCCACACGCTTCTTGCGACCCTGTTGACTATTTTGAATGAAACGCTTGATTGTTCGATGATCACGCTTCAGAAGCTTTGCAATTTTAAGAGTGCTGCATCCCTCTGCAAGATATCTCACTATTTTTGACTTTTCTGAGCCTGTCAAGTCCTTCTTTTGACCCATTTTGCCAAAGGAAAGGAAGTTGCCTAATAATTATGCACACCTAATATAGGGTGTTGATGTAATTAGACCACACCCCTTCTCATTACAGAGATGCACATCACCTAATATGCTTAATTGGTAGTAGGCTTTCGAGCCTATACAGCTTGGAGTAAGACAACATGCATAAAGAGGATGATGTGGTCAAAATACTCATTTGCCTAATAATTCTGCACGCAGTGTATATGTAAAATGATGTAACAAATCTCACAGAGCCTTACTCACCTCTATAGGACTGCTTGAAGGAAAATTGTTTTGCAAGCTCTCATTCCCTAGTCCAGAATCCTCAGCATAAATGAGATTTTCTATAGGGATATCTTGATTTTGTCTCATGTAAGTAAAGTCACTTTCACCAGATTCTAAAGCCACACAGACATTGTATGAATAAGGTAGAGTCAATGTTCCATTTCCATAATGAGAAATCATTCTGGGATCAATGGGAGGATATAGGGTTGAACATAGAGGATCAAATGCTGGAAGTGGTCTAGACTTACATTTTGATATAATAACCAACATAATAGTTATTATAAACAGGAAAGAAATAAGTGCAAGGGTGATGACTAAGTATAACTGTAAATTAGACTGAGGCTCCTCATCAGGGAGTTTCTCACTAAACCTGGGAACCACCTCCTGAAAATTGTTGGCAACAATGAGTTTTATAGTAACCATAGATGAGAGAGAGGGGTGTCCGTTGTCCTTCACCATCACTACGATTTTATGATTCAGTGTATCCTTCTGTTGAAAAATACGTGATGTCCTTATTTCCCCAGTATGCTGAGTGATGACAAAATAAGATGGTTCTGATTCTTGTAGAAAATGATAAGAGAGCCAAGCATTGTGCCCAGAGTCTATGTCTATGGCAACCACCTTAGTTATTAAGGAACCAGGTTCACAATCAAAAGGCACCATTTCAAATGCTGCCATACCACTACTGTCAATTGAAGGATATAAGATTTTTGGTGTATTATCATTCTGATCCACTATATGGATAATTAATGTAGCATTGCTGTTTAGAGATGGTGATCCATTGTCCTTAGCAGTGATTTGTATAAAAAACTCAGTCTGTTTCTCATAATCAAATGATCTCTGAGTATAAAGGACTCCAGTCTCTGTATTTATAGAAAGATAGGAGGAGGATGCCTGACTTTCTGCATTATTGCTAAAAATTGAATAAATTATTTTTGCATTGTTTCCAGTATCAGGATCGGATGCTTGTATGCTGTATATAGAGGACCCTGGTAAATTATTTTCTGGTAAATAGGCATAATAGATGGATTTAGTAAACATTGGTGGATTGTCATTAACATCTGATATTTCCAGGATGATAGATCTTTTACTAGACAGTGATGGAGATCCTCTATCAGTCACCAAAATAGTGATATTATAGCTAGCTACCTTTTCTCTGTCCATGGGACCAGCAGTGACAATTCGGTAATAACTCTCAGCGGATGATATCAAACTGAAAGGTCCTTCCTCCATAAGTTTACAGTCAGTTTCTCCATTTTTTCCTGAATCTTGATCATGGACTTTAATAAGGGCTATCATTTTACCAGGGTCGGAATCTTCACTTATTGGACTAAATAATGAACTAACTGATATCTCAGGAGAATTGTCATTCTCGTCTATTACCTCTATCAATACCTTACAATGAGCCATAAGGCCTCCTCCATCTTTAGCTTGCACAGATAATTCATAATTTCTCATCACTTCAAAATCTAACTTATCATTTATTTTAATTTCTCCAGTCACAGAGTTAATACTGAATGTTCCTGTACAATGGACATTTCCTGATGTTTTGCTAAAAGAATAGGTGACCAGTCCATTCATTCCTTCATCCTTGTCCGTGGAATTCACAGTGATTATTGCAGTATTTATTGGTGTATTCTCATTTACGCTGACTTTATATACCGACTGTGTGAATATTGGGAAATTATCATTAACATCAGTAACTATTATCCGTATTAATGCAGTTCCAGATCTCATAGGTTTCCCTCCATCCATAGCTGTTAATATCAGCTCATGAAGACTCTTTGTCTCTCTATCTAATGAACTCTCAATAATTAGCTCTAGAAATATACTGCCTTCTGGATTTCTGTCTTCACGCAGTGTAAAATATTGGTTATCACTGAGCTTATATGATTGTACAGAATTAGAACCAGCATCTGGATCTTCTGCAGTTTGTAAAGCAAATCTGGTTCCTGATGAAGTTAATTCAATTGTCTCTACAGTAATTAGATCAGGGTAAAATACTGGAGAATTATCATTTATATCATAAATCTCTATTTTAATTTGGAAAATATTGAAGGGATTTTCAACCACAGCATCAAAGGTTAAGAAACAAGAATCTTCTGTCCCACACAATGTCTCTCTGTCTATCCTATCCTTAATATACATATTTCCATTATCTAGATTTACATACAAATAATTATCTGAAATATGTGATAAAATTCTCAGATTTCTAGATGAGAGCTGCTTAATATCTAATCCAAGGTCATCTGCAACATTTGCTATAACAGAGTCTTTCTTTATTTCTTCTACAATGGAATAATGAATCTGACCAGAGACTGAATGACACAGCCAAGAAAATAAGATAGACATTACTTGCCATCTGATTACTTTGCAGATCTGTGGATGAGGTTCCATGCTTGCTCCTTCTAATATCTGATATTTGTCTCTCAGATCTGTTGAATAATATTAATTATAATCCACTGGTGATGAACATGTAGAAATCCACTGTTGTCTTAAGATAACATCCAACATCAATGCATGGCATTGAGAAAATCCAGAATATGGCTATGCCTCTGCTTGCAGTTCTGTAATGTGCATGAATGATGAAAATACCAGTGGATCTCTAGCTTTGCTTTCTTATTCTTATTGGATAAACAGCGGCGCTTAGAGGTATAGGTGAAGAACTGCAGGCCAGAATTTAGTTTCATTTATTTTACTTTTTTTTTTTTGTATTTTGTGTTTAAAAAGAAACAAACTTATGAATACATCATACTATGACTTAACTATGTATCAATATTGCTATAAAACAATATGTATACAAATTTGTGTCAAAGCATATCTGAAATTAAAAAAATTAAGTTAAGATTCAAATAGGGTAAGATTAAATGTATGTATAAAAGAAAAAAGTATTTGCATGTTATAAAGTCATAGTGTACAACTATATAGTGACAACTTATGTTTTTATTAAGTGTCCAAACTAAAGGTCAAGCTAAATCAAATTAGACCTTTTTGATAGATTATAATTGTGGTTGTTTCTGGTTTTAGTGAATTTCCCTATTTCCCTCTATAATATTTCCCTTGTGAAATTAAATGATTACAAGGCATTTGTAATTGTAGTAATTCATTTATCTAATAAATTATGTATTTCAATATTACTTTAAAAGTGTTGTCCACTCCTTAAATATCTGATCACCATAGGTCTGGTGCCTGCACTCTTGCTGATAAGCTGTTTCAGAGTTTCTCCTGCAAAGGGAATTAATGCTAGAACTGCAAAACTCCATCCGTTGTATAGTGGACAGAGCTGGTTACTGTAGTGCTTTTCCCTGTAACAACAATAAGAGCAGCCCTGCAGTAATAAGCTCTGTCCACTGCACAATATAGTTTTGCAGTTCTTGCATTGATTTCCTATGCAGGAGATACTCTAAAACAGCTTATCAGCAGGGCACCAGACCCATGGCGATCAGATATTTAAGGGGTGGACAACGGTACTTGTTGATCAATAAAAACATTAATGTTGTTTTAATGAAGTTATGAAACATTTCACCTAGCTCCAGCACTTAGTTCCAGAGCCATAGCTACTCTGAAACTGATCAGATATACATGGCCTTACCTAAGGATAGGCTATAAATAGTAAAGGAGTACACAGCTCATTTTAAATTTAAAAAGTGAAATGTTTTATAATTTCATGAAAACAACCAATCATTAATGTTTTTAATTGCCACTTTCTTATTGCATGGATAAAATAATAGTTTTAACCTAATTCTTTGCAGATATTTTATACAAAATCACTTCATATGTTGTTTTGTAGTTTCATATTTTTTTAATCTTTAATTAGATTAAGATATTTGCATGTTTAGTTTAAACCTGCTTTAAAAAAGACATAGCAAACACACATGACCGATTGTTTAGTTTAGAAAAAGTGTTTTCAATTTTACAAATTGAATTTAGTTGATTTGTAGCAAGACATAAAATGTTTATCATTAAATAGCATTTAGAATTTGAAACCACAACAATTTTGGCCAATTTTTTATTGGAGAAAGGGTATTTGCTTAATATTATTTTTTTTTACTCTTCCAAAATTGTGTAAGGTAATAGACAACTAACAAAGAAAGTTTAACTCTATCCATCGTTTATCCATTCTTAACTTTCAAGGTTGATTTAGTTTATTTTATAAACCCAAACACAAGGATCTAGTGCCTATAGCTGCAATTATAACCTTAAAGGGAACCTGTCCTGTGTGTTCAAGCTATAGACAGCATGCAATAGAGTAAGCGGAGCTAAGCTGATTGATTCTTAGTTCTGTGACAAAGGATTCAGAAAAACTTATAATGTATGTATTTTATTCATGCTCATTCTGGTATTTTACGTCAAGTAGGTGGTACTACACAGGGACCAAAAGCCTTCCCTTTATGGCTTTGCATGAAGCAATAGCTTTCAAGCACTGATAGGACCGCATCCTAGACTTCAAAGCCCAGAATAAACAGGAATTTATTTGAATGAAATACAAGTTATGCTGAACCTCTTCCAACAACCTATATATCAATCAGCTTAGCTTTCCTTCCTCTATAACATGCTGCCTATAGGTTATTTAAAATTTTCATGGTCACAGGTTCCCTTTAAGTACTTCCCTAAGAAAATATTTTTGATATGGAATCGGCAGGAAAAAAGTTAAAAGAAATATGGTTGTCTTGAAAGTATTTACATAAAATACTGTATATAACACTATTCCTCTAAAAGTCTGTATTTTTATAAGAAAAACTATACAGAATAACAATAGAAAAACAAATAAGAAATAATGTACTATATATTGTATTATATTCGTTATATCCATGTTTTACTGTCACTAAGTTACCACATATTAATTTCTACCCAACAGTGGTCAATTGACTACTTCTCAAAAGTCAAGTAGGTTAGTACACCTGATTTAAACTGCCAATCTGTAAGCAAAAAACATCGGATTCCAAATCTTGGAGATTGGAAAAAAGCGATGCAAGGCAAGAACCATAGAGCTAGTGATGCCCCAAGAAAGATATATAGTTAATGGGCAGAATGACTCAAATGTCCCCAAAATTACTGTCTAATATCTATTTTTGACTACATTTTCTTTATGCTTAGCTATAACCAATATTACCAAAAAAACTAAAACACACATATATTACCATAACATATTTTATTGAATGACATCATTAAAAGATAATATGTAAATAAATAAATGTATGAATAAATATATAGCAGCAATGCTTTTAGCGCTGCGAAAAAGCAGCTCCCCAGCAGTTCATAAATAAACTAAAAAAGGGGGTACTACATTAAACCCAATAAAGTGCAATTGCATATATCATATAGTCCATGATTTGAGCGAGTAAAGTGCTACCAAACACTATGTGGCAGGAAAATTATACAAACATTATCATGTATATACAATCATCACTGCTATTAATAAAACAGAGTGAATAATAAATAATACAAATATTATATAAAAACCAATAGTAATAATTCATATAAGGTGATAAGTGCAAAAATGATGCAAAAGTGCAAGTGCCCAGTGAAAAGTGAAAATGCAGTGCGGAGTGACAAAAAATAATTATTATTATTTCTACTAATATTATTTGACCAAAATTCCTGTAACATACAAAAATATATATGTATATAAATAAATAGTCAACACCACAATATTGAATGCCAAAACCCCCAACCCACATAACACCCCAAGGTCTTGGTTCCCCGCCCAATCCATCCATGATAAATTAGTCCATCCGATTTGTCACACTCCATGCCAGCAGCCATGATTAAAGGCTTCTGTCAGCCCACTAAACCGTTTTTTTTTTTTGTTTACTAATAATCCCTACACTGCGAGCTCTGCATACATAAGTTAAATAATCATTTCTGTTCAGTAGAATTTGCTAAAAAGCGATTTTTAAAATATGCAAATTACCTTGCTACCAGCAAGTAGGGCGGCTACTTGCTGGTAGCAGCCGCATCCTCCGACCCTAATGACGCCCCCTCCGCATTGTGATTGACAGGGCCAGGGAATGGAATCGTTCTCTGCGCCTACGCCGGGTGTAGATGTGACGTCATCGGCGCAGGCGCATTGAGGATGGAGCGGCCGAGCGAGTGGCCGTCTCTCAGTGCGCCTGCGCAGATTGAAGATAGGTGCGGCGCAGGCGCCAGATTTTGAATGCTAACAGGCAGGGCCAGCAGAGAACGATTCCGTTCCCTGGCCCTGTCAATCACAATGCGGAGGGGGCGTCATTAGGGTCGGAGGATGCGGCTGCTACCAGCAAGTAGCCGCCGTACTTGCTGGTAGCAAGGTAATTTGCATATTTTAAAATTCGCTTTTTAGCAAATTCTACTGAACAGAAATGATTATTTAACTTATGTATGCATAAATCGCAGTGTATGGATTATTATTAAACAAAAAAAAAAAACGGTTTAGTGGGCTGACAGAAGCCCTTTAACGAAATACCAACTGTACGGGGCATCTAGATATTAGCTGTGTTTCTGAAATACATAAGATCATTAGATAGCAGGATAAGACATATATATAAATGAACTGTTAAAATGACCACATGAACCATTAAAAAAATTACCAGTTAAAACAACAGTCCCAAGCGTCAGCTTTGGACCCAGTACAAGAGATGGACAAAAAGCACCATGGAGCGATCAACAACCGAAAAACATCACCCACACAGACACTAGAAAGGAACTATGTGTGCAAGCAGATCTCTATTTAGATAAAAGGGGCAAAACTGATGCCCTCATTTAGACCCAAAGGAGTAATTGTATTCAACAAAAAAAAAGCTTTTTTTTTTTTTTTTTTGGCTAGTACTTTTTTCCAATTCCCTCCTCTTGGGAAACTAAAACTCGGTCAATACCCCTGACCCATAAGAGGGTACCATCTGAATCATGCCTCTCTTTGAAGTGTCTAGGCACAAGGTCTTCAACTGTGTGCTATCCTCCTCATCTTTGGCTGCCATAATAGAAAGTACATGCTCCCTGACCCTTCTTTTCAATTGTTGAGACGTCATTCCCACATAAATAAGGTCACATGGGCAGGTAGCCCAATAAATGACCCCAACCGTTGTGCCAGTAATCGGGTGTGTAATCCTAAGAACTTTATCGACTGTGGAGTTATGGAAGTGGGTTGCCCTAACCATGTTGGCGCAAGCCACGCATTTCCCACATTCTTTACTTCCCCAGGGGGTCCCTTTGCTCCCAAAAAGGCCCACCTCCTTACGAGCATATTGACTGCGGACCAATTGGTCACGCAGATTCCTAGCTCTCCTGAAGGTTATTGAAGCATGTGGGGGCACCACTTGTAACTGGGGGTCCAACATGAGAATATTCCAATACTTATTCAGGGCTGTATTTACCTCCTTCCATTTATTGTTGAATCCAGTAATAAATCTAATTTGTTGTGGATCTTGACGTGTTGATTTCTTGTGGAGGAGATTACCTCTCTTTGACAGTCATGCTCTCTTATAGGCCATCTCAATGCAACGCTTACCGTATACCGTCTCTATAAATCTTCTACGAAGATCATCAGCCTGCAATTCAAACATTTCACTGGTTTATTATTGATCCAATAACCAAGATGTGAAGAACCCGAATGTAAGAATGCATTAATGGAGGTTTCTTTTCTGTACAGATTAGTTCCAATGTGTCCTCCCAAATCCACCTGGAAGACCACATCCAATAATTCCACATTCGTGCAGGCCACCTTGAAGGTAAGTTTGATGTTTTTACTATTGTTGTTCAATAATCGACTATACCGTCCAAACTCATCCTCAGTCCCCTGCCATATAATCAGTATGTCGTCAATATATCGTCCCCAATACTGGACCTTGTTGGCCTCTGGCAGGGGATCAGCCTGGAGGATCTCCCTCTCCCACAGCCCCAGAAACAAAATTGCATATGAGGGCGCACAAGATGCCCCCATTGCGGTGCCCTGGAGCTGCAGGTAGAAGGACCCCCAAACTGAAAATTTATGAGTTAGGACATATTTGAGAAGGGTCAAAATGAAATTACACTTCTCCTCACCCATACTCGTGGTCTTTAAAAATAATTCCGTTGCCTCTAAACAATCTTGATGTTTGATGGATGTGTATAGAGATTCCACGTCGCATGTGGCAATAAGCATATCAGGTTCCAGGTGAATGCCCTCCACTTTCCTTAAGACATCCATGGTATCATTCAAATATGAGGGCAACTCCTCCACCAACGGTTGCAAGAAGTAGTCAATAAATTTACAAATTGTGTCATTCAGACCGTTCACCCTCGAGACGATGGGTCTACCAGGTGGATTCAACAAGTTCTTATGTACCTTGGGTAGAAGGTAAAAGGTAGGAATTACAGGGTAGTCAGGCAAGAGATGGGAACACTGTCTAGCAGAGATAATTCCCCCCTTAACCCCCGATTGCAGAATTAGTTCCAATTCCTGCTTAAACTGGATTAGGGGGTTGAATGTCAACTTCTTGTAGCAGTCGCCATTCTACAACTGTCTGCGGGCCTCTTTCTCATACATGGCAGTTGGCCAAATCACAATGTTCCCACCCTTGTCCGCCTGTTTGATCTAGGTCACCCCATTTTTCCATCTCCTTCAATGCTCGTCTCTCCCCCCTGGTACAATTATCCCTACCTCCGTGGTAAGAAATTTGAGATATCTCTCCCTCAACCAATTTAACAAAATAACCCACATTTGGGTACAAAGATAGCACTGGAAAATTCATGGATTTCGGAATCATAGTTTTGGAGAATTCACCATATTGTTCTACTGCTTCTTGTTCCTCCAATATTGATGCTAAAATGGCTAATGCTTCCTGTTCAGGTTTTGTAGTGCTGTCGAATTGGAGAGGTTTAAGAGAGAAATTGATGAGGCCTTTCTGGTCTGGGAAAAACAAATCAAGGTTTTCAAAACTAGAAAGTTCCAACGTGATTTGTAGGACATGAAGAGTAATAGAATCTATCGGTGGAAATATAAGACGCAGGAGGGGAGGTTACGTTCTGCATCAATGTCCTTACGGACCTCCATGGGCGAGGAGGGAAGTCTGTCCGGGAAGGACTCATGGAGATACCCAAGGAGAGACAACAAGCGCAAGATGGCGGATGTCAAACAACCTGGGGGTAAAAGATGCCAAGATTGCAGACAGCAATTGCAGGAAATTAATTTGTCTGATCGAGTCCTTATGGATGATCAACTGTCAATATTGGGGAAGGGCTTATCCTTCTCGCCTACCTGCAATTTTGACTATTCCGCTACAGTGAAGGATTTGCACCTTTTCGCCAGACGTCTCATTTTCAAAAAAAATCTTTTATCAGAAGATGGACCCCAATCTCACTACACAACCTGAACAGGAAGCATTAGCCATTTTAAAATCATTATTGGAGAAACAAGAAGCAGTAGAACAATATGGTGAGTTCCCCAAAACTATGATTCCGAAATCCATGAATTTTCCAGTGCTATCTTTGAACCCAAATGTGGGTTATTTTGTTAAATTGGTTGAGAGAGAGCTATCTCAGATTTCTTACCATGGAGGTAGGAATAATTGTACCAGGGGGGAGAGACAAGCATTGAAGGAGATGGAAAAATGGGGTGATGTAATTATCAAACAGGCGGACAAGGGTGGGAACATTGTCATTTGGCCAACTTCCATGTATGAGAAAGAGGCCCATAGACAGTTGCAGAATGGCGACTGCTACAAGAAGTTGACATTCAACCCCCTAATCAAGTTTAAGCAGGAATTGGAACTAATTCTGCAATCGGGGGTTGAGGGGGGCATTATCTCTGCTAGACAGAGTTCCCACCTCTTGCCTGACTACCCTGTAATTCCTACCCTTTATCTTCTACCCAAGGTACATAAGGACTTGCTGAATCCACCTGGTAGACCCATCGTCTTGGGGGTGAACGGTCTGAATGACACAATTTGTTAATATATTGACTACTTCTTGCAACCGTTGGTGGAGGAGTTGCCCTCATATTTGAAGGATACCATGGATATCTTAAGGAAAGTGAAGGACATTCACCTGGAACCTGATATGCTTATTGCCACATGCGACATGGAATCTCTATACACATCCATCAAACATAAAGATTGTTTAGAGGAAACAGAATTATTTTTAAAGACCACGAGTATAGGTAAAGAGGAGTGTAATTTCATTTTGACCCTTCTCGAATATGTCCTAACTCATAATTTATTTATGTTTGGGGGGTCCTTCTACCTGCAGCTTCAGGGCACCGCAATGGGGGAGTCTTGTGCGCCCTCATATGCGAATTTGTTTCTGGGGCTATGGGAGAGGGACATCCTCCAGGCTGATCCCCTGCCAGAGGCCATCAAGGTCCAGTATTGGAGACGATATATTGACGACATACTGATTATATGGCAGGGGACTGAGGATGAATTTGGACGGTATATTCGATTATTGAACAACAATAGTAAATACATTAAATTTACCTTCAAGGTGGCCCGCACGAATGTGGAATTCTTGGATGTGGTCTTCCAGGTGGATTTGGGAGGACACTGTACTAATCTGTACAGAAAAGAAACCTCCGTTAATGCATTCTTACATGCGGGTTCTTTACATCCTGGTTATTTGATCAAGCATATACCAGTGGGGCAGTTTCTGCGGGCTCGCAGGATTTGCTCATCCGATGAAATGTTTGAATTGCAGGCTGATGATCTTCGTAGAAGATTTGTAGAGACGGGATACGGTAAGCGTTGCATTGAGATGGCCTATAAGAGAGCACGACTGTCAAAGAGAGGTGATCTCCTCCACAAGAAATCAACACGTCAAGATCCACAACAAATTAGATTTATTACTGGATTCAACAATAAATGGAAGGAGGTAAATACAGCCCTGAATAAGTATTGGAATATTCTCATGTTGGACCCCCAGTTACAACAAGTGGTGCCCCCACGTGCTTCAATAACCTTCAGGAGAGCTAGGAATCTGCGTGACCAATTGGTCCACAGTCACTATGCTCGTAAGGAGGTGGGCCTTTTTGGGAGCAAAGGGGCCCCTGGGGAAGTAAAGAATGTGGGAAATGCGTGGCTTGCGCCAACATGCATAGGGAAACCCACTTCTACACAAACCCACCCACACCCAAGTCTTTAGGATTACACACACGATTACTTGCAGAACGGTTGGGGTGATTTATTGGGCTACCTGCCCATGTGACCTTATTTATGTGGGAATGACGTCTCGACAATTGAAAAGAAGGGTCAAGGAGCATGTACTTTCTATTACGGCAGCCAAAGATGAGGAGTATAGCACATAGTTGAAGACCTTGGCTAGACACTTCAAAGAGAGGCATGATTCAGATGGTACCCTCTTACGGGTCAGGGGTATTGACCGAGCATTAGTTTCCCCAAGAGGAGGGAATTGGAAAAAAAGTACTAGCCCAAAAAGAAACTAAATGGATTTTTTTGTTGAATACAATTACTCCTTTGGGTCTAAATGAGGGCATCATTTTTTCCCCATTTTATCTAAATAGAGATCTGCTTGCACACATAGTTCCTTTTTAGTGTCTGTTCTTCAGTTGTTGCTCGCTCCATGGTGATTTTTGTCCATCTCTTATACTGGGTCCAAACCTAACTCTTGGGACTGTTGTTTTAACTGCAATTTTTTTATTGGTTCATGTGGTCATTTTAACAGTTCATATATATATATATATATATATCTTATCCTGCTATCTAATGATCTTATGTATTTCAGAAACACAGCTAAGATCTAGATGCCCCGTACAGTTGGTATTTTGTTAATCATGGCTGCAGGCATGGAGTGTGACAAATCGGATGGACTCCTTTTTTAATGGATGGATTGGGCGGGGAACCAAGACCTTGGGGTGTTAA